>NC_086323.1:55835547-56180047 GCF_036172605.1 Pelobates fuscus | reverse complement strand
GTAGGGGAATCTCACTTTCACCACCATACAATTACAATTACAATCATAGGCGTGCGCACGGGGTGTGCTGGGTGTGCAGAGATCTCCCTCACCAGCCCACAGGCAGGGTGAAGGCAGGAGAGGACCAGGGGAGCTCTAACCACCAGCTCCACCGGGTTACTCTCGCGGCAATGCTCAGATCTCGGAAGAGTGAACTCTAGCCCTGCAGGCTAGTGTTCACTCACCACTAGGACCACCAGGGATCAGGGATGGCAGGTGCATCTGAGGAAGACGCAATTTATAGCGTTGAAACGCGTTGTGCTTTGATTGGGAGATACTTCATAAGCTTTCATGTAAGATTTTTTATGTCATTTTGTAATAAATACTGTGATTTTATTTTAATTGATTGTTGTCTTCCTTGCAAACTCTCCATTAGAAGAAAATCCATCTATTCATCTGGATGCAGACACTGCATATAAGTGATACTACCTGAGCCAGTTTGTGACATAAACAGGCTCTGATAAATTGTGAGTTAGACCATATAGAGATTTGAGTGGTCTCTTTTCCTGTTACAGTATTATCATATGAGTTCTTCATCTTATGTTACATAGGAATATCTGTGGTTAAAAGAAATGTAATTGTACAAAAGGAATATTCACATGCACCTTTTTTGCACATATAGGGTGATGTGAATTACTCTGGGAGTTAAAGTATTAAAAACACTACCTTCCTTTGCACTGAGCACTTTTCTTTTTGGATTGCACTTTCTTGATTATTGGTGGAATTTGTGTGGTTAGTTCCCCAGTGCTTATAGCTGCATGTTTTAAGTGCTCATATTATTACACTATTCACTGTACTCTGTAAGAAGGTAGGGGGTCTATTTCCTAATCTGTCCACCCCCACACACAATCACTCCAAACAAATTCACACACACAGCACCCACACACAGCACCCTCACACACACAGCACACTAACAGCACACACACACACCACACTAACAGCACCCTCACACACACAGCACACTAACAGCACCCTCACTCACACACACACACACACACACACACACACAAACGCACATCACCCTCACACACACACACACACACACACACATATAACTCTCACACACACATCACCCTCACACACACACAGCACCCTCACACACACACATCACTCACACACACACTCACCATAAGCACAACACATTAAATCTACAAGCAGCCATTCGATACACAAAGATACACATGCATAGACACACAAACAGAAATACTTCCAGATACATTCACAGATACATATCCACTCGTAGACACACACGTACAACATTTACTACCAGGCATACACAGATTCACAATGCCAGACACACTCAGTCACAAATACACACAGCCAGATACATACTTGAAAACACACACTGTGTGTGTATTGGTGTGTGTCACTGTTCACACACTGATACATGCACACGCATGAAAACACACTTATATATGTAAGCACATCCATACACACAATGAAACATTTTCACACATTACTTGTGTGTGCATGTATCAGTGTTTATATGTATGTGTTAACATGTATCAGTATGTATATGTGCGTGTCAGAGTGTATATATGTGTTTTTTGTGTTTTTGGACACAAACGTATAAACATACACACTGATCCACAAAGGCAACATAGCTGCAACATGTCCAATGTACACAGCATGCATGGGACAATATATATAAACAGTATGAGTGCATATTGGATAAATATGTGGGGGAAAAAAATCTATATTACATATTCAGGAATGTTATTTATTTACAACAATGTTTTTTTAATATATTTCTGTAAGTTAATTATTTGGTAAGGTTTTCCTGTTCACCTACTTTTTTCCCATTAAACAATGCAGTATCTATACATACTCAAACAAAAATACATTAAAACATTACTTTCTAGGACAACCAAATTCTCGGATTCTGGTGATGACTTTTTCACAAACCCCCTGGTGGTGAAGGGGATAAGAATTTACGGTTGTTAACACGTTTAGATGAGTGAGGTGTCATTTTTTGTCACATAGAGACATATCGGATTTTTTACAATCTTACGTGGAAACTTGGTGATTAGCATTAATTGTCTCTTATTAATCACTGTGGGAGATGCTTAAATGTATAGAAGCTGCTATTTACCAGTCTTGAACAATTAAAGCAACACTCTAGGCACCAAATCACTACATCATAATGCAGCGGATTTAGTGCGTATGTGCAAAACAGTGACATTTCTCTGAAATGGCAATGTTTAAATTTTACTGAAAACATGCCTTTAGTGTCAGTCAGACATAAAGCAACTAGAGGCTTCTCTTCCTTCAAATCCAAAAGAATTTACATTCAGTTTGATTATTCTTCTCAATGAGAAACAGTAGATTGGTGGATTGTGGTCATTGCCTCACATGCACCGTAGGTCAGCAGTGCTTCTCTGTGAAGCATTGGATTGGAAAGCGATCATTATGATTCTGGGTGGGTGGATTAGGTTGCAATGAGGAGACTGTCCCGGCACTGGAATAAAGCTATGTTCGATTGCTTTCTGCAACTTTTTTTTTTTTTTTTTTTAACGTGGAAGGGGGGCATAATTTAGATAATTTCTTCTTTGGCCATTTGAAATGTTAGGTGATATTATCGAGGGGGGTGGGGGGGGGGACTAGATTAGATGCATGTCTATTACATATACTCAATTTTTTAAGATTTTTTCAAGTCTTAAAAAAGTTTTTTATTTTTTTAAATTAGTTTCACATTTCTTAAAGTTTTAAGAATGAGACTGTTTCTTGTTGAAATGAATTCAAACCATTTACACTGAATATTTTTAAGCAGTGATATACCTAGCACCTTCAGATACTCTGACAGTTTGAAAGATCTGACAAAATGGAGTTTGAAACCTTTGCTGTAAAGTATGATGGAAAATAACAAGCAGGAATAAAAAAAACAACAACAACAACAACAACATTATTTTTGTTGTAGAGACATAAATACTATGTAACTCCCAATCAGGGCCGGACTGGGAACGTAAGCAGCCCTGGAAAAAAAAATATTTACAAGCCCAATAATGCATCGCGCCAGCATAGTGTGCAGATACAGAGTTAGAAAAGATAACTTAAAATTTTAAATTATTTCTCCAACGTGAAAAAAAGCACTCATAGACTTCAAAATGAACAAACGTGTTTAAGCAGGCGCCCCTGACCAAAATCCAAGGGATTTATGAATATCTACAGTATTCCAAAATCTAACTATGTTCCCCTAATACAGACTTCTGAGTTAATTGTCTTTTTTTTATTGCATGCTCTCTTAAATAGGGTAAGCGTTTGAGGATGGGTTATGGCTAAGGTTCCATAACATACTCCAGCCAAGGGCTGATGACCTTTCTCTAGCCCCTTTACTATCCATTTATTCAGACTGTGTATGAAGAAGATAGTTCCAAGCCACTGTGCTGTTCTACACATTCACTATTAACGAGGATGATTGACACCCAGCATTGTCAATGAATGATAAAACTGGGAATGGTTTCTAGAATTCGTGGGGTAGAAATAAGAATATCTGGAGGAGACATACATCTGTTGGAGCATGTTAAATATAATTTCAGGTTAGTTGGTCCAGTTGTCTATTTCATGTTGCTAGATTCTATGATTTATGTTGTTTTTTGGTAACTATCCCTGAAATGATTGAAAACAGCTTTCAGAACATCGTAACTATTGTTAGAGCAGGTGCAAAGCACAGGGGTCTAATACACTTTGGAAACATATTTCAATAGAACAACTTTATTTGTCAAAGTGTTTTGGTTTATAGAAAGGAACACCCAATGTCTGTGTAAATATTTCTGATTCACCGATGTTCCACCCTTGATTATAACCCTTCTGATGTCCCTATGCAAAGATATGCTGGCGATATCCCTGGAGATATGGTTGTGGTAGATTTAAAATGGGTACAGTAAATGTCCGAGCTGATATTAGCCAGTTTAGTATTCTGGGAGACATTATCCGCATCATCTACATTTCTAGAAAATGTCTACACCGAGTAGTGATCCTGACTCAGGAACCTTTAATAGTTACATTACGAAAGCTGTACAATTTGTGTGTCATCTCAAAGAGTCAAAACATAAAGAAAGTTAGGCAGAAAACAGTTAGTCACAATGACATAATTATTGTAGTTGTTCCCTTTTACTGATTAGATCCAAGAGGCCTATCTTGTAATTTAAACTAGCATTTAATGTGCAACTCTTCACAGACAAGACAAAGCCATGCAATAACATATTGGAGAGAATTATAAAAAATATCACTGAATCACTAATCTGTGCCTTTTCTGGATTTTTTTTATGGTGCTAAATGCCAATTCTGATTGTCTTTTCCACTATTTATTACATTTGAGAGTTTTCCTGTATTTTCTATCTATTAATATTCATGTCTTTTTCCACTAGAAAGGTGTTTTAGTTTCTGGCATTCACATACACCATTTTTATCCTGGCATAGATAGAGAGGCAGAATTCACACTTGTACATTCGTACAGTATTCTTAGGTAGCGGAACATAATTGTAAAGGTGCAAAAATCTGTCGGAATATTCAAAGAAGAAAGGTGAAAGTTGTCAGACTACTTTTAAGATGCTTTAACAAATTAACAGATTTTCGAACCCCTTCCAGAGAGATCCATTTCAAAAGACTTTCCTAAATCTCCCTATGTATCTGTTTTAGAAGGTGCTGTGCAAATACTCTTAGGGAGTCTGATCATATCATAATATATCTCATGCACATACAAACAAAGGAGGATACAGCTGCAGATCTACAATGTGAATAAAAAACAAATAATAGTGTAACACTGTTTGATAAGATGTAAATGTGCTATGTGGAATATCACGAGAAGGATGAAAGAGTATCGCCCAAGGGTGCCTCCCTTGATGTAGATGGGGAGTAAAAACCCCTCCTCCTGTTTTCGAAGATGACGGAGTGAGACTCAGGGTTGTAGAATAAAAAATTCTTCTTTATTTAAAATAAGTATAAAAATAAAAGCATAAGCTCTTATAGTACCAGGTCCTACGCATTTCGTTCTCACAGGACTTCCTCAAGGACCTCCTGGTATTAAAAATTGTAACAGCAATAACAATTACAAAAGTAAGCAGTATGTCTCAGGCTGGAGTGTTTTGCTTAAGCTTGCATAGATGGACCATAATACTGTGTTTACAGTGATCTGTGCTGAAGCGTACACTCTCACTCTCAGTTCCATAAGTCATAGGACCCCTGTACATCCTGGCAGGGTCCTTAATGTAGATAATGTGTAAGCATAAAGTCAGTATATTTTTTTTTGTCAGGCAATAAATATTCATACATGCTTAACTATAAAAAAATGATGGGTTGCATGAGTGGTTAAAATGTGGATTTGTATGCTGCTAAGTAAAGAGGTGTCAGTGACTCACTGTTAAAACTTAATCGAAGTTGACAATAACTAATTTTGATATTTTATTTTATAGTGTGCTCTTGGATTGTGGATGAACTGTTCTTCATAATGCACAGTCATCCTTTTTTATTTACTCTTGCATTCTAACAAGGACTTATATGTGGGAGGAAATAAAAAGACAATAGTCTTTTATTTGGTCATTGGTGCCAAAGTGGATTATTTTCAGGGTGTTAAAATGTCCTTTTTTTTACCCTCGTGGGGTAGTTCACTACAAGGATAGTTAAATGAGTTGTCAACCTCTGACATTTCACTGTTGATAAAAGGGGGTAATATTTTTGGTCATTGGCCTTTCGGTTTTCATTTTTAATATGGAATTTAATTCCAGTACCATCTATAAACTTATCTAGAGATGCACGGTAAAAACTACTGCAGGGTAACTGGCTTTTCTGATGATAATTGTTCTATTGGGGGCTAGTTTGCGCTCAAACCAATATTGAAGGAAAGACAGTAACAGAGAATTAAAAACAACACTGCCTGGACTCTGATTGCCAGCCACATTTATTAAAGCCCAAAACTAAATGTAGCTCTGAGTAACAAAGTGAAAATAACTTCAGCACGAAAAGGTTGGGAGGGTGTTAGCTAGGCATGTTAAGCATGAACGAGCTTTGTCCATCCTTAATAATGTTTTTTTTGTAATTGATTTAATACCCACTGTCTCCATATCCAGAACATGTCAACTGATGTCACAAGATTTTACCTTTCCGTGACATAAGCAGCTAGTAAGAATTGAGTCTCAGTGACTTGCAACTTGTTCATAACTGTGGATCTCGTGTCATCTGTTTGGCAACTTGTGATATTTGGACAGTTTTATAGCAGAGCGAAGAGTTTTCACAGAGAAGGTACTCTATCATAATGATGCAATGCAAGCCTAGGATAAAATCTTACAGAGTGCTTAGTCAATGTGATTGAAAATCAACGAATCTTTTGAAAAACACACTAAATTAAGTCTTCATTAGTGATGTCGCGAACATGAAATTTTCCGTTCGCGAACGGCGAATGCGAACTTCCGCAAATGTTCGCGAACGGGCGAACCGCCATAGACTTCAATAGGCAGGCGAATTTTAAAACCCACAGGGACTCTTTCTGACCACAATAGTGATGGAAAAGTTGTTTCAAGGGGACTAAAACCTGGACTGTGGCATGCCAGAGGGGGATCCATGGCAAAACTCCCATGGAAAATTACATAGTTGATGCAGAGTCTGGTTTTAATCCACAAAAGGCATAAATCACCTAACATTCCTAAATTGTTTGTAATAACGTGCTTTAAAACATCAGTTTTGATGTTGTATCGATCAGGTAGTGTAAGGGTTACGCCCGCTTCACAGTGACAGACCAAACTCCCCGTTTAACGCACCGCAAACAACCGCAAACAGTCCATTTGCACAACCGCAAACTCCCCATTTGCAGAAGGTTGGATACGAAGCTAGCCATGTCCCGTTCCTTGTCCTCACTGATGTCATTGAAGGTCTCTTCCTCCACCCAGCCACGTACAACACCAAGGGTCCCCGAAAGGTGACAACAAGCCCTGTGTATTTTTTTTTTTAAATGTACACTACTGTTACACCAGATATGAGTTGCACTGATGTGACACTGTGCCCTGGCAGGCCCTGAAACGCACACGTGTGAATGAAACTGACTGCTATTATTTCACAGTCAAATTTCTAGTTTTTTTTTAATGTACACTACTGTTATACCAGATATGAGTTGCACTGGTGTGACACTGTGCCCTGGCAGGCCCTGAAACGCACACGTGTGAAGGAAACTGACTGCTATTATATTACAGTCAAAAAAGTTTTTTTTTTTTTTTAAATGCAAGCTATTGTGACACCAGATATGAGTGGTGGCACTGGGACCACCTTAAAAATATTGGATATCGCTAAAAGTCATGATCACTATATACTTTCTCTACAAACCTCTAAAACGAACCAAACTACTCATCCATCCGCTATACCACTTTATCCCACCTAGAACTAGTACCCAGTTAAAATACTTGACTCATACTTACCCACACTCAGTCATGCCACACACATTTCACCACTACTCTCACTGAATCCCTCTGACTACGGCTAAATTCAGCTTCTACATCAGAACACTACTCCTAAGATTGGGTTGTATCCATGTCTCGGGTCTTACGTTTAGAATAGGGGCAGCTTTGGTCTCCTTCAACACTGACACTCCAGTGCATATTATTAAAAGATTGGGCAGATGGAAATCCTCAGTCTACAACCGATATATTCCTCATCCCGAGAAAGAAATTAGGAAAGCTTTTAAAAGTTTGGCTTTGTAAATTTGATGCAATTTACATATATTACTAATATGTTTCTGAACATATATATTATATTATTCACTAACTCACTCACTCTCTGGGCCGGCCTAAGACATCATGCTGCCTAGGTCCAACGATAAATGACTATGGGGGATAATGTATAATAAACACAGGTTACTGGCTATGGGGGGGGATAATGTTTAATAAACACAGGTTACTGGCTATGGGAGGGATAATGTATAATAAACACAGGTTACTGGCTATGGGAGGGATAATGTATAATAAACACAGGTTACTGGCTATGGGGGATAATGTATAATAAACACAGGTTACTGGCTATGGGGGGATAATGTACAATAAATACAGGTTACTGGCTATGGGAGGATAATGTATAATAAACACAGGTTACTGGCTATGGGGGGATAATGTATAATAAACATAGGTTACTGGCTATGGGGAGGATAATGTATAATAAACACAGGTTACTGGCTATGGGGGGATAATGTATAATAAACACAGGTTACTGGTTGTGGGGGATAATGTATAATAAACACAGGTTACTGGTTGTGGGGGGATAATGTATAATAAGCACAGGTTACTGGCTATGGGAGGATAATGTATAATAAACACAGGTTACTGGCTATGGGAGGATAATGTATAATAAACACAGGTTACTGGCTATGGGGGATATAATGTATAATAAGCACAGGTTACTGGCTATGGGGGGATAATGTATAATAAACACAGGTTACTGGCTATGGGGGAGATAATGTATAATAAGCAAAGGTTACTGGCTATGGGGGAGATAATGTATAATAAACACAGGTTATTGGCTATGGGGGGATAATGTATAATAAACACAGGTTACTGGCTATGGGGGATAATGTATAATAAACACAGGTTACTGGCTATGGGGGGTAATGTATAATAAACACAGGTTACTGGTTGTGGGGGGATAATGTATAATAAACACAGGCTACTGGTTGTGGGGGGATAATGTATAATAAGCACAGGTTACTGGCTATGGGAGGATAATGTATAATAAACACAGGTTACTGGCTATGGGAGGATAATGTATAATAAACACAGGTTACTGGCTATGGGGGATATAATGTATATTAAGCACAGGTTACTGGCTATGGGGGGATAATGTATAATAAACACAGGTTACTGGCTATGGGGGAGATAATGTATAATAAGCACAGGTTACTGGCTATGGGGGAGATAATGTATAATAAACACAGGTTACTGGCTATGGGAGGATAATGTATAATAAACACAGGTTACTGGCTATGGGGGGCGATAATGTATAATAAGCACAGGTTACTGGCTATGGGGGGATAATGTATAATAAACACAGGTTACTGGCTATGGGAGGATAATGTATAATAAACACAGGTTACTGGCTATGGGGGATAATGTATAATAAACACAGGTTACTGGCTATGGGGGGATAATGTATAATAAACACAGGTTACTGGTTGTGGGGGGATAATGTATAATAAACACAGGTTACTGGTTGTGGGGGGATAATGTATAATAAGCACAGGTTACTGGCTATGGGAGGATAATGTATAATAAACACAGGTTACTGGCTATGGGAGGATAATGTATAATAAACACAGGTTACTGGCTATGGGGGATATAATGTATAATAAGCACAGGTTACTGGCTATGGGGGAGATAATGTATAATAAACTCAGGTTACTGGCTATGGGAGGATAATGTATAATAAACACAGGTTACTGGCTATGGGGGGATAATGTATAATAAACACAGGTTACTGGCTATGGGAGGATAATGTATAATAAACACAGGTTACTGGCTATGGGGGATAATGTATAATAAACACAGGTTACTGGCTATGGGGGGGATAATGTATAATAAACACAGGTTACTGGCTATGGGAGGGATAATGTATAATAAACATAGGTTACTGGCTATGGGGGATAATGTATAATAAACACAGGTTACTGGCTATGGGAGGGGTAATGTATAATAAACACAGGTTACTGGCTATGGGAGGGATAATGTATAATAAACACAGGCTACTGGCTATGGGAGGATAATGTATAATAAACACGGGTTACTGGCTATGGGGGGATAATGTATAATAAACACAGGTTATTGGCTATGGGGGGATAATGTATAATAAACACAGGTTACTGGCTATGGGGGATAATGTATAATAAACACAGGTTATTGGCTATGGGGGGATAATGTATAATAAACACAGGTTACTTTCTATGGGGGATAATGTATAATAAACACAGGTTACTGGCTATGGGAGGGATAATGTATAATAAACACAGGTTACTGGCTATGGGAGGGATAATGTCTAATAAACACAAAAAAAAAAAAAAAAATAGTACAAAAAAAAACTGTCTCCTCCCTGGCCACATTCGGTGTAGTATGCTTTGATTTCTGAAACACTTACAAGTTTCTACTGTCTTTAATTGCTGAAATTAGCCAAATCGTTCTCTGCTACCTATGAGACAGTCAGGAAGGTTCACAGCTCAATGACATCCACAGACAGCCTCACCAAAAGCAAGTCAGCTTATAATTATTAGTTAGAAAGCGCCAAAAAAATCCACAGCACTGTACAATGGGATAAGGGCAGTCGATAACAGACTAATCTATGGCAGGCAGTAGGGAGCAAGCCACAATTATTTTTTTCGGTATTTGAGGAGATTTATTGTAAACAAAACTCCAGGTAGGTTGTAGTATAGTTATTGTATTTTTTTTTATTTGAAAATGTTACTGTTTTTCAAAAGTAAAAAGGGGAGGGGTACAGAAAGGAAAAAGGAGGGGGGGGGGTAAACTTTTTATTGATAGCATACAACACTTTCGACATTCTGCATTTCGAAAGAACAAGTCAATATCGCAGTAGTTGGTTATATGAAATATTTACACATATTCAGTACACCATACTTGGCTAAATGAATTATTTGCAAATATCCAACATAGCTTGGTCTTTTCTCCTTGAGTGACCTTCTATATATACTGTGGGTCACTATAACTATCTCGACATGTTACGGCATGACCAGTGCAATCTCCCCTTTGGGTTACAATTAGGTCAGTGTACTCAATCTCCATGTGTCCCACAAGTGCCATGTCTCATTTGTTAGTTTTGTGGAGGGGAATATAGATGTGAGTCTAGTTTCATAGTTCCTCTGAGTACTAATGTCAGCTTTAAGCTGAGATATGGAGGGTACCGTGGTCTTTTTCTAGTGTTTCGCTATATGTTTTTGGGCAGATAGAATAATATGGAGTATAAGTTTCCTTATGTGTTTGGGGCATGATTTGTGTAGCTCCAAAAGAAGGTACTTCTTTGAAATAATTTAAAGAGCAGCCCGTGATGCTCTTGACCACCTTGTGTACCTTGCCTCAAAAAAGGTGTTACTGAGGAACAAGCCAAGCACACATGTAACATAGTGCCTTCCGCCTTCTGGCATCGCCAGCAAATTGCTGGTGTGTTGGGGAAGATAGCATGCAACCTGGTTGGTACCACGTACCATCTATACAGCACCTTTTTTTGTTGTCCTAGATGTACAGAAGACATGATTAGGCCTATCAGCCTCGTAATAATGGAATCCCATCATTTAGGAGTGAAAGAGCAACCTAGGTCGCTTTCCCATTGTTTGGCGGCCGTGGATTCCATAAAAGGCACATAGTCTGATTTCAGTCTGTAGCACATGGAGATTCGTTTACATTGTTTAGGTAAAAGTCCCTTGATACACATCTGTTCCCAATTCGTAACTCTAGTTGGTAGGGTATTCCCAGGTATAGTTAAGAAGTGGAGATTTCAAAGGAATGAACAAATCTGGATATAGGAGTACGCTAAGGTGGATGGTAGCGCCCATTTGTCAGATAGGGATTGTAGCTCCATGAAAGAGTTTTTTGTGGTACAAGTGATACAAATGTGTTATACCACAGTCATTCAATGGTGGTGCATGAAAGGTAGGGATACAGTAGGTCATGGCCTTTATCGGTGTTGCTAGTGACACGGGGTGGTGTTACATAGATTGTTGCAATATCTCTCCCAGATTTCTAGAAGTAGTAGTACGTATTCTGAGAAGGAATGCAACTTGGGGCGGTATTTCTTGGGTAACCATAACAAATGAGTGAAATCATAGGGATGGAGAACTGCCTTTTCTAAGTGGACCCATTGTGGCTGGGCGTTTGGAGAAATAGAGGTAAGGATGTAGCTAAAATAGTAGCGTGGCAGTAGAGATGTACATTGGGCACTGCTAGGCCTCCTTGTTTGACGGGTGCTTGCATTCGTTTGCATGCTACGCTAGGTTTACTCCCTTCCCAAATAAATCCGGACATGTCAGAATGTATTTGCTTAAAGAAGGAGAGGGGTAAAGCAATCAGGAGGGTTCAAAATAGATATTGTAGTCTGGGGACTATGGACATTTTTTAAATGCCACTCTACGCTCCATCCATGTGAGATATAAAGGGGTGAATTTTTGTAACAGTTGTTGACAAGATGGCCACACTGCAATGTAGTTTGCCAGGCTTAGATCTCTAGGGTTTTTAGTGATAGTCAGTCCCAAATATTTAATCGTGTCTTTTCTCCAGTCGAAGTCATAGGTTGATTTCAACTCTCTTATTGTTTGTGCCTGAACACCTATGGGCATAGCTTGTGTTTTGCTTGCGTTCAATGAGTATATGACACTAGCCTATAAGATTTTATAAGCTGACATAGGGCCAGCAGTGACACCAAGGGATCTGTGATGTACAGCAAGATATCATCTGCGAATGCACTAATTTTTATTTGTGTGTCTGACATCTGTACTCCATGGATTTGTGGGTGTGCCCTGATAAGCTGGAAGAGTGACTCTAATGCTAGTACGTATAGGAGTGGGGGCAGTGGGCATCCCTGCCTTATACCATTCAAAACTCTAAATGGGGAAGAGAAGAACCCCGCCTGGGAAACCTGTGCAGTAGGCTTGGCATATAAAGCAAAGATCTGTTGCACAACTTGGGAGGGGGGGTGGGTGTAGCAGGACAAGGTTTGTTGTAGGAAGGCCCAACTAAGGTGGTCAAACGCCTCCTCAGAATCTAGAGCTAGTAGTAGGCCCCCCGGTCAGGCACCCCCATCTCGTTACGACACCAACGATAACTTCCTCGTATTATCGAGGCCCTGCCTACCCCAGACGAATCTGGTCTGGTCGTCATGGACCAATTCGGAAAGAAACGGGCCTATTCTGCCAGTATTTTGATGTAGATCTTGGCGTCTGTGTTTAATAGAGAGATTGGGCGGAAATCTTTACATAGGTCAGGGGACTTATCTGACTTTGGCAACGTCACTATAGTAGCCAACAGCATATCTGGGGGCAGGGATCCCATAGTCATTGCTTCATTAAATACTGTAAGCAGGTGTGGGGCTTATATGTCCTTAAATCATTTATAGTAAAGGTTAGTGAAATCATCTGTGCCGGGTGATTTACCAGGTGGGAGTAGTTGTATTATGGCCTCAATTTCCGAGAGGGTCACCAGTCCCATTAGAGTATTGATTTGATCCGTAATAAGTTGGGGAAGGTGTGCGGAGCGGAGAAAGGACTCAATGTCGTGTTCAGCCAGAGTGTGTACTCCCTTGTCTGTGCGTATAATTTGAAGTAAAACCGGGCAAAAAACCTGACTATTAGCCTGTGGGCCTATGTGTTTGGTACCTTGGTCGTCTTTAATATAATAATTTATTGAAGCGCCAGTTATCCTTTCCCAGAACACTGGGCTATGATCAGACCAAGTGATGTTTCCTATTGAGCATGTGATTAACTGTGTTAGGGAGGTGTAATTTAAAAAGAAAGTATCAATCCTTGTATACGTGTTGTGAACCTTGGAATTAAAAGTGTAATCCCTCTCAAGAGGGTGGAGAATCCTCCATCCATCATATAGACTGTAAAGTGTAAGCAATTTATGAATGTTTTTACAGGTGGAAGAGAGATACCTCCTAAGGGACGCTGAGAAGGCAGCCGGGGAGTCCAGTTGGGGGGATTGTAAGAAGTTAAAGTCTCCACACAAAACTAGTTTGCCTTCCTTGACCTTGTCTATCTTATGTAGTATTGAGTTGAGATAGTTTCTGGAATCTGAGTTAGGGAAATAGGCGCATACAATGGAATATTGAATGTTATTCAATAAACCAATGAGAATTATATATCTCTCCTGTGGGTCCACTAGTTTACGTTGTAGGGTAATGTGATATTTCGACCAAGAAAGATGGATACCCCTTTGGTTTTGGAGTCCAACAAAGCATTAAATTGCATAGGATAAAATTTCATAAACATTGTCGGTATATGGGGTTTGACCAAGTGTGTCTCTTGAACGCAGGCTACATCAAGTTTTCTCATGTTATTAAGGAGAAGCCTCCTTTTCCCTGGGAATTTACGCCCCTTCACATTAAAGGTCATTACTTTCATAATTGGTAGTTTAATGGGGAAGTCGGTTCGTTTGAGGCCCAGGCGAGAGCTCTGGGAGATTCAATGAAACTGTTGCATGGCTGCCGGTGAGAGCCTGTTTGCCAGTATCGTCCCAGCATTGATATGATCTTAGGAAGGTGTGGGAAAGGAGGAGGCTGAAATTTCTCTCTTAGTAGGAAGCATAAAATATAACTAGGCGTTTCTTTATGGCCTTGGAAGGAGAGTACAGTACATGTCGATGCAATGGATACCAAATGGGGGAGTGGGGGAGGAAGGACACCAATTAACAAAGAAACATTTCAACAGTAAGTAAAGCCCATATGCAGACGGCAAGATTGTGAGCTGGGAAAACCAGTCATGAGAAGTGGGGGTGGTGACACTTTGCATGTCCAACAGTGGAACCGCAAAATGGAAGGCCTCCTGGGAAGCCACTTGGTATGGATGGTTGGCCATCAGTATGCGCTCAAGTTATCTTAGGGTAAGCACTCTAAACCAAACTTTTTTTTTTTTGTATAAACTGTAACCAAAGAACTGTCAGTTTTGGCAGCGTCTAGGGGTAGGCCTAGTGTGATTGTCACCTGTGCTGACAGCTATATAGCCACTGTGATTGGGCAGAGTCAGATCTAGCCTTCCTACACCATTACACCCAATGTTATTGTCCCACTAGACAATAACATTGTAAACAATTAGCATACGATACCCAACATGAATCAGGGTGAGGATTTATGTTTGAGTCCATTCTGGCCTGGTCATTTTAACTCGGTCCTGCCTGTGCGGTTTTGGCATCAGCATACCCCACTCCTGCAGTCTTCCACTGGAGTAATCTGATGAGCAGACCCGTGCCGTTGGACTTGGAGCTTGGCTGGATTCCCCCATCTATACTGTATGTCTCGATCCCGCAGTGACGCTGTGACTGGTGCCAGGGCTTTCCTATATTGCAACATGGCCGCTGAGAGATCTGCAAAAATCTTCAGGTCTTTATAGGGGTCAGGTAGGTCTCTGTTCCTGCATGCTTTAGTGATGCGTTCCTTGGCGTGATAAAAGTGGACCCGGGTAATGACATCACGGGCCACTGAAGAAGGCAGATGACTAGGCCTCCGCAGGCAGTGGGCTCTATCCACCAGCAGTTGGTCTGGGTGGATTTCTGGAGTGATAGCTTGGAATAGGTCTAGCAGGTAAGTTTGAAGCTCCGTGTTGGAAATAGACTCCGGTATGCCCCTTATCCTAAGATTATTTCTTCGGGACCTGTCCTCCAAGTCTGCCAGCTTCATAGCCTGGGAATGTAAGATTTTGTTGTGTACTTGGAGTTTGTCTGCCCTTATGTTGTGATCCACTGCATATGAGAAAACAGGAGGCTGGCTGCACTCACCTGAATATGCATAAATAGGGTGCTGCTGGGAGCCAATTTATACAATAAAAACAGAAAATCCAGCGCACTCCTTTATCCCCTAAACAGCAACTTCAGTGCTGACAGATCTAGTCAGTTTTATTTTAGTTTTTTTTTTTTTTTAAAAAACACCTAATCCAAGCAAAAAATAATGGGGGTTTAGTTACATTATATGATCATACATTGCATAAGCCTGCCACAACGTCAATGTACCCCATCTTTGGGTGATCTACTGCATTGGCATCTAGTTTCTGCTCCATGTGGTCGGTCCTGTGCCCTATTGCTTGTACCTCCCTCCGCAGCTCCTTAGTCAGCGTTTGGATCTGCATGTTGATGGAGGATTGTAGGGACTCTGAGAATTCCGCCATCATAGCGCGCATGGTTGTAGCTGTGAGGGGATCTTCCTCCGAGACAGAGGTAGGGGAGGCAGGAGGAGAGGGTGATCCCTCCCAGGAAAGTGTGTCGGTACCATCTTGCGCGAGGCCAAGGCCTTCTCTGGCTTTCAGCACGGAAGCTCTGGCCAGGAAAAACGAAGCCCAATTGGCCTTGTTTGCTTTGGCTTTGAGTCTTTGTGACATGGCCAGTATGCAGGTGCTCTTTAGGTAGCTGTACCTCAATTATTTGCGGCTTCCCGGTGCTTGATCCACAGAGCCTCAACAACGTGCATGCATCCATATTAAGCGCTTGGCCACGCCCCAAGCCACAATTATTTTTAGGAGGGGACATAACACTCTGAGGGCGTTCACTAATAAAATGTAAGTATTTTGTTTCAAAACAGAATAGTGCCTTTTACATTTTGTTATGTAACTACTTTATCCAGCAGAATGAAATTGCATACATCCCAAGTGTCCCTATTTCGGAGGGACAGTCCCTATTTTTTGCCCACATTACTCGGTCCCTCTTTTCTATCCTAATGCCCCTCTTTATTAAGAGCTCAGATAGGTATTGTTGATGTGTCTGAGTGTATAACACAGCTCCATAGCAATAATACTCCCAGTAATGTGTTGTTAAACTAAAATTAATGTGTTTAGAAATCAGTCTGTGTAAATAAGATTCTAAATTACCTTTAAGTTGTATAAATTGTTATTAGTAAGTCACCAAGAATTACTCAGAGCATCCTCGGCCCTGGCCACCCCCACACACTCCTTTAAAATTAAAGTGTCCCTCTTTGTACATTTCAAACATTGAGAGTTATGAAATTGGCTTGTGTGTTTGAGAAGTAAAAGGTGGACATACAATGGGTGAGAGACCAGCCTGTAGTTCTCTGTGGCTCCTATCCTATTGTCAGGATCGGGACAGGGATCCAACACGCAAAGTACAAACAGGACAGGGTACGTATACCGGACCTTAGAATGGCCGGACTAACGTACGGAGAGTAAAGAGAATAGTCAGAAACAAGCCGAGGTCGAGGGAACGAGAGGACAGGTGAGCGAGGAACAAGCCGGGTCAAGGATACCAGAGGGAAACAGAGTAAGTCAAACTAGCCGGGTCGGAACCAAAGGAATAACTGAAATCGCCAGAGCACTGTGTGACTAGACAGGCTAGAACCACGACAGGGCAATGAGTGAATGGGAGAAACAGGTTTAAATACCCTGGTTACAGTGAGTATACCCGCCTCCGACGAGTCCTGAGTGGCTTCCAGTCACTTGAGTGACAGATCGGTCCGGACTGACGTCATGACGTCGGGCAGCGTGCGTGACGTCATAAAATGAGACAGGTCCCTCGCGGCCGGCGTGAGAGTGTCTAGGGGAGCCGCGAGGGATGGAGGAAGCCGACCTGCTGGAGGAGTAAACTACTAAGTCTCTACCTCTTTTGGAGGTAGAGGCTTCAGGTACCCTGACAGTACCCCCCCTCTCAGATACGCCCACCGGGCGGAAGGAACCGGGACGAGACGGAAAGCGTGAGTGAAACGCCCTGCGAAGGCGAGGAGCATGAACATCCTCTTGTGGTACCCAACTTCTCTCCTCAGGACCATATCCCTTCCAGTCGACCAAATATTGTACTCTCCCCCGAGAGATACGAGAATCAATGATGGAGTTAACCTCATACTCCTCCTGACCCTCCACCTGAACAGAGCGAGGAGGAGCGATCGTGGAGGAGAATCTGTTACAGACTAGGGGTTTCAACAATGAAACGTGAAAGGAGTTAGGGATGCGTAAGGCAGCTGGGAGAGCTAGACGATACGCCACTGGGTTAATTCGAGTCAAGATCCTGTAAGGACCAATATATCGAGGAGCGAATTTCATGGAAGGAACTTTAAGCCGAATATTCCTAGTGCTTAACCATACTCTATCGCCTGGAACGAAAATCGGAGCCGCCCTTCTACGTTTATCGGCGTGTTTCTTAACCAGCATAGAATTGTGTAGAAGAATTTGTCGAGTCTGATCCCACAACTTCCTCAAATTGGCAACATGTACATCAACCGACGGTACACCTTGGGAAGGAGAAACCGAGGGAAGAATAGATGGATGAAAGCCATAGTTCATGAAGAAGGGGCTTGAATGAGTAGAGTCACAAACGAGATTGTTGTGCGCAAACTCCGCCCAAGGAATCAAACCGACCCAATCGTCCTGGTGTTCGGAAACAAAACAACGTAGATATTGCTCAATCTTTTGGTTAGTACGTTCAGCAGCTCCGTTAGACTGGGGATGATAGGCAGAAGAGAAATTTAATTTAATACCTAGTTGAGAACAAAAGGATCTCCAAAAACGGGAAACAAATTGGGACCCTCTGTCAGATACGATTTGGGAAGGTATCCCATGTAAGCGAAAAATCTCCCTCGCGAATATCTCTGCCAACTCTGGGGAGGATGGAAGTTTAGGCAAGGGAATGAAGTGGGCCATCTTGGTGAATCTTTCAACCACGGTGAGGATAACAGTCTGTTTTTTAGAGATAGGTAGATCGACAATAAAGTCCATGGCCAAACAAGACCATGGTTTCTCTGGTACCTCTAAGGGATGCAGGAATCCACTTGGGAGCGTATGAGGTTGTTTGGTCTTAGTACACACTTCACACGCAGCGATGAAATCTTTAGTATCCTTACGTAAAGCAGGCCACCAGAAGTCTTTAGAAATCAAAGCATACGTCTTGCGGATACCAGGATGTCCCGCCATCTTGCTGTTATGGAAACATTGCAACAGCTCCAGTTGAAGAGTAGGAGGAACGGAATGTCGACCCTCAGGAGTCTGTTTAGGTGCTAGATGTTGCAGCTTAATGATCTCGGCCAGTAACGGGGAATGAATCCTGAGATTCGTATTAGCAACAATCTTGCATTTAGGAACTATAGAAGAAAGAATTGGTTCAGATACAGTGAAAGGTTCATATTGTCGAGACAAAGCATCGGCCTTAGAGTTCTTTTTTTTTTTTTTTTTTTTTTCCTCTCTCTCGTGCTTCCCCCTCCCTTTTTTTTTTTTTTTTTTTTCCTCTCCCCATCCACACACCACGTCAGCAACTGTGCTCTAGCTAGGAGCTCAATTTGGAGTAGCTAGACAATGTATAATCCAGTGGAATATTATCCAGGGATTATTCCAAACTGGAGACCCTGTTTTCCTTTAAGGGATATAGGATTACTTGTATGTATGAATGTGTGCACCAGGGGCATATGGAGAGTGAAGTGGAGTGAAGTTCTCAAAATTATTACTATAGATTACAAAGGATCAGTAAAGATCTGCGAATATGGTTAGGGTGTTATCTATTAATGCCCAGGGTCTGAACACCCCCCAAAAGAGAGGATATTTATATGATACAATTAGGAAAAATAAAATAGACCTATGTTTCGTTCAGGAGACACATTGGCAGAAGCAGAAAAATAATTACTGGAAATTTTCTAAATTCCCAATAATTTTTACATCAGACTATATTAAAAAGAAGAGAGGAGTCGCAATAATAATTTCAGCACATATTAAATTCGAACTTATCATGGAAAAAAAAGATAACCAAGGTAGAAGTCTGATTTTAATCTGTAAGTTAAATGAAGAAATATATACACTAGTAAATCTATACGCACCAAATATCTACTCTAGTAAATTTTTTAAATCACTTTTTAAGGAAATCGAAAAAATCAAAAAAGGAACTTTATTAATAGCTGGGGATATGAATGTTACACCAGATGTAAAAATGGATAGAACACTAACTAATAAGAGTAATCATTATACAAGAAAAATAATTAATAATGCCAGATCATTTACTAATGCCATGATAGAACACGATCTATATGATATCTGGAGGGTTCATCACCCTAACACCAGGGATTATTCGTATTTCTCTCATGTACATAAAACCTATTCTAGAATAGACATTTTTCTAACAAATTCGTACAGATTACATAAGTTTGAGAATTCTAACATTGATAATATATCCTGGTCAGATCATGCACCGATAATAACTAATATTAAACAAAAAAATGACACCAAGGTAACTACACCTTGGAGGATGAAAGATGAAATTCTAGACTCACTATCTGGCCTAAAATACTTGAAAGACCAAGCAGAAGAATTTATAAGATTTAATGATAATAAAGAAGTATCCAATACTACTCTTTGGTGTACATATAAATGTTTCATGAGGGGAAATTTCATAAAAATTGGAGCAAAATTGAAAAAAGAACAGGGGAAAAATTTAACGGATCTCTATATAGAACTAGCCATATTAGAAAATACTAATAAAAAAGATTTCAATATATTAAAATTAAACAAAATTAAACAAATACAAACTCAAATTAAAATTAGTTTATCAAATAAAGTGAACAATGCAATTATAAGGTTAAAACAGCTGTGGTATCATGGAGAAAATAGAACGAGTAAAGTTTTTTCTGATAAACTAAAATTCAAAAAAAGACAACAAAGAATTACAAAGATCAAATATAACAACAAAGATCATTTATCCCCAATTGACATAGGGGAAGTATTTGGTCAATATTATAAGTCACTATATAACCTCCCAAAGATTACCTCAACGCCTGAAGAGATAGATACTTTCCTATCTACCTGTAAATTACCAAAAATTAATATAGAACAGATTAAAGATTTGGAATCTCCGATATCTATGATAGAGATTACCCATGCTATAAAAACACTCCGCAAAGGGAAAGCTCCGGGACCAGATGGTCTAACAGATTCCTTTTATAAAACATTTTCTACCCCTATTGCTTCTCTTCTCTTTAAAGTTTATAATGAAGTAAGAGACCAGAAAAAATTCCCCAACGAAATGTTACAAACAATGATTACTCCCATTTTAAAACCAGAGAAAGACCCACATTTTGTATCGAATTATAGACCTATTTCGTTATTAAACATTGATATAAAGATCTTTTCAAGGATAATAGCTGATAGAATAAAAAAAATTGTCCCGACTTTAATCCATCCGGATCAAGCCGGATTTATCATGGGTAGGAAAGGAGCTCATAATGTACGCAGACTTTTAAATTTAATACAGGTAATAGATGATAATAGGATCCCATCGTTGTTTGTGGCCGTGGATGCAGAGAAGGCCTTCGACAGGGTAAACTGGTTGTTCCTGTCGAGGGTCCTCAAAGCATTTGGGTTTCAAGATTTCATATATGATTTGATCTGGTCTCTTTATACTAACCCAACGGCGAGGGTTATGGGAAGGGGTATTGCATCGGAATGGTTTGATGTAAATAATGGTACACGCCAGGGATGTCCACTTGCCCCATTGCTATATGCTTTGACTATAGAACCACTCGCCTCAGCCATTAGATTAGACCAAAAAATTCAAGGGATTCATCTTGCCGGCAAACAAGTCAAGGTTCTATTATATGCAGATGATATAATTCTAACATTAACTGAATGCGAGGATTCATTATGTCATTTTATGGAATTAATTGAGAAATACAGATCTATCTCTAATTATAAAATCAATATAAATAAAACACAGGTGATATACACCAACTTACCAGAACAACAACTTCTAACTCTAAAATCTAAATTTTCATTTATTTGGTCGAGTGAGAGCATAAAATATTTGGGAGTTAAAATAAGCCTTGACTGGAACCAAATAATTAAAATTAATTACTACCCATTGCTCAAAGATATGAAAGATACGTTACTTAAATGGAATAATCTATACGTATCATGGATAGGGAAATCTAATGCGGTTAGACATTATTTACTACCCAAACTTGAATATATAATGAGAACCATTCCTATGAAAGTCCCAAAAGACATATTAAAAGAATATCAAAAAATATTTTCACAATACCTATGGGGGAAAAAAAAATCAAGAATAGCCCTCAAATACATAACTACAAAATTTAAGGACGGTGGAATATCATTCCCAGATGTGTATCAAATACATGACGCAATTATGTTCTCCCATATCCTAGAATGGAATAACGATAATATGGACAACTTGTGGATAGACCAAGAGCAAATCTCGAGTAATATATTTGATATTAAAATGTTATATTGGATTGATTCTTCAACATTCGCTAAATTAAAAATACAAAATAAGATAATACTGGATATTTTTTCTAATTTACAAACTTTGAAGAAGAAATTACAGATTACAGAACATCTAACTATAAATTCACCAATTGAAATAATACAAATATATATAGAGGACATTAACATTAAAAAATGGAAAGACAATGGTCTTGTAAAATTAGCTGATATTCTAAAACCAGATCTTAAAATAAAATCGTTTCAACAAATTCTTACTGACACAAAAGGACTTGATAACGAACATTTTACATATATTAGAATCAAACACTTTATACAATCTAAACCAGTACATAATATTTCACTTATAGATAATGTTCTTGGTATAGAACATAAGAATAATATGGTCTCAAAAATAAACAAGGTTCTATATAGTAGATACAATAAGGGAAAAATGAAATCTATGTTGAAATGGGAAAATGATATTGGAACTGAGTTTTCATTGGATCAATGGAGGGAGTCATTCGATTTGCTTGGAAAAGCGATTCATAGTATAAGTTTGTATGAATTACAGACTAAATTGGTCCATAGGTGGTATATGGTTCCAGCGAGAGTTGCAAGATTTCACTCTCCCACAGAACCTCTCTGTTGGAGATGCTTAAGATGTGACGGAACGTTTAGACACATATGGTGGGATTGCAATGCTTTGGATTCTTTAAAGCAAGTGACATCCACAAAAATCAATACCATTCTCAAAATAACAATGGACCTTTCTCCACAACTATTCTTGCTACATATGAATATTCCTACTAAAATTAAAACTATAAAATATCTAATAATTCATATTCTAATGGCGGTTAAAATTTGTATCGCCAGATATTGGAAAACTGTAAATACTCCCTCATGGAGAGAGGTGGAATCCCAAATAGGATATCAACGTTTAATGGAGAAACAGGTATATAGAAACCTTAATATGACAAACAAACACATTAAGATATGGGAACCCTGGACAACTGAGATATCCACTAACCAATAACATAGAATATACTAAAAGAAACTGGTCCTTAAACTTATAAATTTCCGCGATATGCTCCCTAAATGCCCCTGGTGCACTGTGTGAATGAACAATTTTCCACGTATGTTTTGTTTGTTTAGTCTGATAAGATATGACCAGGGGAGCTAGGCATCATTCACTAGCTAACATAGATTACGAGAAGGCAATTGACATGATGCTGATGCTCCATGGCCGGTCTTACGTTAAATTAAAATAATATAATAAAACGAATTTTGATGAAATCTTAAATAGAACTTTTTGTATATACAATAACATATGATGAATTGGCACCTACCCTATTCCTAAGCGATACCAACTCATGGGACAGAAGCCGTTCTGATGTAAAAAAAAAAAAAAAGAAATCAGTCTGTGTAAATAAGATTCTAAATTACCTTTAAGTTGTATAAATTGTTATTAGTAAGTCACCAAGAATTACTCAGAGCATCCTCGGCCCTGGCCACCCCCACACACTCCTTTAAAATTAAAGTGTCCCTCTTTGTACATTTCAAACATTGAGAGTTATGAAATTGGCTTGTGTGTTTGAGAAGTAAAAGGTGGACATACAATGGGTGAGAGACCAGCCTGTAGTTCTCTGTGGCTCCTATCCTATTGTCAGGATCGGGACAGGGATCCAACACGCAAAGTACAAACAGGACAGGGTACGTATACCGGACCTTAGAATGGCCGGACTAACGTACGGAGAGTAAAGAGAATAGTCAGAAACAAGCCGAGGTCGAGGGAACGAGAGGACAGGTGAGCGAGGAACAAGCCGGGTCAAGGATACCAGAGGGAAACAGAGTAAGTCAAACTAGCCGGGTCGGAACCAAAGGAATAACTGAAATCGCCAGAGCACTGTGTGACTAGACAGGCTAGAACCACGACAGGGCAATGAGTGAATGGGAGAAACAGGTTTAAATACCCTGGTTACAGTGAGTATACCCGCCTCCGACGAGTCCTGAGTGGCTTCCAGTCACTTGAGTGACAGATCGGTCCGGACTGACGTCATGACGTCGGGCAGCGTGCGTGACGTCATAAAATGAGACAGGTCCCTCGCGGCCGGCGTGAGAGTGTCTAGGGGAGCCGCGAGGGATGGAGGAAGCCGACCTGCTGGAGGAGTAAACTACTAAGTCTCTACCTCTTTTGGAGGTAGAGGCTTCAGGTACCCTGACAGTACCCCCCCTCTCAGATACGCCCACCGGGCGGAAGGAACCGGGACGAGACGGAAAGCGTGAGTGAAACGCCCTGCGAAGGCGAGGAGCATGAACATCCTCTTGTGGTACCCAACTTCTCTCCTCAGGACCATATCCCTTCCAGTCGACCAAATATTGTACTCTCCCCCGAGAGATACGAGAATCAATGATGGAGTTAACCTCATACTCCTCCTGACCCTCCACCTGAACAGAGCGAGGAGGAGCGATCGTGGAGGAGAATCTGTTACAGACTAGGGGTTTCAACAATGAAACGTGAAAGGAGTTAGGGATGCGTAAGGCAGCTGGGAGAGCTAGACGATACGCCACTGGGTTAATTCGAGTCAAGATCCTGTAAGGACCAATATATCGAGGAGCGAATTTCATGGAAGGAACTTTAAGCCGAATATTCCTAGTGCTTAACCATACTCTATCGCCTGGAACGAAAATCGGAGCCGCCCTTCTACGTTTATCGGCGTGTTTCTTAACCAGCATAGAATTGTGTAGAAGAATTTGTCGAGTCTGATCCCACAACTTCCTCAAATTGGCAACATGTACATCAACCGACGGTACACCTTGGGAAGGAGAAACCGAGGGAAGAATAGATGGATGAAAGCCATAGTTCATGAAGAAGGGGCTTGAATGAGTAGAGTCACAAACGAGATTGTTGTGCGCAAACTCCGCCCAAGGAATCAAACCGACCCAATCGTCCTGGTGTTCGGAAACAAAACAACGTAGATATTGCTCAATCTTTTGGTTAGTACGTTCAGCAGCTCCGTTAGACTGGGGATGATAGGCAGAAGAGAAATTTAATTTAATACCTAGTTGAGAACAAAAGGATCTCCAAAAACGGGAAACAAATTGGGACCCTCTGTCAGATACGATTTGGGAAGGTATCCCATGTAAGCGAAAAATCTCCCTCGCGAATATCTCTGCCAACTCTGGGGAGGATGGAAGTTTAGGCAAGGGAATGAAGTGGGCCATCTTGGTGAATCTTTCAACCACGGTGAGGATAACAGTCTGTTTTTTAGAGATAGGTAGATCGACAATAAAGTCCATGGCCAAACAAGACCATGGTTTCTCTGGTACCTCTAAGGGATGCAGGAATCCACTTGGGAGCGTATGAGGTTGTTTGGTCTTAGTACACACTTCACACGCAGCGATGAAATCTTTAGTATCCTTACGTAAAGCAGGCCACCAGAAGTCTTTAGAAATCAAAGCATACGTCTTGCGGATACCAGGATGTCCCGCCATCTTGCTGTTATGGAAACATTGCAACAGCTCCAGTTGAAGAGTAGGAGGAACGGAATGTCGACCCTCAGGAGTCTGTTTAGGTGCTAGATGTTGCAGCTTAATGATCTCGGCCAGTAACGGGGAATGAATCCTGAGATTCGTATTAGCAACAATCTTGCATTTAGGAACTATAGAAGAAAGAATTGGTTCAGATACAGTGAAAGGTTCATATTGTCGAGACAAAGCATCGGCCTTAGAGTTCTTAGAGCCAGGTCTGTAAGTAAGCACATAATTGAAATGAGTCAGGAATAAGGACCAACGAGCTTGCCTAGAGGACAAACGCTTGGCCTCCCCAATATAGGACAAGTTCTTGTGGTCTGTCAAAATAGTAACTGGATGTAAGGTGCCCTCCAATAGATGTCTCCACTCTTTCAAGGCTTTAATGACTGCTAACAATTCCCTGTCTCCGATGTCATACCTGCTTTCAGGCCCAGAAAGTTTCTTGGAAAAAAACCCACAAGGATGTAACGGTTTATCCACCCCCAACCTTTGTGAGAGAACGGCACCTACTCCTGTCTCAGAGGCATCGACCTCAAGTAGGAACGGCAAGGACGTATCAGGATGGACTAATATTGGAGCAGAAGCAAAAAGTTCTTTGAGATTTTTGAAAGCAACGAGAGCTTCAGTAGACCAAGTCTTAGTATCAGCCCCTTGTTTGGTCATATTGGTAATAGGTGCAATAATAGAAGAGTAACCCTTAATGAAGCGCCTATAATAATTGGAGAACCCAATAAACCTCTGGATAGCCTTGAGTCCCTTAGGCAATGGCCAATCTAGAATAGACTGGAGTTTGTCAGGATCCATCTTAAAGCCTTCCCCAGAAATCACGTATCCAAGAAAATCTATCTGGGTCTGGTCAAAGCTGCATTTCTCCAATTTGCAGTATAAGCCGTGTTGTAGAAGTTTGTGTAATACCTTTCTGACTTGTCTATGGTGGGTCTCAATCTCTCTAGAGTGTATGAGAATGTCATCCAGGTATACAATAACACAATCCTGTTGAAATTCCCTAAGAACTTCGTTAATCAGATCCTGGAATACTGCCGGTGCGTTACAAAGGCCAAAAGGCATGACCGTGTACTCATAATGCCCGTAGCGGGTATTAAACGCAGTCTTCCACTCGTGACCTTGTTGAATTCTCACCAAGTTATATGCCCCTCTGAGGTCCAACTTGGTGAAAATCTTAGAACCTTTTAGCCGATCAAAGAGCTCGGTAATCAAGGGGATCGGATAGGCATTCTTAATGGTTATTTTATTCAAACCTCGGTAATCAATACATGGTCTGAGTGAGCCATCCTTCTTTTTAACAAAAAAAAATCCAGCCCCGGTGGGAGAAGAGGATCTCCTAATGAATCCCTTGTCTAAATTCTCCTGAATATACTCCTCTAAAACAGAATTCTCTTTAATGGATAGAGGATATACATTACCCCTGGGGGGCATGGTGCCAGGCAAAAGATTAATTTTACAATCAAAGGTCCTGTGTGGGGGTAGTGTATCAGCGTTCTTCTTATCGAACACTGCTTTTAAGTCTATGTACAGAGGAGGTATCTGTCTCCCTGTAGACTGGGTAGAACTATCTGGTGTGTTAATCATAGCCAATGGAGACACCCTGCGTAAACACCTCTCCTGACAACCCTGGCCCCATGAGATTATCTCCCCTAATTCCCAATCGATAATGGGGTTATGTCTCTTTAACCATGGGTAGACCAGGACTATGGGAATAGAAGGAGATGAAATGAGCATAAGTGATAAGTTCTCCTCGTGTAAGATACCAATAGTTAAGTTAATGGGTATAGTCTCACGAGAGATAACAGGCTCAAGTAAAGGTCTACCATCTATGGCCTCAACGGCCAAGGGTGTATCCCTTAACTGGGATGGGATAGTGTGTTTAGTAGCAAAGACTTGGTCGATAAAATTCTCAGCAGCTCCGGAATCTATCAAGGCCATGGTCTTTAGCATTCCCTTCTCCCACGTTAAAGAAATTGGTAGCAGAAGCCTGTGATCTTTATAATTATGCGTAGAGGACAAAATAGAAACACCCAAGGCCTGTCCTCTAGAGAAACTTAGGTGCGGGCGTTTCCCGAGCGAGTAGGACAATTCAGACGCAAATGACCTCTGGCTCCACAATACATACATAAACCCTCCCTTCTCCTGTACTGCCTCTCCTCCTCAGAGATTCGAGTATTGCCTATCTGCATAGGTTCAGGATACAGTGAGGTATTGGAATCAGGACTTTGAAATGTAGGGGCTAATTTAAAGGCAGGTCTGAAGTTCCTCTCTCTAGTGTTCTGTCTCTCTCTTAAACGCTCATCAATACGAGAAATTAACGAAATTAAGTCCTCTAAATTCTCAGGAAGCTCCCTAGTAGCAACCTCATCAAGGATAATATCTGATAGCCCGTTCAAAAATACATCTATATAAGCCTGCTCATTCCACTTGACTTCTGCCGCCAGAGACCTGAACTCTAGTGCATAATCCACAAGTGTTTGGTTCTCCTGTCTCAGGCGCAACAGTAATCTGGCTGCATTAACCTTCCTACCAGGAGGGTCAAAAGTTCTTCTAAATGCAGCTACAAAGGCATTATAATTATATACCAATGGGTTATCATTCTCCCATAGTGGGTTGGCCCATCTCAGAGCTTTCTCAATGAGTAGGGTGATAATAAATCCAACTTTCGCCCTATCTGTGGGATAGGAGCGGGGTTGTAGTTCGAAGTGGATACTAATCTGGTTCAAAAAAACACGACACTTCTCCGGTGAACCACCATAACGTACAGGTGGGGTAATACGGGAAGAGGCACCTACAGTGGCTACCTCTAGACCAGAACTTACAGGAGAGATGGAAGTAGTACGGATCTCCTCAGGTGGGTTATTGGCACGAGATAATAGCGCCTGTAGTGCTAGTGCCATCTGGTCCATTCTGTGTTCCATGGCGTCAAACCTGGAATCAGAGGGACCAACCTGACTGTTTGTACTTGCAGGATCCATTGGCCCTGTCGTAATGTCAGGATCGGGACAGGGATCCAACACGCAAAGTACAAACAGGACAGGGTACGTATACCGGACCTTAGAATGGCCGGACTAACGTACGGAGAGTAAAGAGAATGGTCAGAAACAAGCCGAGGTCGAGGGAACGAGAGGACAGGTGAGCGAGGAACAAGCCGGGTCAAGGATACCAGAGGGAAACAGAGTAAGTCAAACTAGCCGGGTCGGAACCAAAGGAATAACTGAAATCGCCAGAGCACTGTGTGACTAGACAGGCTAGAACCACGACAGGGCAATGAGTGAATGGGAGAAACAGGTTTAAATACCCTGGTTACAGTGAGTATACCCGCCTCCGACGAGTCCTGAGTGGCTTCCAGTCACTTGAGTGACAGATCGGTTCGGACTGACGTCATGACGTCGGGCAGCGTGTGTGACGTCATAAAATGAGACGGGTCCCTCGCGGCCGGCGTGAGAGTGTCTACGGGAGCCGCGAGGGATGGAGGAAGCCGACCTGCTGGAGGAGTAAACTACTAAGTCTCTACCTCTACCTGACACCTATGCACTTACATAGTTTGTGCTCTCACAAACATTTCTATAACATTCAAGCACTCTATTGTGACACTACATCTGCATTGCTGGATTATTCTTAGGTTTGGGTTCTTGACTTGGTTTTCCAAGGCTTGGTACTTTTGTTTAATAGCTATTCTTATTGCGGGCATTCCAACATTGGTTCATCTCTTTTTATACATTAATTCTATTGTAACAGCTATTTTGTTTCCTATCTTTCTGGAAGTATTTTCTGTTAAACCCAAATTATCATTAAGATAACATTAGCAATTTCTCTTCTTAACAGGTGTCCAGCCATTCACGACATACAAACGTTACAACATGTCTGTCATCATCTGTGGTATTTGATAAAGGGACACTCCCTCTGCAGGTGCCCCCTCCTCCCACCCCCCATCCCAAGTTGCTGAAGGGGTGAAAACTGGGGTGTTTCTGCTCGCCGCCGCTCCTCCTCTTCCTTACGTCAGCTGGTGGGCGAGACTGATCCCGCCCGCCGGCTGAGGAGACCTAATGCGCATGCGCGGCAATGCTGCGCACGCGCATTAGAGCTCTCCATAGGAAAGCATTGAAAATGCTTTCAATGCTTTCCTATGGGGAATTGAGTGATGCTGGAGGTCCTCACACAGCGTGAGGACATCCAGCGACGCTCTAGCACAGAAAACCTGTGCCATAGACACGGAAGTGCCCTCTAGTGGCTGTCTAATAGACAGCCACTAGAGGAGGACAGCCACTAGAGGACAGCCACTAGAGGAGGAGTTACCCCTGCAATGTAATTATTGCAGTTTATAAAAAACTGAAATAATTACACTTGTAGAGTTAAGGGTAGTGGGAGTTGGCACCCAGACCACTCCAGTGGGCAGAAGTGGTCTGGGTGCCTACAGTGTCCCTTTAATGTTCTAATATCCATCTGTCAGCCAATGGCACAGATACTAACTGAAGACCACATATTCTATTACTGTATTATATGGGAGCATTGATCATACAATCTTAATGATGATGCCTTAATGTGCCCCTAAACCGTGCTGTAATAAGTATCAAGGAACTAAGGTTTTCTTCAATTACCAACCCTTTAATAGTAAAAAAAAAAAAGACCTCAACCTCCCAAATAAAAACAAAAAAAACTAAAGAAACTTGCCTGAAGGTCTGCACATGACACAGTGCTATTATTATTTAATGAATGTACAATGACATTTTTTTGAATGCCCGCTTAAACAAAAACATATTCAACTTTATTTTTAATTACCTTGAGAATTCTTAGCAACATGAAGCTCCATGAGTCAGTTTATTTATTCAATGTAACATCTATTAGTCATCTGCCAATTTGGCTAAAGAATAAATGTAATGGTGTAAACTGAAATGTTTTGCACATCCTTGGGGACATAATAGTTATACAAAAAATGATTATTTACATGATATATTTAATTATTTATCAAATGAGTCTTCATGTCATTGCATCTTTTCTTTCTCTATTTTCTTCCATTGCCTTTATTGTATCTTCAGGATCAGATTTGTGATTCAATTGGAATAAACGTAACAGCGTACAATAATTCCCCATTGTGATATCACTGTAGGTCAATATAATTAATCGTTCCAAAGTCTCTTCCAGGCAGGTTGGAACCTACGGACATCCATTGTAATGCCTGTAGAATTTAAAGGACCACTATAGTGCCCTGAGGGTGCCCCCACCCTCAGGGTCCCACTCCCGTGGTGCTGAAGAGGGAGGAAGGGGTTAATCCCTTACCTTTTTTACAGTGCCGGGCTCATTCGGCGCTGGGTCTCTCCTCCCTCTTCTGACATCCCTGGCTGAATGTGCATGCGTTGAAAGAGCCGCGTGCGCATTCAGCCAGTCCATAGGAAAGCATTTTCAATGCTTTCCTATGGACGGCAGCGTCTTCTCACTGTGAAAATCACAGTGAGAAGCGTGGAAGCGCCTCTAGAGGCTGTCAATGAGACAGCCACTAGAGGCTGGATTAACCCATAGGTAAACATAGCAGTTTCTCTGAAACTGCTATGTTTACAGCAAAAAGGGTTAAACCTTGCTGGACCTGCACCCAGACCACTTCATTAAGCTGAAGTGGTCTGGGTGCCTATAGTGGTCCTTTAATGTGGACAGCAATGGTCTAGAAGATGTATCTATTTTAATAATAGTATGGTCTGTATACTGTATACACAACTTCCCCACACGCTTCATTCCCGCTTGCAGATATTTTTTTAATAAACTAATTGAGCATATTGGATGCCTATGTGTTTTTGTAGAAACACGAAGGCAACATCAGGTCTGTGTAGGATGTAGGTAATTTTAATCCAAACATTACAGAAATTCCTCAAAGGTTTCCATTTCTAGAAAGCATTTTACAGCGGAAAGAAGGGAAGACGTTTTATTGGTGTAATAGCCTGAATGAACAAATTCAGCTTTTAATATAAAGTGCAATTAAACTACAGCTCCATTATTAACACACCATGTTTGTAATCTACACACAACGGAATTCTAAAAATATCACAGCACACCCTGAAGACTTCATACAGGTCAGGCTTGTTGTCAGACTGTTACAACCATTAGTTAAAGGGATATAGTCACCAGAACAACCACTGCTTAATGTAGTTGTTCTAGTGTGTATAGTCTGTCCCTGCAGGCTTTTTGTTGTAAGCACAGTTTTTTTTCAGTGAAAAGGCAGTGTTTAAATTTCTGCCTAGTAACACCTCTAGTGGCCACTCCTCAGACGGCCACTAGAGGAGCTTCCTGGGTCAGTGCTGTACAGTACAGCACTGACATCGCCAGTTCACTCAATGTTCTTCATTCATTGCATCTCTATGACAAGATGCTGATTTGCGCTTTTGCTGTGCATGTGCAATAGTCTCCCAAAGCTTACCTATGGGAAAGCATTGGATTAGCTGAGATGGTCAATTTTTATGATCTCAGCCAATAAGGGGGACCAGCGGCAAAGCCAGCCGTGACTGACCTGCATGGTGCTGGAATAAACTCATCTTCTACTTTGGTTACATGGGGTGGCAACCTAAATAGTGTTATTACAGCTATAGGGACAGGAATATATGTTTGTATTCCTGTCACTATAGTGTTCCTTTAAACCCAGACAGGGCCTGGGGTTTCATTGTAGAGTCAAAACTGTCCTATTGAAACCAACAAGATGAACATGATTGGGTGTAATATTCCAGTTTGTCTCTGCGAGACTTATATCAACTTCTTCTCATCTTATTTTCATGTTCCTTTTTGCAGATTTGATTGTGATTGTGTGAGGGATTGTCTGAATGTGATGGTGTGTGAGGGTTCTGTGTAATATTAGTAATATTAAAAACATGTTTTTTTTCACCCTCCATCTTCACCCTGTTTACCTTTTTGTAGGGAATAGATTATAATCTTTGGGGGTCCAGTAGGATCTCTGGTGGTCCATGGGTGCTCTTTTGAGGGAGCATGTTGTCAACACGATTCATGTCCTGCCCTCATTGATTGAGTCAGTGCTTTCTTACTCGTTCTCTCATGTATTAAATGTTGATTTTGCAAAGGGAGGGCTCTTATCTCCAGGGCCTGGTTGCAAAAGTGACCATTGTAACTCAGGTAGTTCCACCTGTGTATGCATTATCTATAAGCTGCAGGATTCCACTGTGATTTTGAAGGCTGCTAAGGGACACAGCAGGTTGGCATGGTAGTGATGGTACCTGCTAACTCATTAAACCTTCATAATAAGCAGCTGTAACTCCTATTGAAGACTAGATTTCATCTTTCATTTGTTATATTTAGAACTTACACTTTAGTTGTAGAATAAAGCCCATCGAAAGATGATGGCAAAACTGATGGAAGAGACAGCAACAGGTAACGTAACATAAGATCAGACACATATCAGGCTTTGTTGCTTGACCTGGGAAAATATGTCAAGGTTATTCAATAAAGTGTGAATTGTTGGAATTTCAATGTGAAGTGGACATTTTAGGCAAAAATCATTGGACTACAACAAAGGGAGCCTTGAATTTTTTTTTCCAGTTTGGCTATTGTGGCCTTTAATTCAAAATGCCACATCTTACATGAATATGCAAATCTTATGTACAAAGGTTATACGTTCAGTTAGAAGTTGTTGAGATGTTAGTAAAGACATGTTTGTGGGACCTCAGCTGGTACACTGTAAGTTTTATTATTGTAATACTAAGAGCTGTAGAATATTGCTGGTCAGCCTGGCAATTAACACATTTAAATCCAGTTGTTTAAAGATTATTTTTTACTTGTGGCTTTCAAAGCTTTCAGAGTTATATAAATGATTTCATTCGAACGCTGTTGATGACATTACTACCGCTCCTAAGTCTACCCTTATTATTAAGAAACTTGAGTCAACCCTCCTACTGAAAGCCATTCACTGACGCTTCAAATTATGTATTTTTTTTTACATACTTAGATCACTCTAGTCATAGCAAATTCAAAAGAATTTTAGACAACTAGAAAAAAACACATTACAATAATTCTGCTATAGTGTAACACAGAGAACTAGCTTCACAGATTATTTCCCGATACTCACTTACTAAGTAATATCTTGCTATTTGTTTATTGAACAGTTCTGATATAATGTTCTTACCCAGAGTGTTTTGCAAACTTAGTAACTACTCATAGCTTTGGTCAGAGGAAGATTAATATCCCACTGTGGCCTAGGCAGGTTAATAGCTTGCTCCCCCCATTCTTCACATAAGGCTGGTTAATGGGCAAATTCATAGTTCGTGACCCCTGTTTAATCCCTGGTACCTAGGCAACTGCCTAGGGTCGTCTTGTGGTTAATCCTGCTCTTGGTTGCGTTACGTAAATGTAATATATAATTTAGATTACTCCCCCACATCCAGAAGTATTAAAAAGAGAAGATTTAATTACCTGTATTTCATTGGCTGGCTGTTCTCGTTGCGGCCATCTCGCATTCGCTGTTTGAGATAATCAATACTGAGTGACAGCCACTAGGGGTGACATGAGGCAGCAATGTAAAAACTCATTTTTTTAAAAAATAAAATAAAAAAAGGCTGTGATTATGCCACTGAGGCAGCATGGGCAGGCACTTTGCCCCAGAGCCATTACATTAAAGTATAGTGGTTCTGATGCCTAGAGCAGTGGTCCCCAACCCAGTCCTCAAGTAACCCCTAACAGTCCAAGATTTAGGGATTACCCAGTTGTGTCTAAGGTGTTTTTAGAAAGAATAGAAAAAAAACACTTTAGACACAACAGGGTTATCCCTAAATCCTGGACTGTTAGGGGGTACTTCAGGACTGGGTTGGGAACCAGTGGCCTAGAGTGTGCCATTAAGAAAATGGTGAACTAGACAGCAGGTAATTCCTTGTGATTTCACAAAGATGGAGACTCATAGTTTCAAAGTAAAAGTGGAACAAGAGTAAATGGTATTAGGGAATGGATAGTGGGTAAAAGTACAATTTGTTGGGGGATATGAGCTTAGGGTGCACCTGGTAAAAAGATAAATGGGGCTCATGACTCTGTTGCATGCAGTAACATGGTAACTATGTTTCTGTGATATCCCAGATTGGTACTGTGCATGTCAAAAATTGCAAAACAATACTTCATGCAATCTATTGTCAACTGGTTATCTATTGTATGGGTGAACTTACATTATATTTATTTAGGTTAATAAAGACAACTTAGATAGATAACAAGTCTGAAAAAGTCAACATAGCAAATGTGTTTAGTGAACTTAGTTGGTGAACCTATGTGTGTATCAAGATTCCATGACTCTTTCAGTAGAATTCAGATTTCAAAACAATAAGCAGATACCATAAGTCCTTGCAAATTCCAGTAGTGTCAGAACAGTCTAAGCATATGCCATTAAACAGATTATAATAGAGATGGTACAGAAGGAGAAGTATATAATTGCTGTGGAAAAGGAAGAGAAAAAAAAGAGAAGAGGGAGAAGAGGGAGATAAGGAACAATGAACTAGCAATGTGTCTAAACAACATCCTGGGAGATATAACATTTAGTGATCATCAGATCTACAGTCTCTAGAGTTTACAGAGAATTGTTCAAAACCTGAAAAAAACATCATCTGAATGGCAGTTCTATTGGAGAAATGTGGTTTGTTGGTGAGAAAGGTTACATGACCATATGGCAATTGGTGACTGATAGACCTGTGCACGGCAGAGAAATATGGTTTGGCCAAACCATTTTTTTTCCAAAAATTACATATCCATTTTGCTTTCAAGTTCGAAATGAAACCAATACAGGGAAAAATAGCAGGAGCAGTATTAAAAAAAAATCTACGTTTATATATATTATATATTTTTTTAAAATATATAATATATAAATATGTACAGACGTTTTGTTACCGCTTCTCCCTTTTCCCACTCTTTTGTTTACTACTCATTTGATCTCTAAATAAGATTAAATCGCTGTTCCCTAACCATCAATCTTCTTTTTACCATCAATCACCTCTTGTATGCCGTTTGCAGCCTTTGCAAGCCCTGCCCTTCTATTTCTGTCCAGACTTTCTGTGGCTACCCAATCACAGACTTCCCAATACAGCTCAATGAGAAATCTTTGCAAGGCAGGCACTCTTGGCAATTGCTGCCTCTTTAGGAAGTAACAAGACCTGTTGTCTGATTGACAGTCAGGTGGGTGTAGCAAGGTTAATATATAAAAGTACCAATTTCTATTGAAATCTATATTTTTGTAAAATAAAAAAGAGAGGACAAACTCTTCACACATAAGTAAAAGTCCTTTAGGTGTTTGGAGTGTTCCTTTAACCCCTTAAGGACACATGACATGTCTGACACGTCATGATTCCATTTTATTCCAGAAGTTTGGTCCTTAAGGGGTTAAACACTGTGAATGTTAGTTTTAGTAGTTTGAGTTGGACATTTTTGTATATGGGAAGGCAATAGCAGGTAGAGGGGTGATGAGTCAGAGGAACATTTGGTACAGAATTGAGCCGGATATCAAAATTCACAACAGATTGTATTGTCATTAGGGATGTGCATGGGCAAAAAACTTGGTTCTGTTTGTCACTTCCGAAACATAGAATGTGATGGCAGAACCATTCGGCCCATCTAGTCTGCCCAATTTTCTAAATACTTTCATTAGTCCCTGGCCTTATCTTATAGTTAGGATAGCCTTATCCCTATCCCACGCATGCTTAAACTCCCTCACTTGTGTTAGCCTCTACCACTTCAGCTGGAAGGCTATTCCATGCATCCACTACCCTCTCAGTAAAGTAATACTTCCTGATACTATTTTTAAACTTTTGCCCCTCTAATTTAAGACTATGTCCTCTTGTTTTGGTAGTTTTTCTTCTTTTAAATATAGTCTCCTCCTTTACAGTGTTGATTCCCTTTAGAAGTGTAACAATTTCAATTTTGAAAGACTTTTGAAAGATTTTTAGAATATGGGAAGCCATTTATTTAGAAACAAGAAAAAAATGAGTGAGGTGTTATAAAAGGGCAGGAGAAATCAGGGGAGGAGAAGTAAATCTGAGCGGCAGCAGTATATAGATGCTACAAATGTCCAAATGCGCTACTAAGGTTACCAAGAGGGGTAGTATAAATAGAAAACAAATATGGCCAAGGACTGAGTATTGGGGCAGACCAACTGAGAGGAGCGGTGAGGAAGTTATGGTAACACAAAATGAGGCTCTAAATCAGTGGTCGGAGAGGTAGGATAAGAAACAAGAAAGGACAGTGTCACCAGCCAAGGTTGCGATGATGGTTTAAGAAATGTAAGAGTGTAAGTCGTTAACAATGTCAAAAGCAACTGAAAGGTCATGGAGACATAAAAGAGAGCAATCATTAATCACTTTAGTGATATTAGATACAGAAACATATTTGGCAGGTACATTCTGTACGTACATAGGTAATACTAACTTGAAGACCTCACCCTGACCCTTTCTATTCATTTTTCACTAGCCTTACTTCGGAGCTAGTACACTTCAATTAGCCAATAACACAGCAACGCCGTTTTTTCAGAATGCAATAAAACTGCAGTGATCTGAACAAAAGTCAGACTGACTGTTCTGTACTAATATTTATTGCCCCCTGAACGAGCTGCCTGTCACTTGTTGACATTGCTTACTGTCCTGCAGGCATCTGCACGGTGGGTGGTCCATACTTCAGAGGTTGCTGTTCCTTCGTTGACTTTCGATTTCTTTTCACCCTCCACTGCACGTACGGTTTTCATTTGCATCTAATTTCATTAAATAATGGAAAGCTTCTGCAGAATAAGCAAAATATTTTTTATTGAGCGGAGTGTTTACATACTTTACTGTTTTTTTTTTTTTTTTTACATTCTGTTAATTAACAGTCTTTAAAACTAGCTGCTTGGAATAAAAAAAGCGGCGTGCTGACTTGCTAGCGGTGTCTCATGGAGATATGTTAAACAGTGACAGCCACTGAAATGGAGCTCCAAGCTACAAACTGTTTTATTTTTAGCCAGCGATTTTTCCTTTTTTTAGGTTGGTTTCCTATGGACGGAAGGCTTGTATATAAGAGTATACTGTCTCACCTTTTACAGCCCTGACTCCAAATGAGTTTAAACTCCCTAGATGTACTTTACTTTAGATTTGTTCATGGGTGTATGAATTCATTACAGATGGATGGGTGCCGCAGCGTATTTGTGGAACATTTAGACAGGGCCTATTAATTTGCGTTGGAATAGAATTATGAGTAAAGAACAAACTGGTCTTAAAATATATCTATTTTATGTGCTGTCTAAAAATAAGATTAGACACTTACGGCTGCTCATAGCTTAGAGAAATAGTACTTTGAGGGGTTGACAAAAGTAGCTATTGTAGAACATTTGCTACTTAAAAATTAGCATTACCGTATAAATAATTTCTAGTGTTCTACCTGGCTTTAAAATCTAAATAAAAGTGTCTTTTAGAGGTAACTTTATTTTAACAAGTTATTTGGCTAAATTCTCAAGGTACTGCATCAACTAAACAGATGGAAAATGCAAAACATAGCTCTCCCAAATCACAGCCTCACACCTTGTAACAAACAGAATAGTCAATATGCAATATTAACAAGTTAATTTATAACTGGTAGTAAACCAAGCGTAGCTCAAGAAAAAAAATAAACATGGGATATTGACTAGCACAGCTTGTGGGCTACTGCATGCAGCATATGTTTCTTTCTGGAATAAATGCTGGTCTTTCTCAGTAAGAGAAAAACATTGTTTATTTGGTAAGTTACAGCTGTAGACACAATCCAAAAAGAGAACAAAATCCTACTCCAACATTTATACCTATATACCGATATAGGTAAAAACATCACAAACCAAACCTTGTGGAATACACTGTGTACCTGTTCACTATGCAATATCGTAACAGAAGGTATAAACAATAAGTTCTCCCATGGAGACATATCTAGCGATGGTCAACTTGTGGGATTAAGATAAGTCATAGAAATGTAAATGTTGACTATCACTCAGTCAAGATAGTGGATGTGGATAGTGGATGTAACTTGTCATTTATTGAATGGCTTATGGTACTGCAATGTATGCAGTTAAATATAAATGTGGAAATCCAAACCTCTATATCGTGCAACTGGGTGACTCCATCACAGCTCCTGCTAATCATTATTATAGATCTTGCCCTTTGCAGCTTGTAGTCAGCAAAGAGAAAAAGTACAGATAAGTAGAGAGATGAAACAATGTTGACATTCCTCTTCTTCATTTTCAATGTCTGTCCTGGCTTTGCCTGAACTAAAATGGATTGTGAGTCCTTATGCTAAATATTTACTATCCAAAAGGAAGGGAGTATCTCACGAAAAAAAGTTTAACATAAGTTATAGGTCGTTTTAAGTGTTCTATTCAATAGTGCAATATCCAAAGTGTCAGTCCCCTTTTAAGGAATGTCAGTACCCCAGCATGTCAGGAGGGAGAGAGAAACTGAAGATGCTGCTCTGATAATATCTGAAAGGCTATCAGAGCAGTTTGTATATATTTGTGTGCCTAACTATAACCTTAATACAAAACATAGACCTAACCATAATAACTAAGTAATATAAAAATACAATAAACTAATGCTGTGCCAATATTCTGGAGACATTCATAAACCACTTGTCCTTTGGACATGAGGGTAATGCAATAACAGTGTTCTAGAGATATCATTTTTCCATAATATGTGCATTACTACTCAATAAACTTTACTAGTTTTCCTATATTGAAATATTACTAAAGTACTTCTGTTAATACACAGCTCAAACTATGAGGGTTATTCACAGAAGACCTGAACTGACTTGTAACATTGGGGGGGGGGGGAGTACAATTTGACATGTGGTAGGTACAGCGCCTGTACTGATTGAGATACCACTGCCGATTTTAAAAATTGAAGACATAGAACAACACAATGGCAGACACAAACATACAAACAATGACAAATGCCTTCACCTACACTCATACTCACACCCAAACTCAGACATACACATCAACATAAACAACAATGCAGACATAGCTAGACAGATTCATACATACAACCGAACTTCTGGCAATTTGGGACAGAGTAGATGTCACTCATCCAGCCTTTATTGCCAGCTGGAAATAAATGTCCATGGTCCGGGGGAGAAATGGTCCTGCTGGTCCCACCCAGGATTGTCAGTGAGAAGCCCACTTGGAGAGTTCTGTTCACCTGCACTTTGCAGGTAAAAGAGCAGATGTGCAGAATGCAGGCAAGATATGGATTTTGTCTCCAACTGGGAACCAGTAGATAAAAAAAGATTGCTCATCATTACATAAACCCATTATTCACCGGTTCAGCAATGATATTAACCTTGGTTGACTTGTTTCATACTGGGAGCTGAAGAGATAACATAACATACCGGCCTCGACTGAATAAAACGATCCTTGTAAAACCACTTTGTGATTCAGGAAGCCGAGGCCGGTCTTCTGGCTCACCGGCCATTGTACATGAGCACGAGTGATTCTAATAGCTAAGAAAGAGACAGCCTTCAACAGTGAGACCTTGAATTTAAATTCTCTATATATTTATTGTAATTTTCATTTGGAAAAGTCAATATTTTGTTTTATATTCTCACCACTTCATAGTGTCCTATTTCAGATGCAATTCTAGCCCTCTATCTTACCCCATTTGATTGCTCTTTAAGGAACTAGAAGACTCATTGTTGTATATATCACAAGCTCCACAGTAATAAAACTTAAAATAATTCTGACTACAGTTTTTAGAAGATTTATAAATAAAATCAGTTAGTTTTATTCTATTGAGTTTTACAAGCAGCTGTGATAAGAGATCCAATACTTAAACATTCCCACTGCCGGGACTGCCCTACAGTCACACCCCTGCATTCTTTTAAAAGAAGTTTGCCCCTTTGTGTGGCCAAATCTAAAAAAAAATCAATATGTATATGTCATAAGCTGAATAAATGAGGATTTCCAAAGGAATTGATTTGATTAGTTCATATACCGTATATACTCGAGTATAAGCCGAGTTTTTCAGCCCATGTTTTGGGCTGAAAAACCCCAACTCGGCTTATACTCGAGTCAGAGTCTGTATTATGGCAATTTGCATTGCCATAATACAGACTGGGGGGAGAGGGGGGCTGGCAGAGCTGTACTTACCTTTCCTGCAGCTCCTGTCAGCTCTCTCCTCCTCTGCGCCGTCCGTTCAGCACCTCGGTCAGCTCCCAGTGTAAGTCTCGCGAGAGCCGCGGCTCTCGCGAGACTTACACTGTGAGCTGACAGAGTGAGCTGCACAGACCGCGCGGAGGAGGAGAGAGCTGACAGGAGCTGCAGGAAAGGTAAGTACAGCTCTGCCAGCCCCCCTCTCCCCCCACTGAACTGCCACTGAACCACCAGGGAAGGAGAGCCCCCCTCCCTGCCATATATCAAGCAGGGAGGGGGGCCGAAAAAAAAAAATATAAAAAAAAAAAAATTAATAATAATAAAAAAAAGGGGTATAAGGACCACTATGGGAGGGGGGGGGGGTATAAGGACCACTATGGGAGGGAGGGGGGGATAAGGACCACTATGGGAGGGAGGGGGGGATAAGGACCACTATTGGAGGGAGGGGGGTATAAGGACCACTATGGGAGGGAGGGGGGTTTAAGGACCACTATGGGAGGGGGTGGGATAAGGACCACTATGGGAGGGAGGGGGGGTATAAGGACCATTATGGGAGGGAGGGGGGGTATATGGACCACTATGGGAGGGATGGGGGGGATAAGGAACACTATGGGAGGGAGAAGGGGGATAAGGACCACTATGCGAGGGAGGGGGTGGGATAAGGACCACTATGGGAGGGGAGGGGGAAGTAAGGACCACTAGGGGAGGGGAGGGTAAGGACCACTAGGGGAGGGGTGAGTCAGGACCACTGGGGGGGGGAGTGAAGGAACACGGGGGTGGGGAGGTAAGGACCACTGAGGGAGGAGGAGGGGAAGTCAAGACATATGGGGGGGGGAGGGGGCGGCAAAATTTTTTTTGCCTACGGCGGCAAATATCCTTGCACCGGCCCTGCACACACTGCATTCACACACTGCATTCATGCACACACACACTGCATTCATGCACACACACACTGCACTCATACACACACGCTGCACTCATACACACACACATACGCACACACTGCATTCATTATACACACACTGTAAATAAATATTCAATTAATATATTTTTTTTAGGATCTAATTTTATTTAGAAATTTACCAGTAGCTGCTGCATTTCCCACCCTAGTCTTATACTCGAGTCAATAAGTTTTCCCAGTTTTTTGGGATAAAATTAGGGGCCTCGGCTTATATTCGGGTCGGCTTATACTCGAGTATATACGGTATCTCCTATGGTGGTGTGGCTTCTATCTAATACTAGTCAGTTATATTTATGTATATTGGCAGAAAATGGTGACATGTGACCCCCAAAACATAGTATCTCTGTCTGACTATTTTAAATGTTGGGTAGGTATTAAAGAGACACTGTGGGGTCAGGAATAAACCGTGTATTCCTGACCCTATAGTGTAAAAAAACAAAAAAATAAAACAATATACAGGTGCTCCAGTTAAAATGCTAAAAAACCCTCATCTTTATTCCAGCACTGCATGGGTCCACCAGCACTGGCTCTGTCGGCGCTGGCTCTGCCCTTGCTCGACCTCCTTGGCTGAGATCATCAGAATTGACAATCACAGCCAATCTAATGCTTTCCTATAGGAGTGACTGCCACTGCAGGTGTTCTAGGTTGTCATGTAAACACTGCCTTTTCTCCAAAAAAGGAAGTGTTTACATTAAAATACCTGCAGGGACAGGCTGTAGACAACTACAATTTTTTTTATTGGGTTCTCAGTACAATTACTTATATAGTACCCACAAACCTATTCGGCAGTGCTGTACAACAGGTAAACAAGACACAAATGTAATCCTAAAACAAAATGATTGACATACTTGAACAATAGGTGTAGAGAATATTTCCTATGTAGAGAGAACATTGATCACTTCTATTTCTATCACTCACACTGTTTGTATTAGCCACTCATGCAGCATCTATCACTCATCCACCACTCACACAGCACATAGCCAGGAACATTCACACAGTATTTCATGTGAGTGTAACATCAGGATGAGTTATCATGTTGATGGGGAGCTTGGGGTACCCTCCAGCATCCAGCACATAGCTCTGCTCCTATCAGATCTTAACATTTGGTGACAGTAACGCTAACTGATTTGGATTTGCATATTCAGCCATTAAAATCTTACAATCCATGGGAAGCTTTGTGTTTTTTGTCTTCTTAGACTTGATGTATTCAATCCTGATATATGTTTTATTATTATTATTATGTATTATTATTATTATGTATTATTATTATTATTATTATACTGTTTTGTTTTATTGTGCAGAGTGTATGTATACATTTCTCTTACTTTGAGAGAGGGATCATTGTTGCTTTTATGATTTCCTGACTCAGTTATAGTTATACATTATTTCTACCCACTAAATTTTCAAAATGTTTTTTATTTTTTATTTTATTTGAATTGACTTGGTATTTCAGGCAATCCATAGTTTTCCATTTATACTGATTGGAAAAACACAGCTCACATATATCTGACTTCATACTCTGTTTTCTTTTTTTAAAATCATTTTTTGCATAGTTTTGCAAGTCTCAAAATATTAGGGATTATATATGAATGCACGTGCATAAGCAAAATGTCCCATATTTGGGGCTCAGCTGGTGTCTTTGCTAATGTATAAGATAATGTCTGCCAAAAATAGGCACCGGTGCACCATCTACACCAAAACAGAGACATAAAATAATTGTATTAATATTTAGGCATTTTGCTGCAGATAGTGTATGAAAATCGATGCATTGCATTACATTGACCCCAACCCATATCTGGTGGTATCTACACTCTTAGAATCAAATGTGAGACTATCGATTGTACTTGTGCCCCATTATTCCCATGCTTAAATGCCGTTTAGGTATCTTTATAAAGACTCAAAGGCAAACACTGGACCAAATGGATCATTTTAATGTTATAATATGCGCCATTATTTATACTTAAGTTAGGAGCACTAATTTGCTAAAATAGTACAATTTCCTAGGTTTAAATAGAAAAGATTAAAAAGCAGGTTAAAGAAACACAATACAATGATGTGAACTATGGAAAGTACAGTCTTTTTTAGTTGAAAATTGTAGGGAAATTTAAAAATACATAAATATGCATATTTCATTTCACAATGCTTTCGATAAATATAGATCTGTGCATTCTCCCTAATTCAGTTGGTTGGTTGTTTGTTTGTAAAATCTCTATTATTGTTATTAAATGTAATTGTTTGCTAACAAGAATACAAACAAATATTAAATGTTTTGAAGACCTTCAGTAAAAGACAAGACAAATTTAGCCTCAAATTTAGCATCATAGGGATGTTCTGCCCCAATACAATTGGGGTAGAAATCTCTGTCTGCAACGTACAATTTTCTCTAATCATAGTAATCTTTCTTTTCTTTGGAAAATTAATGTCTATTGTTGGCAGCAGTCAAGCAACGCAGAAGAGATATAAAGTTAATGGCATCTCAATTATAAGACTAAAATAAAACAGGATTAGAAGTGATGGGGGTAAGTTTATTCTGATGCAATTTCTATTTGTGCACCAACTCATTGTAAAAATAAAACTGAAAGTGTTGAATAAAAAATCTAGGTGATTGAAACATGCTGTTCTTTTCTCAATGATTCTAACTCCCAACAATTGAATTCACATCCAAAGTGGAAATGAATCGACGCGAGTCAAACGCGAATGCTAGCTAGAACTCATTCTCTGTTATAACAGCATATTGATATCATTGTATGTTGGTTTTATTTTGCAATTTTTCTTTCCTTTTCGCTTACTCTTCTTATTTATTTAGGTTGTGACTGTTTAAATGGTGCCATAACTTCCATAAATTGTGCCATAAATGTTTTCTGTCCTTTGCTGACCTTAACTGTTGTGTTCTTATTTAATATGGATTCAGCACAAACCTTTGCTACCAAAATACATCGCTATTGAGGCATATTTGATGCAGAAATACAATCAATATATAAAACAGAAAAATGCAAAAATGCACTTGTGGCTAAAAGGGGAAAAATAAATAGAAATTACCCTTTAGAGGTAGTGCCAAGACTCCTCTATGTCTTCTTAAATGTAGACAAAAATATAAAATGCACAACCTAAAATGTATAAAACACAGAGAGACCACAATAGTGCAGATAAAATAAATACCCAAAAAGATACACTCACAAACATATGGATAAAATGGGCTTTTCTTCTTCTTTTTTTCTACTTTAAAGCTTTAAGATAACGTAGAAAAGCAAGACGTAGTGTATAGCTGTATGTATAAAAGGATAACTTTATTGGTTGCACTTACAAGATTAAGGTAGTAAAAAAGCCCATCAAATCGTAAGGTGTCTTCAAAATCCAGAAGGAAACAGGTATACAATCAGGATGGAAGACAAACGAAAATGAAATCGGCAACAAAACAGTGAGATAAAAGTAATCTTGCCACCCTACGCATTTCGTCTGAAAGACTTCGTCAGGGAGTATGGCAAGTCACATACGCCCCTGACGAAGTCAGCTCCCGACTTGCTGCTGCACAGGTAATTTCTTTAACCTGTCTGTGTGGTCGCACTGATCGGGTTCGACCATGTGCAGCCACGAGCTGGGGGCCGTGACACCCCACTTACCCCTTCTTTAGCCCCTGTGCCCCCTCTCAGCCCCTGCCCCATGTACAGCCCTCGTACCACTTTCTATAGCCCCTGTGTCTCCTTTTACAGCCCCTGCTATCCCTTCTATAGCCTCTGTGCCCTCCCTTCAACTTCCCCTGCCCACCCCTTCTATTGCCTCTGTGCTCCCCACCACAGCCCCTGGCCCCCCACCATAGCCCATATCCCTCTCTCTACAGCCCATGCCCCCAAATTAACAGCCCATTCCCTCCACTCTACTGTGCATGCCCCCCTTTTACACCCCTACCCCCTTCTATAGCCCCTGTTCCACTCTCTACAGCCCCTGTGCGCCCTTTCTGCCCAGTGCCGCCTTTCAGCCCCAGTGCCCCCTCTCAGCACCTGCCCCCCTCTCAGCACCTGCCCACCTCAGCCCCTTCCCCTTCTACAGCATCTGCCCACCCCTTCTATAGCCCCCATGCCCCCACCACAGCACCTGTGACCCCCACCAAAGCCCCTGTGTCCCCCCACCAAAGCCCCTGTGTCACGCCTCCTCTACAGCCCCTGTGTCCCCTCCTCTACAGCCCCTGTATCCCCCCTCTACAGACCCTGTGTCCCCCCTCTACAGCCCCTGTGTCCGTCCCACCTCTACTGCTCCTGTGTCCGTCCCTCCTCTATAGCCCCTGTGTCCGTTCCCCCTCTTCAGCCCCATCTACAGCCCCTGTCCCCGTCCCCTACTCTACAGCTCCTGCTCCCCCACAGACCTTCTCCCCCCTTGTACATACTCTTTCCCCCACCACAGCCCTTGACCCCCTTCTAGAGCCCCTGTGCCCCCATCTACAGCCCCTTTCCACCAGGAATAAGGTGATATTAACCCCTGTGTTTTGTTGGGGGGGGGTGGGGGGGTTTGGGGGTTTGAGGAAGGGAAGCAAAATGCTACTTTGCCTGTGTTGCTAAAAATCCTTGCACCGGCCCTGGTAGTGGCAACAATGGACACCCCTTTCTGGTACCATTAGATAGAGAAAAACTATCAGAAATAAAAGAGAGAAATGGAGAAGGCATTCTGGTCAATTTAATTTGGTGTAATAAATTATATCTTCTTGTGCTATCTGGGGCCACCTGATCAATATTATTACTAATAATATGTGCTATGAAATATAATTCACATTCCTCTACTTTTCATCACAGTGCATATAACTATTGCAATAAACATCTACATTTAGTTCTGCGTTTTTCAAGCAATTTATTTGATTACATTCCAAGTCAATTCCTGCTCAAGATAATTAACATCCTCTGAAAAAGTACAAAATCTATACATCATCAATCAATGACAAAGTTGAAGTGGGAAAAAAGGTAAAGTAATGATGGAAGTAAATATAACATACTGGAATTATTCTATCCAGAAATCTAAAAATGGTTCTTGGTTGGCTAGGAAAGTTAGTGAAATGTAACTCCTGAAATTCACTACTTTCATGATACACAAACAGGGTTATTCACTAAACTCTGAATTATACTGAATTAAAATTTAAATAGTAACATTGAGGCAATAATAGCTTCTCTGGAAAAAAAATTATAATTAATAATTAATAATCTCCAATTCAGCAACAGTCACAGTTTAGCCATTGAATTCTCAATTTTGCAAATTAGATTTTAGTTTGCTACAATTCCGAGTTCAGTGATTAACCTTAAAAGACTCTATTTTTTTTTTTTTTAATTTTTTTTTTTTTTACTGCGCACAATTTCTTTACATTTAATAATTTGGTTAAGCGGTATCACATCCTGACATGTGTAATCGAGAAAGATAAGGTCTAGACCATACATTTAAAAAGCACACAGGATCTATTAGATAAAAGCACATCCACTAAAAAAGGTGAGAATAAAAATTATTATAGTAAATTCTCCACGCTGAAAGGTTATCTAAATAATAGCAGCAGAAAAGTTAAAAGGAGCAGGTATTAAAAACAACATGCAGAAAAATAAAACTAACCACCAACATGTAAAAATAAGAAAAAAAAGACAAAACATTAACAAATCCTTTTCAGCAGGACTTGTTAGAACTTGCAAACCTGTAACAACACAATTGTTCTGCTGAGGTGGGCAGAACCATGCACCTCTCTAGAGACCGAAGAGGAACTCTTCAGAATCTAAGCAGCCTTGCCTAGTATACAAAGTAGCATCATGCAAGTTTTGCCAAACTTGCTTACTAGTGCAGTTACATCACTTGCAGTATCATGATAAAACACCTTAAAGATAAAGACTGCTGAATGTGCGAATAATACGGTCTATCAAAAAATACTTATACATACTATAAAAAATACTACTGATTGGAAAATATATAAGATTGGAAAAATATTAATTGTAGAAATGTACAGTTTTTTTCTATGTTCCCCTGTATCATTGTGAATAGTCTGAAATCACACCAGTCTTTAGGGTATGAGATTGTGGATAGCTCTATTGGTTCTTTCTTAAATTACGCACACACGCATGCTCAGTAAGGTACAATTTCTGTAGCATGTCGTCTCGTGGACACAACTTGTACTACCTGGCTTAATCGTTGCCAGGTCATCTTTTGATGGGGTTTAATTGCAGGATGTGCAAAACATTGTCAAATGTAATATGACTGGTTTATGTTATGTTGTTCGAACTGTCGGTCAGGTGGTGAGATATGCTGTGAATGTAATTTTGATGATCTTTTATACGTTATTCCAACATCAGAAATGCTAGACGCGAGCACGTATATTTAGAAATATTAGAAAATATCAAGCATGGAATTTTGTTGAGTCAGTTGATCTTAGTCAGGTAGTGAAGAACACAGAGTAATCTTGACACAATTTGGTAGTTTGGTTTTTGAAAAGTCTACCCCAATGTCACCATTTTGAATTGAAAGTGACATCCTTTGCCACCACTGGAATAACTCTTGCAGAAACTCTATGCATTCATCAAACACCCCGGTCACTCTGTGTATTCATTTTCCAGTACATGTCTTTTAATTCATAGGATATACTTACATTTATTCTCCTGAAGACCCCAATGCCAATGCAATAACTTGCATTCAATACCCACAATGATTTTCTCAATACAATTTCCCGTTACACTCACACTCTGTAATTGCATTTGAAATGCGGTATTTAATAAGTAACGCTATCAAAAGTCTGGGTTTATTAGTACTAAGACAAATAATGTAATTTTAGATGTAGAAAATCTTCTTCTACTTTGTTCCTGACAAAACCTAATTAAATTGCTAACTGAAAAATATTAGTTATTATTAGAAGTAGTTAAGAAAAACTCTCCAAGCACCATAACCACTGCTGCCTGATGTAGTGGTTACAGTGTCCAGAATGCTATGGGGCCACCCATTGCAAATAGTCAAATGAGTATAAAATATCTCGACTTATTATCTGGGGTTGGGTGGGTTTTACTACTACTGATTCCACTACTAATACTGGAGAGATAGAAGATCCTAAGCAGGAACTTCTGTTAGCTTTCCTGAACTAAGCCCTGTAGGGAACTCCAGTGCTAGTAGTGGAGCCAGGTAGGGGCACGTAGAATACACTGCAGTGGTTACATTACTTGGAGTGTTCCATTAATTTCAGACTGTGATAATTCCTCAAATACCAGTGGAATTGTGGATATAAGATACATGTTATACCCTTAACTATTCCCAATAAAAAAAAAATCATTACCATGTTTTTTTTGTTAAACCTATATCTGGAGACCTCAGTTTTCATATAACAGTCATGAGGATGTGCAATACTAAGGGTCGAAGGCTCTTAATTAAAATCTTCCCACCACGAAAGTGAGAAGAATTAATGAACCTGCTTCCAATTTGTCTACTCTGCATCAAAGAAGGAATTGTTTCTCAGTGCATATTATTTAACTTACCCAGGTTACATCTAAAAACGTTCCACCAGCCCATCCATATCTGCAACTCGTCAAAATAAAGAAAATCTAAACTCGATATTTCTCTGCGGAGTTATCTGAGCAAGCCCGATGATCTTTTGAGGAACATTAATAAATCTGTTCTTGGAATAACATTTTCTTTCCAAATGGATACATTATGTCTGGGGAAGAATCAGCGCTTACTATAATTCCCAGGGAGCATTCATTTGGCTAGCAATAGACACTGTCAGGATTATCCAGTAAAGCAGCTCAGCTGGAAAAATTCTCATAGACAGCTATGTTGTCAGTTCTGTTATTTTGGTCTAAAATGTAAAATTCATGCAGAATTTTCAGGAATTCACACTGAAACAAAAAGCTCTGTCTGGGGAGCAAAGTACAAGAGTTTAACAGTTTAAGTTGTGTTTTGGCTTGTACAGAGCTGGTTTTAAAATAACAAACCATGCTTGCAATAGTTCTGAAACGGTTGTATCTTCTTGTCATGTACGATAGAATAAAATGAACAAACATTCCAAACTTAGGATAAATAATACCACTATCTTAGCTTTACATTTTGACATTACTGTTTTTTTTTATATTCTGCGTGTAGGGGGTCACACCACTTAACAGCAGTATAACGCACAATAATGTATGTTTCCATGATTTTCATATGTATATAAATATATGTATGGGCTTTCAAATAAAATAATAATAACGGGACCATGAGATCTTTTTATTGTAGGGAAAAAAGTAAAAAAAAAAAAAAAAAAGTATTTTTATCAGTACAAAATGTGTGTTAGATTACATGTAAATAGTATATCAAAGTAGAAATGCATTTTACAGGATATTTAACCAGACTTACTCACGAACTGTTATATTTGCAGAATTTGGACTTTAATTTTTGGGCTTTGTCTTTTTTTAATTTTTTATTTGAGAAGAAAAATAAGTGTCAATGGTATTTTTAGAGTGCGATCTTCCAGATCGTTGTATTGACTTGCACCTTTGGATTTTTCCAACATGCATTAGAGAAATGTTTAGAAAATGTCTACATAAATATTTCCCATTGCACCTGCACCTGGTAGTTTAATTAAGCGACTGGAAAACCCCTTGTCAATGAATAAAGTGAGGTTATTCACAGATATAGAGACTTGGGCAGTCCTTGTTTCTATTATTATGGAGTATTATGTTGACCAAGGAGGCAGGGTATCCCTTGGCCAATAATTACTATAATAATAGACCACAAAATCTAGAGTTTAATGAAAAGCAAAAAAGGAACAAGCGCATTGAGCCAACCCCTACTTCGTCAATTATTTTCCACGTGCCTGGACATGAGTTGTTATGGGAATAAGTAGACATTACGTGCCCTCTATTTCATGATGGCTGCCCCCACACATGGATTAAGTGATCACCAACTGTGGACGCTCTCCTGGGATCTCTTAAATTTTGTATTTCATTTTTTTGCAACACTCTTAGTGCTATGGAATCTCCTAATTGGGCTTTTCTGAGGGCTGATTTCATAGAGTGGGTTAATTAGTAATTTGGAATTTCTTTGGAGGTGGACAACTAGAGCCCTTTCCCAGGTCAGAACTGGCTTGATTTTCTATAACTTTTCTGGCAGTTGATGGTGTTTATTTTCCAAGTTGAGGGGCGGGGGGGGGGGGGGGGGGGGGGCAGAGGGGAAGGGTAGTGAAGGAGTAACAACAATGTACCTTTTTCACAAAGGAGTAGCCTTATAGTGTAATTTGGGTTGCAAAACATCCAGTGAGATTGTAAAAAAAAATATTTTATTTTTCATTTTTCCAGGTAAGAGGAAAATGATACGTATTAGCTAGTTTACCCACTGGTATTTAGAAACAGAATCTGTCTTCTATCCAATTATTTTCTTGTCTGAGCAATAAGGAATTGTCCAGGTGTCTACAAACCTTTAGTGAAGCTTTATTGGAACATACACAGGTATCACTGTCACAAACACCACTCCACCTAATACATTTTATGTTTTAATACCTTATTGCATTTGTGGCATTAATAGTGCACACAATCATTTGTCACTCAGTTGCCACAGACTTTCCAGTAATGAAAGTGTTTGATGAAACATCAGAAAATATTCTGTTTGTACTCTGTTTTTCATTATGTGGCAGCATATTAAATTTTAAACATGTCCTGCTAATTTAATGACAGCTTCCATTAGTTACACCAGACACTTAGCATCTTGATTGAATGAATTTTTAAGAGTGTACATAAACAAATAACCCTTGTTAAGGAACATTACCATTTCCTGACAGTGTGAAAAATGGGAAATAAACACTTATCTCTTAACCCATTCAAAAAAGCCAAAGAAATGTTCTACATTTCCATAACCATCAGGATGTAAGGACTAATACGATGATGTGATATAAAAGGAAATACAATGAGTTAAAGGACCACTATAGTGCCAGGAAAACATACTCGTTTTCCTGGCACTATAGTGCCCTGGGGGTGCCCCCACCCTCAGGGACCCCCTCCCGCCGGGCTCTGGGATGAGGAAAGGGTTAAAACTTACCTTTATTCCAGCACTGGGCGGGGAGCTCTCCTCCTCCTCTCCGCCTCCGATCCTCCCTTTCGCTCTTGCCGCGCATGCGCATTCAGCCGGTCTCATAGGAAAGCATTTACAATGCTTTCCTATGGACGCTTGCGTGCTCTCACTGTGATTTTCACAGTGAGAATCACGCAAGCGCCTCTAGCAGCTGTCAGTGAGACAGCCACTAGAGGATTTGAAGGCTGGATTAACCCTATTATAAACATAGCAGTTTCTCTGAAACTGCTATGTTTATAAAAAAAAAAAAAAAAAAAAAAGGGTTAATCCTAGATGGACCTGGCACCCAGACCACTTCATTAAGCTGAAGTGGTCTGGGTGCCTAGAGTGGTCCTTTAAAAAAATATTACATGTAAACATAAAAAAAGTATACAATAATTGTCTTGATAGTTTACAGCTAAAATGAACAAGAGAATAAAATAACATAAAACAAATTGGTCAGTTTAAAGTAGAGGTCTTCCATGAAGAATTCACAAAGAGTACCAGTTGGCGAGCTGAAAAGCAGAAGAGTCCTATGTTGAGAATCTAGACTAGAGAATGCATATTCTCAATTTCCCAAAAAAATTGAAACATTGTATTATTAATTTTGGGCGGCCTTAACCCATACTTAGATATATGCTAATTTAATATATAACACTGCTTAGGTGGGTCTACTGGGTAAAATCTAGGAGTAAAAGATGCATTTTCAGTAAGCAGCCAGGAGCATTTAAATAGTCAGGAGAAGGCAACCTTTGGTACTTCAGATGTTGGGGACTACATCTCCCATAATGCTCTTAAAGCAATAATGGAAGCAAAGCATCATGAAGGATGTAGTCCACAACATCTGGAGTGCCGAAGGTTGCCTATTCCTGCAATAAATCTAGGGTTTCTTGGGGTAATCCAAAAAAATATATAAAAATGGACAGCTCTGGAGCGGTAGCTCTTAAAAGTGTACTCAAGATAAATATGAACTTTTAGCCTTGAGTTTAGACTTGATAGATGAGAATGTGAAGCTGGTTGTTGGTCTTGCTATTACATTGTTAAGATTAATTATATGATGTGTTAAATGTGTCATCTTTGTTTCTTTTATTAATTTAAAATGATTTTAATGTAACGTTTTGTATCATATTATTTGGTATAATCTTTTACATCTTTTACAGTTCAGTGCTTCACCTAGTTACAAAAAAACAAAAAACAAAAAAACGAATACTTACGACAGGGGCTGGTCATATAGTAGTGGAAAATATAAGACTCTGCTTCAATAAATGCTTGTATTATGGGCAAGGATTCAGCTTGTTTAAAATAGCTGTGGATCTGTTCTGTATACATTTATAATATAGAACATATATTTTGGGAAGTTACTTTTTTTGCCAAGCTTTTGAAAAACATATTGTCATTGTTTAATGGACTATATATCCTCTTTAGACTACCCATACGATGCATGCATACCAAATCATCATTTTTGTCACTGATAATCATCTTGCCATTTATATTGCAATATTATGTTTATTAGACTTATGCATTCATCTTTAACTGATATGGCAGACCTGAATTTTGGGTGATCAGCGATTCGTTCTAATTGTGCAACTCCAAATGGATGGATCATGAAATAATGAAATGGGCAAGAGGTGAGATGTTTCGTTAGTTTCGTGATTCATAGTTACATGAATCCAGAAAAAAAAGTTGTCCTGCTGTGCACAAGTCTAAATGATTATGTATATATATAGCAAATTGCTCCCTTTTTCCTCAAAGCTTCTGGAAAGACGTCTCTACCCGTATCTCTCACTTCCTCAATTCTAACTCTCTCCTTGACCCTCTTCAATCTTGCTTCTGCCCCCTCCACTCTACTGAGACGCTTCTTATCAAAGTTATTAATGACCTAATCACAGCTAAATCCAAAGGCCACTACTCCACACTAATTCTTCTTGACCTCTCTGCTGCCTTTGACACTGTTGATCATGGCCTCCTTCTTCAAACTCTTCAATCACTCAGTCTCTGTGACACTGTCCTCTCTTGGTTTTCCTCCTATTTCTCCCAACGCTCATTCAGTGTCTCCTTTTCTAATGATACCTCCTCCATTCATCCTATCTCTGCTGGAATCCCCCAAGGCCCTGACCTTGGTCCCCTTCTATTTTCTCTTTATACTGCCTCTCTTGGCAAACGTATTGCCTCATTTGGATTCCACTACCACCTGTACGCTGATGATACCCAGCTATATCTCTCCTCTCCAGACCTCTCCCCTGTCATCCTGCAATGTGCCACTGCTTGCCTTTCCTCCATCTCTGACTGGATGTCCTCCCACTTTCTAAAACTAAATCTCTCGAAAACTGAACTCCTTCTCTTTCCTCCTCCTAATTCTGATCCTCTTCTTTCGCTCTCCCTTCAAGTCAGTGGTATCAACATCAGTCCATCCTTGCAAGCACACTGTCTTGGTGTCATATTTGATTCTAGTCTCACCTTTGAGCCATACATCACACATGTTACCAAATCTTGTAGCTTTAACCTTAGAAACATAGCCCGCATCTGCCCCTTTCCTATGCAAGAAGGTACCAAAGAGCTTGTCCGTGCTCTAGTAATTTCATGCATGGATTATTGTAACCCTCTCCTAATTGGTCTTACCAAAAACTGTATTGCCCCGCTACAGGCTGTAATGAATGCTGCCGCCAGACTGATTTTCCTCTCTAGTCGGTCCTCTCACACTTCACCCCTTTATCAGTCCTTACATTGACTTCCTGTATCCTATAGGAGTCAATTCAAAATGCTAACCCATACCTATAAAGCATTGACCAGTTCTAGCCCCTCACTGTATGAATGTAGGCAGCCAGACAATTTTAAGAGGGCTTGATAAATAACTAGGGGGGAAAAGTCATACAGTATCAGTTTCATTCCCACAAAACATCTAAAAAGCTCAGGGGTCTACCTCTTAAAGTAAACAGCTATTGTAAGGCTCAGAAGGATGTTGTTTACAAAATGTAATTTACCGTATATACTCGAGTATAAGCCGAGTTTTTCAGCACATTTTTTGTGCTGAAAAACCCCAACTCGGCTTATACTCGAGTCAATAGTCTGTATTATGGCAATTTACATTGCCATAATACAGACTGGGGGCTGTGGGGGCTGCAGAGAGTTTACTTACCTCTCCTGCAGCTCCTGTCAGCTCCCTTCTCCTCCGCGCCGTCCGGTCAGCTCTTCTGTCAGCTCCCACTGTAAGTCTCGCGAGAGCCGACTTACACTGGGAGCTGACCGAGGTGCTGAACAGACGGCGCGGAGGAGAAGAGAGCTGACAGGAGCTGCAGGACAGGTAAGTAAACTCTCTGCAGCCCCCACAGCCCCCCCCACTGAACTGCCAATGCTGGACCACCAGGGAAGGAGAGCCCCCCTCCCTGCCATGTATGAAGCAGGGAGGGGGGACGAAAAAAAAAATCGAAATAATAAAATATTAATAAGTAAAAAAAAAATAATATTACAAATAAAATAAAATAATAAAAAATAACAATAAAAAAATATTAAAATAATAAAAAATAATAATACAATTAAATAAAATAATAAAAAATAATAAAATAAAATATTAAAATAATTAAAAATAATAATAATAAAATTGCCCACCCCCCACAAAGGCTCTGCAACACACACACACACACACACTGCACACATACCCATACACACACTGCACACATACTCATACACACACTGCACACATACACACACACTGATCACACACACGCTGCACTCATACACACACGCTGCACTCATACACACACGCTGCACTCATACACACACGCTGCACTCATACACACACACTGCATTCATACACACACACACACTGTAAATAAATATTCAATTAATATATTTTTTTTAGGATCTAATTTTATTTAGAAATTTACCAGTAGCTGCTGCATTTCCCACCCTAGTCTTATACTCGAGTCAATAAGTTTTCCCAGTTTTTTGGGGTAAAATTAGGGGCCTCGTCTTATATTCGGGTCGGCTTATACTCGAGTATATACGGTAGATACCTATGAGGCCAACTGCACCAGCATGTATGTTTGTCAGGCTTAATGCATGTCAAGCACCAAACAATGTGTAAAAGCATCTACTTAAAGGAGCACTACAGTGTTCAGAATACAAAGATGTATTTCTAACATTATAGGAACCCTCTACCCTACCCTTCTGCGCACCCCACACCTGTATTATAAAGGGTTAAATATCAAAACTTGCCTCATACCACTTCAATTAAATACAGTGGTCTGGGTGCCTACAGTTTCCCTTTAACAGTTCTTACCTAGCACTAACGTCTAGAGCGCTTTACAAAATGTAACAATTCACTATAGATAACGTCATAGACATAGAGATATATAGTTAGACATATTGGTACAAATATAAAACAGCCATAAAGACAACGTCAGATTTAAGACAAAAAATGATTTCCCTGTATATGGTATACACATTCTCTTTTAAGAAACTGCTTTTAAGGAATTGCGTTGAATTACAATTCGCTTTTCAGACGCATGTGTTCTGTCTCCGCATTGACCATTTCAGCCTTGTTTATTTTGGTGAATTAGCGAAATAGGAGGCAAATATCAAAAGCCAATACAATGTATCTGACATGTATTCAGCAAAGGGATACTCTATACTTTCAAAGGCAATATTTAGTAAAGGAATTGTTATCAAATAAAATATATTGCTATATACTGCATGTTCTATACAGTGTGTGATTATATGAATATTGTATTTTTGGCAATATATATATATTCACACCGGTACATGGATGTTTAATTTTACGTTTCATTAGCATGGACGATTTGCTCTGTTCTTCATCAACATTTTAACACACACAGTGCTAAGTCTGTCTTTTCTACAAGGGCCCTTATATTTGGGTTGTAGAATGCGAAATATGCAGCTAGAACAAACAGGGATTTGGAGAATGAGAGAGAGACAGAGGCAGAAAAGACAAGCACTATAGTGGCATCTTGCCATTTCTCTCTTCTCGAGCACCTGCACTTTACTCTGTGTGTTGTCCAATAGATAATAGTCTGCTTTTTTTTGTTTTAATGTCTGATATGAATAAGAACCACTAGAACAAGTGACGGGTTTTTGGAACGTAGGATTTATTGGCGCTGAATGATGAACATATTCGCATGGTGCATAAATTGCACAGTATGCTGTCAGTAAGACGAGATCTAAATCAGCCCCATTAGCATTTCCTTCTTTGGAGACTGTCATTGTCATTCGGCATGTAATTATTTTAGACCAGGGTACGTAATGCGGAGAATCTTTTTTTCCCTGAAGCATGTAAATATTTATATTTAATTATTATCGTAAGTGCAGCTATTCGTTAGCAGCTCTGGTTTCCAGAAAATGCTAGCGTGTTAACCCTTTCATGACCAGTTTTACAAACATGCATCATCTTGAGAGTCCTCACCTGTCACCTCTATCAGGTCCCTTATTTAGTATTGCCCTCTTAAAGGGACACTTTAGGCACTCAGACCACTTCCTCTCAATCCATGTCCTTGTTCGTTTAATCTTGCAACTGAAAACATTGCTATTTGAATTGCAGGGTTAATATGTCTCTAGTATGTTAAACTCTAGTGACCCTTGTACCGAGTTCAATTGGCTATTCAATCAGATGGTCTCATACAGACCATCTGCTAGGGGCAGCACAATGTTTTGCTGCACAATTACTCTACCTTCAATGTGGGGAAACTTTGGATTGGCTGAGATCATCTACACCAGAGATACCCCATAAGTGGATCCCCAAATGTTTAAAACTACAGCTCCCATAATGCTTTGTCATTCCAAAGGCATTTGAAAAGCATGCAAAGCATCAAGGTAGTTGTAGTCTGGCAACATCTAGGGATCTACCTTTTGGGCCTCCTGATCTACAGTGATGATCTCAGCCAAAGAGCTGATCATAGAGACCATTGTGGTGAGTCCTGGAAGGTAAGTAATAATCACCTTTCGAGCCCTCACATGGGGGGACCGAAAAAGGTTTCAGGACACTATAGAGGTAGGTGTTCCTTTAAGAAGCTGTGAGTAATAATCTTCGGGACCCATGTTTAAGAGTGAGGGAAGTGTTTTATATGTTATTCCCTAAATGCATAGACTAATTTATTTCAGCAAGTATGTGCATTTTCTAATAGACACTGCTTCTAATGATTAGTAGCTGTGATATATTATCTGCTATACTGTTGATACTTGGAGACTTATGTGTTCGACTGACTGTTGTTGACAGCACTAGTTGCTGATAAAATCCAGCAGAGTAGCTTTGTATTTGCATTTTAAATCAGGCACCTTTATCTTCTATCGGAAGAGTCCGTGTTTGATGCTAGTTTATGTTGACATCTAGCTCCACCCATGAGGTGCCTTAATATTTATATACAAAAAGGAAAGTATAAAAGATCATTTTAGTGCAGGGGTAGTCAACCTTTTTGTACCTACCGCCTACTAATGCATCTTTCTTGATGGTAAAATTTCCGTACCGCCCACCAGTGCTGCAGCAACTCAAACTTTTTAGCGCAAGTGTCTTCAGATACTCTGGTAAATAGCCACGAGCATATTTATTTTTCTTCAGACGTGGGTTCTAAATTTGTTGCACAATTTAACAACTACTTTTACTCTTACCACGTTTTGATCTGCACTCCACACAGTGCTCCCCCCCCCCTTTCCCATTTATTACAAACACCCAAAACAACGCTGTATTAGGTGCCAATTTTTATTATGCGTCACCATAAAAAGAAGTTCCCCTTTTTTTCTCTACTTTTCCTGCCTTCTTCTTCTTTACCTTCCTTATATTATATCAATATATCAGGGGTCTTTTTCCCTTTCTCTTTATTCTCTCCTGCTTCTTCCTTTACTTATTTTCCATCCTTCTTTCTTTCTTTTATAAGATAACAAAACTTAACTTGCCAAAACACGAGCCACTCTAAACACTGCTTTCTCTCCTCCTTTATTTTATCCCCTTTTTTCTATTTTTCTTCCCTTTTTATATCCTTTTTTTAAATGCTTTTCTTTTACCTTCCTTAGGGCAATGTCCAAAAGTAAGGCTGAGTTAGTTAGCCCACTTATTATTATTAGCCAACAACAATTCTCTTTGTCCTGCCTATAACTTTTCTTTCTCCTATTTTACAACTGATCTGCTCGGCTTCTGCCTGTCCCTGCTATCGTACATCAGCTCCCACTCCTCCCTTTCCTCTTCCCATGTGTTACACTCGCTCGCGTTGGCACATTCTAATGCGCATGCACGCATTCTCTTGTTCGCGCGCATGCATTCTCTTGTTCAAACGCGTTCGTGCTTTCATGTGCATTTGTGCACTCACACCCGCCCACCCACTCTGGATGGAAGGAGGATTCAGCTTGTTGTGCCGCAGAATCCCCTACCGCCCACCTAGAATCCTGAAACGCCCACTAGTGGGCGGTAGGGACCAGGTTGACTACCCATGTTTTAGTGTATCTAATCCCTTCCCCAATAAGTAATTTAAATTTAATGCCGGAGTGTTGTGTTTGCAATTTAGAGTGTTGCTTTATGGATATGGTGTGTTCTTTTTAAGAAGTCCATGTTGTTTTTATGTCTTGGAATGTAACGTACAATTTAATGGTACATAAAATGCTTCATGATTTTGGAGAGTTCTAAATTTAGTTTATATAAAATGCTTGGCAAATTGGCCAGGAATTCACAGATAAAATGTTATTCCTATATTCAGTTAATAGCATACTTTAAGCCATTTAGAGTAAGTGTGTTGGATCTAAAATTCTTTCATAAGACCATTAGACACTTTGGGGGGTGCATTGATGTAAGTCAATATTATTTTCACTTTAACATATCAGTAAAACTGTTACTTGAAATGTGTGTAGAAGAGTACAAATTTTTAAAAGTGTTTTCAAAAGGTGCCAAAATTATGGTGATATTCTAAATAAATTTGTCTTACTGAAACCTTAGAAAGGACTTTAGACTTGCATGCGGGGTCTAAGTTTGTGCAAACTAAGGGGCTACTTTGTCTTATGATTTTTTCCATTTCTGATCAAACTTGACAAAAGACGGAGCTACCTCTGTTATGTTTTGTCACATCACCAGTCGCTATTAGTGACAGTTGTGAGGAAAAATGCATTGTTTATGGAAGCTTCAGCAGTGTCACTGGATCCTCCATTGACATCGGTGTTGTATTCTTGTGCATGCATGAGAGTACAGCACTGGCATTGGCTCCTGGATGAAGCCCCAGGAGATGAAGAGGACCCACCGGATGGACATGACAGCAGCTGCAAGGGTTCAAGTAACATACCTTCCTCTGCAACCCCAGGCCACCGCATTGCAAGTGGTGAAATCACCATCAGTTGACTTTGCTAAATATTATAGAACCCGAGAAGGTGACAGAGCTACTTTAAGTTGAATTATTTTTAATTCTAAAATCTAAACAAAGCCTGTCTATTCCTATGATTGTTTATCACACTTCTTCCATTTGTGTATACACATGTTTAGGAAGGAAGTAGTTAATATGAATGTAAATAATGACTCACTGCGGCATATATAGCAGTCAAGGTCTGTGTGAGTGTAGTACATAAATTCTACCTGCATTGCCTGAAAAGCATAAAACTATTGTTGCCAACAATAAATTGCTTATATTTTCTAGTCGGAAATGTGCCCCTTCTTTGTGATAAATCAAGTGTAACATATAGTTCATTAAAAGGTGGACACTCCATGAAAATAAATGATTTATTCTTTGAGCATTACATAAAATGTGGCATACGGTAGTGTAATATTGCCTAGTATATCCCTTGTTTGATAAAGTACCAATTACAGAGCAAACTGCTCAGAGCTACCCCATGTGTCAATAGAAAATGCTATCAAACAATACCTTCATCAGGGACTCAGAAATAAATACCTCCTGGGACCACGTATATAAAAGACTCTGGAGACAGGACAACTCATGGGCCCCCTGGGTCCTTCAGACGTCAAATACATAAAAGGGTCCAAAGACCCCCGGATTCTTTAACCCAGTGCTCCTTGACCCTCTCCTCAATGCACACCTAACAGTCCAGGATTTAGGGATTACCCAAGTGTTTAAAAGTGTTTAGAAAAAAAAAAAACACCTTAGAATCTAAGTTTTGTTTTTGTTTTGTTTTTTAAACACCTTAGACATACTCGGGCAATCCTTAAATCCTGGACTGTTAGATGTGCCTTGAGGAGAGGGTTGAGGAGCACTGCTCTAACCCATGGAATGGAGAAAGAGGAGTGGTTCCTTTGAACTATCTTTTTGAAATATGTAGGGAGCATATTGTTTGAGCCTTATTTTTATTTATTTTTTACATTTTTATCTCTCTCAAGAGGGCTGATTGGATTTCTCTGATTACATGCTAAAGTCTCAAATCCCCCAGTTTGTAATTTTGTAAACTTAGTTTTGGTATTGATAGTAAACAGAGCCAAAACAAGAACGAGAAAAAAAAAAGAGAGAAAAAAAAACAAAACCCCAGTGACTTCTCTTCCAAAAATATTTATTTACCATTTTTTAAGTAGGGTAATTTTTTATATTGTGATTCTTTTAAAACTGTAAGAAATGTCTACTCTTTCTTTGATAGCCTGGAATTCAAAGATCTGGTATGATCTAGACATTAAATTGACACTGTTTTCATATCTTTGTTAGTCTCATAAATACTCCAATTAGACAGGCGATTTTTTTATGTTACAGAGAACACAGAAACCGTTTGAACTATGTTCCGCAAGCAACAATGTATCCGAATTTACTTGAGTTTTTTTTAATGTCAGAAGAATCCTGTCTGATTTACTTAGCCTCATCCATAACACACTATGTCAGGGAAAGAAACAAGGCAGCTTAAGTCTGAGAAAACTGTCAAATCTAGATTTCCAGTCTAAATACAATATTCACGTGAGTTTTCTTCTTCAACAATTCCTTGAATGCCCAATCTTGAGAAACTGATTATGAACTATATTTTAGTTTGAGCACGTCAAACCTGAATTTTTTTTTTTTTTGGATTGTTTCCACATTTCTGTTCGTGCCTGCTAATTGTGGGAACATTTGCTATTTTATCTTTTAATGCCAGCAATTTAACGAGAGTGTATAAATGTTATTTTAAGATTTAGTTCAATCTAAATTAAAATGAAAAAGCCATTCATTAATTGTATTAATTGGTTGAATGCTATTTTATTGTGATTTGTTAACACACCTTATAGGGTCATATTTATATGGTCACCCCGGCATTAGGATGGCTTCCATTTTTATTCTGTATTATGCATTATGGAAAAATTTCATCAGAACATTTACAAACAAACAAAATAATGTTTAGATAAATAAAATGATACCTCTGAATTTCCAATATATCTGGCAAATCTCCATGGTCCGTATTGGGCAATAATGGGTAAGATTTTTAATACTGACGTTGTCCACTTGTTTTCTCATGGACGTTTTGAGCATCTCTGTCAAATCACATGAAGTAGAGCATTTGTTTTTGTCTTTACTTTTTTTTTTTACTTATTTTTTGGATTTACTTATTTTTTGGATGAGTTAATCTGCTTGTGCACCTCTTCATCAGAAGATATCTACTATAAAGCTATAGAACAGGGGTCCATAATAGGTAGATCCCCAGATGTTGTAGAATTACAACTCCTATGATGCTTTGCATGTCTTTAAAAGGCATTTAGATTCTAGGTAGATCCTCATATGTTTTAAAACTACAGCTTCCATGATGCTGTGCCATTCTGAATTTTAGAAAGACAAAGCATCATGGAAGCTGTAGTTTTAAAGCATCTGGGGATCTACCTTTTGGGCACCCTTGCTATAGAGAGTACATTTTAAATGTTACATCAAACACCATGAGCACTTCAGTGATTTGAAGTAAAAATAGTGCCTGGAGTATGTAGGTGCAGTGTTCCAGTATAAAATGCAAATACAGAGTTTAAGTCAAATGCTGTCTGAAGTATAACTCCACCTCTTGCAGCATAATTGGCGCCTTGTTAGCCAGCCCGGAACTTTGTCTAGTGTCAATTCTGTGCAAATCCTCATGCAGACTGTGCCATTTATTGGCCGAAAACAGTCAGCTGATGCTCTCAGCCAATGAATGGCAACTGAATCAGTTTCTGCATCTGTACTGAAGCTGGAAGCACGTCACCAGTGTTTAGAAAAGACCGGGAGTGGGGACCCTGGTAAGAGGGCAAACTATTGCTAAACCGTTTTCCCTCTCCCTGGGAACCGACACAGGGTGTTCCTCACATCTTAACCACTACAGTAGGCTATAGTAATGCTTGTTGCAACCTTTTAAGCTAATTAGGTGTTTTCCATATGAACACCAAGTCTATGCAGTATGGACAACATATGGGACTTTCTTCCCTTATGATGTCACTGCAGCATTGATGGCTAAGATGAAATGAGACCACAGATTATGAAAGGAGCAGTAATGGTCTATTGGAATCTGGTAATCTGTACAGCCATACAAAGCAGTGGGCTAAAACGCCATATGAGATATGCTATTCTATACTTCCTGCTTAGAGACTACACCCTCTCTTTTTTTGCTGTAGTGTCCCTAATTTTGATATGTATACTTATTAGAGAATGCTACCCGGTTTCTAATTTTCTCATTCCTTCAAACTTTAATTCATAAATGTAATATGGTGGGTCCTCAATTCATTTTATGACACGCAGCATGGAGCAAACGTTTGTAAGAAAGCTGGCTGAATTTGGGAGCAGCATTGGAGTCATTCTGATACTGGTGTACATCATTTGATTCTGGTAGTATATTCTGCCAGCAAGTATGTCAAACCACTGAATGGTGTTGAATGATGAGGAGGAGCTTTTGAAAGGGGTGAGTGAGACAATCTTACATTATAAAAATTATCCTGTAAACCATAAAATCCTTTCAGCCTGTTGGACGTGTTGGATCTCTAATTAATTCAGTGCAGATGATATTTAATTCATGGCGGTTTCCAATAAACACCAGCGTTAGTTATTCTATTATAGCAACATCCGTATTAAAACATTATGTTTTGAAATTAACTATATAATAAATATTAGGTAAATTCAGTTGTATTGTTTCATTAAAGGACCACTAAAGTGCCAGGAAAACATACTCGTTTTCCTGGCACTATAGTGCCCTGAGGGTGCCCCCACCCTCAGGGTCCCCCTCCCGCCGGGCTCTGGGGAGAGGAAAGGGTTAAATACTTACCTTTCTCCAGCACCGGGCGGGGAGCTCTCCTCCTCCTCTCCGCCTCCGATCCTCCCTTTCGGCTGAATGCGCATGCGTGGCAAGAGCTGCGCGCGCATTCAGCCGGTCGCATAGGAAAGCATTATCAATGCTTTCCTATGGACGCTTGCGTGCTCTCACTGTGATTTTCACAGTGAGAATCACGCAAGCGCCTCTAGCAGCTGTCAGTGAGACAGCCACTAGAGGATTTGGAGGCTGGATTAACCCTATTATAAACATAGCAGTTTCTCTGAAACTGCTATGTTTATAAAAAAAAGGGTTAATCCTAGAGGGACCTGGCACCCAGACCACTTCATTAAGCTGAAGTGGTCTGGGTGCCTAGAGTGGTCCTTTAAGATAATGCAATCTAGAATAATTAATAAGATAATGCAACCTAGAATTAATTAGTGAGAGCATAGATAAATGAAAAATACTTTAAAGAACATATTAAAAGGGTATCACTTTCATATAGCTTTAGCTTTGAATGGTACAGTTGCCTCACTATCACACAGAAATATATCTACAAAAGATTATAAAAAGGCCAAAATAGTCTAATACAGTAACAACACCAAAAGTGTACCGTTATTATTATTATTTTATTATTTATATAGCGGCAGTAAATACCATATCGCTGTACAATGAGTGGACTAACAGACACGTAATTGTAACCAGACAAATGGACGCACAGGAACAGAGGGGTTGAGGGCCCTGCTCAATGAGTTTTCATGCTAGAGGGAGTGGGGTCTTCGGCAGAGCGCAGGGGCCTCGACAGGACATATTTGTGTATTAGGAAGGATAGGTAGGTTGGAGCAGCATTATGTAGGGACTTGTAAGCAAGCACCAGAATCTTAAATTGAGCCCTGAGTCTAACTGGAATGTATGGACTACCAATGTATGGACTGACAGAGAGGGAAGGCGGACAGGAAAATGAGCCTCGCCGCCGCATTCATTATAGATTGCAGCGGTGCAATCTGGGAACACTTAAGACCACTGAGAAGGGGATTGCTCTAGTCAAGGCGAGAAAGTACAACGGCATGGACCAGCACCTTAGTTGCTTCTGGTGTTAAATAAGGGCGGTTGCGAGCTATGTTTTTGAGATGGAAGCGGCAGGATTTGGCGATCGACTGGACATAAGGGGTGAAGGAGAGGTTGGAGTCAAAGAGAACATCCAGGCAGCGAGCCTGCGAGGTAGAGGTGATGATGGCGCCATTGACTTGGAGTAAGACAGACATGGGAGTAGCAACACTTGAGGGAGGAAAGACCAGAAGTTCTGTTTTGGACAGGTTGAGTTTAAGGTAGTTAGCAGCCATCCAGTTGGAAATCGCGGAGAGGCAGTCAGAGACACGAGTCAAGATAGGCGAAGAGAGATCAGGAGAGTTTGTAACAGAGCTCCCTGTGCCCCTGCTGGGTACCTCCGCCAAGGATCGCCTCCAAGCTGGAACCAGGGAAAACCTCAGCGTTTCTGCCCCAGTCGCCATGGCTTGACTGGGGTCCTCCTGGAGACACTCTGTCCTGGAACAGGGTAGGGGACTAGCTCTATGCTCTCCCAGTGACTAGATCACACACAGTCCTGGGAGCTCTGCTCAAGTGCAACTGCTTTTAGTGAGCCAAACTCTGCCTTTTATCCACATATGATACATCCCCAAATAGCCCTGATCTGAGCGCCCAAGTTTTCCATATAGCTCTCAAATTCATTCAGTGTAGGGGAAACACCACCGTGTTAAAGTTTTGACCGGCCGCACAAGAGGTCCTATGCCCCAAATTGCTGCACTCCACTGCTTATGGACCAAGTTGTCACTGGGGATAGAGGGCACAATTCTCCTCTACAGGGGATAACTCCTGTCACTAGGGAGTGAGATTGACTTTCTCCCCAACCTGGAACACAATCTGCCACTGGGGAGTGGGACCGACTGTTCCCACTCCCAGTAACTTGCACTCTGCGGGGGAGTGAGACCGTTTGTCTCCCCTCCCTGGATCACATTCTGCTGCTGGAAAAGGAGGACGATACACTCCTCTACCTGGAATGCAGACTGCTGCTGGGTAGTGAGACTGACCGTCTTCCCTCCCTGCAACTCACTCTGCTGCTGGGGAGTGAGACCGGCTGTATCCACTCCCAATAACTCGCGCTGCTCCTGGGGAGTGAGACCGACTGTCTCCCCAACCTGGAACTCACACTGCTGATGGCGATGGAGGACAACACGCTCCTCTACCTGGAATGCACTACCGCAGGGGATTGAGACCGACCATCTCCACTCCCTGTAACTCACACTGCTGCTGGGGATAGAGGACGACACGCTCCTCTCCTTGGAATGTACACTGCCGCTGGGGAATGAGGCCGACCATCTCCCCTCCCTGTAATGCACACTGCCGCTGGGGAGTAAGACCGACCATCTCCCCTCCCTGTAACTCACACTGCCACTGGGGATGGAGGATGACACTCTCCCTGGGATGCCAAGTTCATGAGCTCCATCGTTTCAGAGACTGGTGGCATTATGTGGCGAAACAGGCTTACATAGTCTTGTTCAAGCTTCCACTCCCGAATAGCCAGAAAAGTCAGATCCACCTGCATTTCCGCTATCCCCATAAGGCCCAAGATGTCTTTCCTCTCATCGTGGATCTACCATAAGCAGGAACTGTTTGGATTTCTGAGTGTCATACGATGATCAAAAGTCTCCCAAAAAAGTACAGGGCCATCGTAGTCCTCTCCCTCGATGCAGGGGTGGAGGTGGGATTAGGTGGGATGCATGGGTAGAGATGCATGCCAACCACACTTCAGTCATGACAAGAGTCTCCAGTTCTATTACCCATTCCTCTAATGACTGTTCTCTCAGGAACAGCATCTGCAGCTCTAGTTGTTGCCGTCAGCGCTGGTCAGTGGTTGGGAGGAACTCGCTCCAGAAGGGTCGAATTTCGTGGAAGTCCGCCTTCCAGAGATCGGTTCCTCCATTCTGGTTTTCTGCTGTCTGAGATAGGATCAGCAATACAGTGCAGAACATTCTGTAGCTGCTGCTGGAGTCTTGCTTCAAAGTGGGATACTGCACGACTGTACATGCCTTCTATATCCCCACTTCCCGTAGGTGGGTGTCCCTGAAGATGCGCTAGTTTCCCAGCAGCTAGGAAGCCACCCCACCGCTGCAACCACTTGTAGTGGAGCTTCCTGTACCCTGGCTGGATCACACACAGTTTTGGGAGCTCTAGTCCATACAAGGACTTTCCCAGCCAAATCCTTCACGAGCTGGAACAAGGTGCTGAGCAGTGATTAGCCCTTTCCCCTCCCAGTAACGAGATGACACATAGTTATGGAAGTACAACTGATTTTAATAAGCCAAACTCTGCCTTTTATGCAAAGATCCTAGCATGGGGTCTCCATTGTATTCAACACAAGCCCCTCACATGAATTTCTGGGCATGGGAGATAATTGAGTTAAAGACCAGTAAGCTAATTATGTCCCAGGAACAGAGAGCCCAACACAAAACAATAAAACACAAAAGTACCCCAAACATAATAAAAACATACAATAACCCCACATATTATACATCCACAAATAGCCCTGAGCGCCAAAGTTGTCCAAATAGCACTCAGATTCATGCAGTGTAGGGGAAACGCCACCGTGTTAAAGTTCTGACCGGTCGCACTCAGTGTTCCTATGCCCAAAATAGTTCCAGGGCGTTTGGTACTTTTGCCGGTCAACTTTTGTGAGCTCCTGCATCCAAAATACAGGGTGCTCCATCTGGCTCTCATGTAATGTTTGTTCCCCTTAATTTTAGGCACCTTCCCTCAAAAAAAAACTCTCTCCTGGAGGGTTGCAAAGTTCACTTTGCAACATCCTGACAGGGGGAGAAGAGAAGGGAGTCTGATCACTATGATCATGCAGAGCAGGCTCTGGTGTTGGGTTTTTCTCTCTCTCTCACACAATGTTGCCCTGCTTCTGTCATTACTAGACTGCTCTGAAACTGAGATGGGTAAAAAGGAGGAGGGGTGGTTGAAGAAACCTCACTAGCTGAGAGGCGTGCCTAACAATGCAATCCGACCAAAGTTATATAAGTTTATAAACATTTATCACATATTTTCACATAAGTTTTTCTTTTTTTATTTTAATTTGTACATTTGTAAAAGTATTTAAGGTCTAAATCAATGTTAACTTATCAAATGTCTGGCAGTGCCTCATAGGAAATCTAGGTCACAAACAACTAGGGGAGCAAGATTCGCCAACAAGGGCATACACTGTTTATTTTTGTAAAAAAAAACTAACATATGTAAAAGTTTACTGCGCATCACTGAATGGAGTGACAACGTATGCGAGTTATACATTGACTTCATTCAGCTTCTATCATACAACAAGACAAGAAAATATTCCTTTCCTGAAGTTTATTTTTACACAGAGGGTGATTGTTCTGTTATGGTAGGATCAGGCGCTAATGACTGATTGGTCCTATGCTTGAATTTCTGTTTATAGTACAATAAACAAGTGGAAATTCAAAACTTAATAATTTAGGGCAACGCTATCCCAGTGATTTAATGGTTTAATTAATATAATACACGCAGGCTTGTAGAAAACAAATCAATTCTCAATTAATCCTCGAAGCTAGCATATACCTTAAGTAATTGTGTACACGGGCAAAGGAACATTGACAAAGAAATGTCTGCATTTTACAGGCTGTGCAAGTACTGGAGGGTATTAAAGGTGCAATTTGCCTGAATTTGTTCATACTACATTTGAAGCTGTGTGGGTAGTGTTTTTTTGTACAATTAAGACTGATTTGCACAGCAGAAAACCAAATAATTTATCATGAGTACAAAATACCTGGTTATGATGGAGGTAGGCCAAAATGTGTCATATGGAAAGCAATTAGCATTTCAGTTGATTTAGCATGACAATAACTGAAGGTAATTATGCTATTTAACAGCTTTTAGGTAGTGTTAATTAGATGCTATATACCACAGTCGTACAGATTTTGTGCATACAAGCAATTATGTATGCACACATATAGAACAAATATATATAACATCACAGAGGTAACAAAGACATACTAATACATTGAAGTGCATGCACTAACAAGGAATTTAGCTATGCTTCCATGAAACTTTAACAAAATGTCTGATTGTCAAAAATGGACTAGGATAGAGAATAAGAGAATTGGGGACAAAGTAATATGTTAATTAGTTTTACGAAAAGCATCTGGGCATTCTTCCATCACAAGATGTGGTGTGACCCTTATTAATTAGGAAATAAAATTATTTTTGGGGAGGGGAGGGGCAACATTTAGTAATCTTTTTTTAGCTCCAATCTGTGATTATCCATTATATTCTATGACTGATTTAAAAAGTGTAAAACTAACTGGGTTCTAGCCAGACCCAGGCAGAGCTTGGCCTGTGATTTATCTGGGAATGCAAAGCGCTCAGATTTGAGCGACTAATGAGTGTTGTCCTTTCACAGGAAATGTCTTAAAATACACTATTTTTGCTTCGTTAGTCAAAGGAGAGGAGGAACGGCCACGAAAACATGAATGTCACATATAGTTGGGATAACAAGTATCATGCAGATCAAAAACATTCATTACTTTTTCAAAGTCAGGCAGAATACAGATATCTTTAATGGAACCCAAGATTTTCAGTAGTAAAGCACAAATAAATATCACTTATATTTAGTCTGTCTCCATTTTCTTTTAAACGATTACTCTAACACTTTTGTGTTGTTTTTTTATTACCCTATTGGGCATTATTCCCTAAGCCACCCTTTTAAAACCTGCAACAATAAAAAATCAATACAATGTAACTGAGCTTCTGACACTGATCTCCACGTCTCTGTCCAAGATCACCCCTGACCTCGGCAGGTCCAATCAAATGCTTCTCAAAGAGAAGCATTCGCTTGGATCCCTTCACCGACTCAGATCACGTGCATGCCCAGAGTCGGCGAGGGGAGGCATATAGTGGGGGTAGACAGAGGGAGGGGATTTTTAGAAAAGAAATAAGATAAATAACTAATCGAGAATCAAGGGAGGGAGAGAGGGAGGGAAATCAAGCTTCGTCTTGCAGGCAATCTGTATGTCTGTCACCAACAAGCAGTGAGCATTGATGACAGACATATTTTTGGGGGGGCAGAAATAACATTAGGCTGCCCGGAACAAAGTCATGTGTGCGCGTGCTCTGGAGGTGCAATTAGCCCCTGGCACACAAGTGAATATATTTTTGGATGTGCAACGTTTCAACCGAGATTTGCTGCAGTTACAGAATTCTACAGAATCCTAAAAAGCAGACGTGGTCATGGTAGTTGGCACTACTCTCTAGCTTTAAAAATCACCGTTAAAAGGGTAATTTGTATATGTTGTGCTCACCATGGTGGAAGAAATGCATGTAATCACATGTGCTTGAGAAATTAAAATCATTTAACACGGGGGTGCCTAAAAGGTAGATCCCCAGATGTTACAAGACTACAACTCCCTTGATGCTTTGCATGCCTTTAGAATGCCTTTGGAATGACAAATTATCATGGAAGCTGTAGTTCTAAAATATCTGGGGATCTACATTTTGGGCACTCCTGATTTAAATTGAACTTTCATGGTAGCTTACCTTGCTGGGGACTACCACAGTGACTTGGTTATGTATAAGCATTATCTCTCATTATAGTTCACCCATTTGATTAATACAGAAATGCCACATTACAGACGCAGTTGGAGGGATAACGAGATTAGGAGAAATTTGTAAATTATTATGGAGCATATTCATAAACAGGCAGAGGAATTAATCAAATAGAATTTTATATGGGCAAATATCCCCTAGCAATTAACTCCAGTATCATCAGAATATAATCAGAATGATTACAGTAGTTTTGAAAATAAATTATACTAACATTAAATTCGATGGACATCTTAAAGTGACAGGTCCACTAAAACTCATTTGTTGCCAAATTCATTTAGTTACAAAAACATGGGATGTGTAACTTGTATATAAATGTATAGATTGATGTTTGGAATATATAAAACCTTGGGTATAATTTTTATTTTCATTTATTCTGTCATCAAAACTTTGAATGCTATGTTTTATTCTGCTCTATGTTAGATAGGATATAAAATATCAGCATAGATTTAAATGCAGCCACTTCCTTAATCCCTATCAGATGGTGCTCTACGAGACTCCGGTTAAACAATGGATGGTTAAAGTAGAGGAGATTTATTATTTGTAAACCCTCACAGCATCACTACGAGGAATGGCTGAACACTGCTCACAACTGTAGAGTCCTTGGGAAGATTTGGGAAGATTTTATCTCTAGAGGAACCCCTAGCATGGAAGGTTACATGAGGTCTCCTGTCTTATTCAATATTCATTCTTCATCGATATCTCTAAGGGGAACAGATAAATGAGCTTCTGTAAGTACTAAAGTGCCAAGGCCTTGATGATCTCTGCTCTAATACTGGGAGCGTTATATGACCCGTGGAAATAAAGAGAGCCTGGTGGACGTGAACCGGTGGTGCAGCGGTGGCAGGGTTTAAACTCTGTGATGAAATAGCGGGCACGATCCCTTTTCCTCTCCACCCATGCCCTCTTCCCCCCTCTTTGCCTCTCATTTTCACCCCTCCTTTTTTTTTCTCTTTCCCTTTTCCCTCTTCTCTCTCTAAGGGTGACCTAGGAGATGAGAGTGAGAGCTTGGACTGCATGTTAGGGGCCAGATTCAAGCAGGCGCTCTATGGGTTGTGACGAGCTGAGGGGAGGTCCCTGTGAGGGGGGGAGGTAAAGGGTACAGGGAGGTAGAGGATGCCTAGTGACCTTGCCTCATTCTCATCTCGAAGAATTTTACTGTCAACATATATAGTTGCTCAAATAAGGGGATATGCATAATGACTCCTCTAAAAATATGTTCTTCCTCTTTTCTTTTGTGTAAAACCAAAGGAAGCTCATATATTTTTGTAAAAGGCAGAATTTAGATAAATCCTAGACATGTGCAATTAGTTTCGGTCCGAATTAAAATTCGGCCGAATTTCGGGTAATTCGAATAGCTGAATTGCCGAAGTCCCGAAGTGCCGAAATTACAGAATTTCCGAAGTGTAGTAGTGCCGAAGTGCCGAAGTGCCGAATTGCTGAAGTGCCGAAGTTCCGAAGTTCCGAAGCACAGTATTGCCTAAGTACTAATATACTTACCCAGTGAAAGATGAAGAATGTTACATTGCATACAATTTTAAATAAAAAGTATACAAACATAGCCAGGATTCAGCTGTAAGCATTTGCAACACTTACAACAATCAATTAACATACATTCATATAAAATGTAAGTTACTTGGCCAGTCATGTAATGACAGGAATGAATAAGTAGATAACTCCCTAATTCCCACGGTATTAGGGAGCTATCTACTAAAAGGCTGAAAGACCTGAATTGGTCTTTCAGCCAAATTTACTAATACTAAGTAAAGATTACTTAGTATTAGTAAATTATGCCCCCTACTCACTATATCGTGAGTAGGGGCATGTCTATTAAATAATGAGCAGCCTGTGGCTGCTCACTGTAAAAAAAAAAAAAAAAAAAGGTCCCCCCTCCTGAGCCCCCACCCGCGACGTGTGAGTGGGGGCTTTTAAACTAAAGGGGACCTGTTGCCCCCCCCAGGCCCTCACCCCTGAGTGGCGGGTGGAGGCCCTAAAGTAAAAAAAGGGAGGAGGACCTATTGTGGGGGACCTAATGTCCTCCCCCCCTGCCCCCCACCACTGAGTGGTGGGTGGGGGCCCTAAATACAAATTGGGGGAGGACCTAATGTCCTCCCCCCTGGCCCCCACCCTTGAGCGGTGGGTGGGGGCCCTAAATACAAATTTAACCCCCCTACCCCCCTTTACTATTAATATTTATAAAGCACTAACAAATTCCGCAGCGCTGTACAATGTACATTACGTTGTTTTTTTATAATATAATATGTTTCGTTTCATTCACATAAACCCTTTAATTACGTACGTGCTCTATAATGTACCTTATTGCTGCAGCTGTTACTTATGATGAAGTCATGTGATAATCTATTTATTGCTTTAACCTAATGAGCAGAGTTTCATACTTTTCATCTGTCACACAGGCTCCCATTAAGTCATCTATAATTTTGTATTATTTTATGACTTTCTTGATTCCATTTAACTACCCATTTAATTTCTAGAAGACACATTCTTTCGGAATGATTTAATGAAGCAGTGCAGTATACATTTTCTATAAATGAGCTAGTAATATGTGAAATATGGTACTGGTAATCTGTTGAGTGAGGGTCCATTAATGTCCACATGCTGTTGGCTACAATTTTTCAATGGATGCTAAGGATAAGCGAGCTCTTTAATTGTTGGGTTGTTCCAATAGGCTCTGGGTATTGAAATTGTAGTCAACAGTTGTCGTATGCTATCTATCAATCAATATCTTATAAATCTACATTTTCTAATTTTTAAAGGAATATGTGATCAAACTTTGGAACCTTCAATCAGAATAATTTGGTGGCTTTGTTAGAAATACAGACCCAGGGGGTACGTATATTCCTTCCCTGATACAATTACACAAAGCTATGATTAATTATAAATGTAATCACACAATGTGAGGGACCTTGAAAATCAGTGCCAATGAATCATCCAAACAATGAACTTCACGACATAGAAAGCAGTTAATGTGCGTGAAGAACATCATTATGTCAGACAAAGGAGACATCAGTTTTCTATTTAATTTCCATATTCCTGGTCTGTCAGCGGCATACAAATCAGTTTTTGGTGAACTTGAATGTGTGATCTTAGTATTTCTTGTAGTAACAACAAACCTGCTTCTATATTTCAGTCTTCATATCTTGTTGAGTTATATATTATATACCTTTTATTATATTATATAATATTGAGGGCTTTTTGGATAACTAAAGCCCTTCAGATATTGTTGGACGAGAGCTCTTATCGCTATTAGCCAACCTTGATTAATTCAAGCTGTAGAAAATCGAACTAGAGACAAGTTATGTTCATGCATAACAATAGTCCTGCATTTGGAGGAACAGTCCTTATTTGGTCCACTGTCCTACTATCGTGTATAAATATGAGCTTGCTGCGCTAGGCAAGAATTAAGAGGCTTTTCAGCTCATACACAAGTACTTCAGTTATACTCTGTATATGGGTAGCCTTGCTGGACCACCTGTACACATTCATTCTGTGGCCAAAAAGGTCACTATTGATGAAATATGTTAATTAATCAAGGCAGCTGTGTGGGCCTTACCCCCTTGATTGATATATCGCAAAAGATAAATTCTACATATTGTAGGGTAACACTTTACATGTACTGCCCATCAATGTCAAGAAGTAGTTTTGGCAAAAAAAGGTGCATTAGGATGGAATATATCCAATGAAATGTATCCCATGTAACAGTCTGAACAGATGAACAAGCAAGGTAATAGCCAGGAACAAGCAGACATACACTGATCAGCCACAACATTAAAGCCACTGACAGGTGAAGTAAATAACATTGGTTGTAGAGTTACAGTGGCACCTGTCAAGGCATGGAATATAATAGGCAGCAAGTAACGTGACTGTTCTTGTATTTCATGTGTTGGAAGCAGGTAAAATGGGCACACAAAACCATCTGAGTCAATTTGTCAAGGGCCAAATAGTGATAGCTAGACGACTGGGTCAGAACATCTCTAAAACAGCAAGTGGGGGGCATTCCCAGCTGCAGTGATTAGTAACTACAAAAAGTGGTGCAAGGATGACAACTGGTGGACTGGCGTCATGGTCATGGGCATCCAAGGTTCATTGATGCATATGGGGAGCAAATGCTACCCCACCTTGTCCGATCACACAGAAGAGATACTGTAGCTCAAATGGATGAATAACGTAATGCTGTCATGATAGAAAGGTGTCAGAACACAAAGTGCATCATAGTTTGCTGAGTATGGGGCTGCGAAACCACAGACTAGTGAGAGTGCTCTTGATGACCCCTTTCCACCGCTGAAAGTGCCTTCAATGGGGATGTGAGCCAGAAGTGGACCATGGAGCAATGAAAGAAGGTTGTCTGGTCTGATGTATCAGGATTTTAGTTTAAATTGGATGGATTGTCAGGTGCATGTGCATTGTTTACCTGGGGAAGAGATGGAAGCAGGATGCACTATAGGGAGAAAGCAGGCTGGCAAAAGCAGTGTTATGCTCTGGGCAATGTTCTGCTGGAGAGTATGACCTTTTGGAATGAGATAATAATGTATACATGACTTACCATCGTAAAACATAAATAGTACATAGTACATAGGCACAGGGTCACTCAAAAATTAAAACAGTTTTAACAGTTTTCTCAACAATGTTTGCCGTAAAATGTGTTCTTATATGAGTACTTAGTGATCCAACTAACCCCATTCTCCATTTTTAGTTAGAAGGGGTGTATTACTTTAATAGCCCTTTAAAATATAGTTCTCTTTTAAAGATACATTTATATATGCCAGTCTAATCAAAGTTACATAATACACATTGTAGTCATTGTTCCACAAATATTTGCTTTTTAAAAGCTAATATAACTGTAGAAAGTGGATCGTATCTTACAGCATATAAGCTTGGATCTGTATATAGATTAATGAAAGAATAACTATTCCAAGGAAAATTAAAACCCATCACATAGAAAGAATAAACCAGCAGGTATAAATCATCAACCCCCTGCCTCTGTTTTATGCCTGATGCAGTCTTTGTGCTAATAACACGTAGACCACCCGTGTAGTCGGTATGCAGGCCTTGCAAGAAATGTGCATGCTGATGAGCTAATGAGGAAGGTGGATGTTGTAACTTCGCTTAAAGTGATAACTGGTTAAATGCTGGGCTGAATGCAGCGCTAGAATTGTCAGGGAGGTAGATAATAAGGCATGTCAAACTGTTCTAGAAAATATATATAGGGGCACCAGAAAACCACTGCATGCATATACCGTGTCTCTTTAGTCATTTAATACACTGCTGCTTCAATGAATAAGGTGATGTATGAAATAATGGGTTTTAACACTTGTATTCTAAATTTAGGCCCTACTATTAATCCAGATAATTGGTATATTTAAATATATAAAAATGTAATTTAGAATGTAAGAGTTGGTATTGTAGCATTTTAAGATATTTCAGAGCTACTGTGAAACACAGGGCTTATTCACTAAACAGTCAGTGTAAGGACATATGTTCTGAGTTAGAAACAAAGCACAGCTGGAGAATGTTTCCAATAATGTCTTTTTTGACCAACAATTTGCAATTCCGTGATAAATTGCCAACACTTCAGACTTAAAGGGTTACTTCTGCGTTTATAAGTGGTCATGGTGGCAGGAGTCTGTATTTCTACTTGAAATGTTGCACACACAGAGATATTTGCACTTTTGTCCCAGGGGTACAAAATTCAGTTTTGGGCTGCTTAATGTCAATTCTGCGCCTAAAATACATCTGTCGTCAGCGTGCGCTTCCCGTTGGCAACATAACTTATTTCCTGCAAGGGGAAGCTTGAATTTGCCTTTCTTTATTTTAGCGCTCCCCTTGTCCCCACCTCCTGCAGTATTGAATGCTCATTGTTTTTTAAGTATACCATCCCTACCTTGTCCACCTCCTCACTCCCTCCCCTTACCAGCTACAAGCACGCACATGCGCTCTGAGCCATTGAGATTGATCCAATCAAATTTCTCACTATGTTACTTGAATTTTTTGTTTTGGTTCTATTTGGCTTGTATCTTCCACCATTAGCTTGTCTTTCACAACGGTTGGTGCTTGAAATGATAAGAATAATTAGCTTTCTTAAATGTAGTTATGACCAACCTGGAAGGCAGAGAGAACTGGAAAGAGGGTAGCCCAGCACATGACAGGTTGGACGGAATCTCACTTGGTAATGCAGAAGTGTAGTGTCAGCATTATCAACATAGGTGAAGTGAGGGCGGGCTATGATTGCCACTGAGAATCTGGCACATATTACAATGAGTTGTAGTGGTCATAGTGCTTAAAATAGCATAGTTGTTTAGTGCAATATATACATTGCAAAGGCAAAGGAAAAGGAAAAGGAAACGGCAAAGAAAAGTTTGTTTTACTGTAAGAGCAATAAGGATGTGGAATTCTCGGCCTGAAGAAGTGGTTTTATCAGAGTCCGTACAGATGTTCAAATAGCTACTAGATGCATACTTGCAAAAACAGAATATTTAAAGATACAATTTTTCAGTGTAGGGTAATAGCTGCATGATCCAAGGATAAATCTGACTGCCATTCTGGGGTCAAGAAAGATTTTTTTTCCTAGTTTGTTGCAAAATTGGAAGCGCTTCACACTAGGTTTTTTGCCTTCTTTTGTATCAACAGAATAAAACGTATGTGAGGAAGGCTGTACTTGATGGACACAAGTCTCTTTTCAGCAATGTAACTATGTAACTATGTAACATTATTTATGCAAACACAGATCAGCTCCTAATTTACTGGCGTTTGTATTTATAAAGGTCCAATATCCTATGCAATGGTTTACAAAGTGATTTTTGTACCAGATCAAGGCAGACCAAGGTGCATTTATTATGAACAGGTAGTGTAGAAATTCCAGTTATAGGAGGGACACGAAAACATATCCTAACCTAGGCTAAAAATATACACTATATTTTTGTACATGTATGTCTACTCTAACTGTAACCAGGTCTAATCACCTCTGGGAATGTAGCTTATTCCGTTATTACCAAACATGATATGTCTTTCAAATCTAATGGTCTAGAAACAAAAATGCTTCCAAAACCATTTAACCAAAGTTTAATCCGTGAATCTTCATTGAACCCAAACTGTACATTGTAATAGTTCTGGTTCATTCAATTGTGGTGATAGCTGATAGAGATGTCCCGAACGGTTCGCTGGCGAATAGTTTCCTGGCGAACATAGCTTGTTCGTGTTCGCCACGGAGGGCGAACATATGCGATGTTCGGTTCGCCCCCTATTCGTCTTCATTGAGTAAACTTTGACCCTGTACCTCACAGTCAGCAGACACATTCCAGCCAATCAGCAGCAGACCCTCCCTCCCAGATCCTCCGACCTCCTGGACAGCATCCATTTTAGATTCATTCGGAAGCTGCATTTTTTTTTTTTTTTAGACAGAAGTGTGTTATATTTGAGCATGCTAGGCTGAACGTGTGTATATCATGGCTAGTTGCACTGAGGGTATGAGTATATAGCAGTACATTGTTGTGAAAGATGGCTGTCATGTTTAGGGTGTAGCTTGCACGTTATCAACTGTGTATTTATATCAGCAGCTCCATCACTAGTTATAAATCAAGTGTGAGTCACCCCATGAGATGAGACTAGTGAATAACATAATACATGAACGGTTAAGGTAAAGGCATGTAAGGAACTACGACAATAAACTCTTTAGGAGGTGAAATAATGACATGTTTAAACGCTTGCTGGGTCATCCCCTTCTGGGGTGAAATTCGCTTGTTGATAGCTGCTAAAAGTGAGATATTGAGGGAGCTCACACGAAGTGCGTCTTTCCTCCATGACAGCTAGGCCCCGCCTCCCGGAAGCTGCATTCTTAGTGAGAGGAGGGACAGTGTAGCTGCTGCTGATTTAATAGGGAAATTGATAGCTAGGCTAGTGTATTCAGTGTTCACTACAGTCCTGAAGGACTCATCTGATCTCTGCTGTAAGGACAGCACCCCAAAAACCCATTTTTAGGGCTAGAACATCAGTCTGCTTTTTTTTTTTTTCTGTGTAATCTAATTGCAGTTGCCTGCCTGCCAGCGTGTGTGTCAGGCTCACAGCGTATATTGTGCCCACTTGCCCAGTGCCACCACTCATATCTGGTGTCACAATAGCTTGCATTTAAAAAAAAAAAAAAAACCTTTTTTGACTGTAATATAATAGCAGTCAGTTTCCTTCACATTTCAGGGCCTGCCAGGGCACAGTGTCACACCAGTGCAACTCATATCTGGTGTAACAGTAGTGTACATTTAAAAAAAAAATACAGAGGGCGTGTTGTCACCTTTTGGGGACCCTTGGTGTTGTACGTGGCTGGGTGGAGGAAGAGACCTTCAATGACATCAGTGAGGACAAGGAACGGGACATGGCTAGCTTGGTATCCAACCTTGTCCAAATGGGGAGTTTGCGGTTGTGCAAATGGACTGTTTGCAGTTGTTTGCGGTGCGTTAAATGGGGAGTTTGGTCTGTCACTGTGAAGCAGGCGTAACCCTTACACTACCTGATCGATACAACATCATACCTGATGTTTTAAAGCACGTTATTCCAAACAATTTAGGAATGTTAGGTGATTTATGCCCTTTATGGATTAAAACCAGACTCTGCATCAACTATGTAATTTTCCATGGGAGTTTTGCCATGCATCCCCCTCCGGCTTGCCACAGTCCAGGTGTTAGTCCCCTTGAAACAATGTTTCCATCACTATTGTGGCCAGAAAGAGTCCCTGTGGGTTTTAAAATTCGCCTGCCTATTGAAGTCTATGGCGGTTCGCCTGGTTCGCCCGTTCGCGAACATTTGCGGAAGTTCGCATTCGCCATTCACGAACGGAAAATGTTATGTTCGTGACATCACTAATAGCTGATATTGCCCCTGCAATAAAGGGTAGCTATGGTTACGAACAGATCTCTCGATAAAGGGGTAATAAATTCATTTAAACCAGTACTTTAAACTCACAAAGTGAAAGAGGACATATTTGCACTTTTTATTTTCAGGAGATTCTCCAGAGGTCACCTAGAAGATTTAATATATAACATCCCAAATACATTTAGCTTCACGAGTTTATGATGACAGCATTCATATTATCAAACATTCTGAAATTGTGTTTTGTGTAATCAGATATCATATCTCTTCCTCTCCATATGTGCTTTTTAATCAGCGAGATAATACATTGAGACATTTATTAGACCCTAGCTTCTGCTAGCTCTGAAATGTTATCTCCATCTAGTGGAAGACAGTTTAATTTCAATGGTATTTTTTACAGTTTCTAATTTTCAATCAGAAAACAAACTTTATTTTAGTGGCTTATGTCCCCCGCACTCTCACTCTGGACTAAATTTTCCAGCTTAATTTTTAACTAACATCATTTCATTGTATACTGAGTAAATCTCCCTGTCAAACTCTAATACTGCAGTTACTGTTTACAAGTGATACCAGAATGTATCTATCTTTGATAATCATATATGGTGGGGATTTATACCTCCAAAGTATTACACATCTGGTGGGGTAGTCCAGTTCAGCAGACTCTTCTTTCCAACCAGAAAGTCTAATTAAAATCCATTTAATTAATGCTCCCTGCGTTTGTAGTTGCGGGGCCAGCTCTACATGTGTGTGTATATATGTGTGTGTGTGTGTACTGGCAGCTTGAATGTGTCTTACTATTTTTCACCGCTGTTCTTTAAATTGCAAATTCCGATCTTTTTTTTTTTTTAAATCCATCAACTGTAATATTAGTAAATAATAATAAATATCTAATTTTCAAGATTATTTTTTAACATGCCATGTCAGTCTTGTTTTCTCTGAAAATGATGTTGGCTGATGCATCAATAGTGCTGCCAGGCAGATGTGTAACTAGGTTATTTGGCACCCAGAGTGAAATCACTGCTGGCCGCCTTCCTCCCCCTGGTGTCTCTCCATACACTTCACCACCTGTGTGTATCTCCTGACCACCTTTGTGTATCTCTCTTAACTCTTTTGTCCTCTATAAGTGTTTTTAATTCCTTTTGCCCACTGTGCATCTCTTAAACCCAAAGCTGGCCCAAGACATTGTGCTGCCTGGGTTAAGGATGAAATGCTGCCCCCCCACACCACCCCCCCAAACCTCAAGCACATCCATAAGTATTGTATGCAGTGTGTATAGTGGATAGTGTGTGTGTGTGTGTGTGTGTGTGTGTATGTGTGTAGTGGATGCAGTGTAGTGCATGCAGTTTCTTTGTAGTATATGTTGTGTAGTGGGTGCAGTGTCGGTGTCTGTGTAATGGGTGCAGTATTTGTGTGTAGTGCATGTAGTGGATGCAGTGTATGTTCATAGTGCATGTAGTTTGTGTAGTGGATGCAGTGTCTGTGTGTAGTGTGTGTAGTGGATGCAGTGTCTTTATGTAGTGTGTGTAGTGTATGCAGTGTCTTGTGAGGGGTGCTAACTTTTTAAAAGCATATACCCCCTCCCTGCCTTCTACCTGGGGTCAGGGAGGGGGGACACTAGTGTCCATGGTGGTCCAGTGGCACATTATGCTGTGTCCTGTGGAGAGGGGGCGCAGAAGTCTGATGTTTAGCTCCTGCAGCTTCCTGTCATCTACTCTCGCAAACCGAGTGAGCGTTGCCGCGGGTTGCTATGGCAACGCTCCGTGCAGCAAGTGATGCCCGCCTCAGCGTTGCCATGGCAACCCGCAGCAACGCTCTCACGGTGTTACAAGAGGAGAATACAGGAAGCTGCAAGAGGGAAGCAAAATGCAACCCCTGTAAAAGTGTCGTCTGGAGCCGTGGCCCCACAGCTGCCAATGGATGGGCAGGCCCTGATTAAACCCCCTATACTTAATGTGTTTCTATTCCTACCTTAACTTTGTGTGTCTCTTTAAAAAAAGAAAAACTCCCTTCAACCATTGGTGTCTCTTATCCCTTTTGAACTCTTTGTTTCTCATTATCCCCTACCCCACACCTACTTATATGGGACCTATTCGCTACCCTTGGAATTTTAGAGAAAATAGTGGAAATCTTTTCATAAACTGTACTTTACATAGGACACAAGGTCATGCTGGAAGAAAAGAGATTTCGTCTAAGGCAAAGAAAAGTTTTTGTTACTGTAAGAACAATAAGGATGTGGAATTCTCTGCCTGAAGAAGTGGTTTCATCGGAGTCCATACAGATGTTCAAACAGCATCTAGATGCATACTTGCAAAAACAGAAAATTCAAGGATATAATTTTTCAATGTAGGGTAACAGCTTTTTTTTGCCTTCTTTTGGATCAACAGCAAAAAACAAATGTGAGTAAGGCTGAACATGATGGACGCAAGTCTCTTTTTAGCTATGTAACTATATAACTTTGTAATGGCAAGCTCTAGGCTAATATAGTCAATCTTTGACTATTACGTTATAAAAACATTAATATAGTCAATCTTTGTCTATTAAGTTACAAGATTTGTTTTTCAAATTTTCACAGTTTTTGCCTCAATTTTATTATTCACATTTCATTTTGGTATAACTTGGATATTAGAGAAAATATCTCACACCGTAGTGTGGCCCTGGGTTCTGTTTCTGTCCCTGTTGTGCATGTTAACTGAATATTGTGTGTGTGTGTGTGTGTAGAAAGCTTTGGGGGGGGGGGGGGGACTGATTGTGTCTGTGTCTCTGGCATTGTGTACTTGTGTATGAGCCAGAGCATCATTGTGTGTAAATGTGTGTCGCTGTTTCTGTGTGCATGTTTATGTTTGTGTCAGGAAGTGTATGTGTGTGGGGTAGTTGCTTGTGTGGTGTGTAAGGAGGAGCTGCTTGTTGTATTTGTGTGTTGTGTTTATGGTGAGGTTGTATTTCATGTATTGTACAGCGCTACGGAATTTGTTGGCGCTATATAAATAATAAAATAATAATAATGTATGGGAGGTGACTGCGTATGATGATGACTCTCTTCAGGAAATTACTGTCATAGGGTGAGTAGGGTTTTACTGTGGCAGGGGAGCGAAATTGTGTTGTGGCAATCCCCCTCGGGCCCCTGTCTGAGCCTGTCCCTAGGCGGCCGCATGGTTACCTAATGGTTAATCTGGCTCTGCATGGATCCTCGTTACATCTACTCATTTCATGCTTCTCCCAGCTTGTTGCCAAACTGGGCAGAGGATAATGAAGATCTTCGATTAATGTCTTGTCAGACTACACTAGTGTGTCCCCCCCCCCATCCTTCCTGTTACCCAGGGCAGTCGGCCCCCCCCATTTGCATTCTTCTGCTGCTGGGCAGTATGCATACTTCACATGGTGCCAAAAAAAAATCAGTCACCTCAGGTCCAATGGGATCACATCTATGGCTGACTTTCTCTGGCAACATGTCCGTATTACATACTGATAAAATCATCCTTAACATACTGATAGTATCATCGTTCCTGCATCACCCTCCAGCATCTGAAGCTCATAGCTACCCGAGGAAAACATGGCAAAGTAGTGACTCCACTTACCTTTTCAATGTTAGGGTTGCAGAACTGAATAATTTTGACCTTTATGAGATAATTTTTCTTGTATTTTAATCTTTATGTGTTTATCGAAATGCTTTTAAGATGCCTTTTCTCATTCTTTGCTTTATTTCCTGCTTTGTCACAAAAAACGGGGGGGGGGGGGGGGGGGGGGGGAGGGTACTTCTATATTTAAATGCAGACATATTTTTTTCTGGCAGCCTGAAATAGATATAAAATTGTTATTATAAATATAAATCCATCTTTGTGTAAAAAAAGTGAAGTACATTTTTTCTATTTATCTATTATGTGTCCTGTCGATTATGTAATCAAGAGTCTATTTAGCTTTTGTTTGGTTTCAAGTAGGCTGTGGGTTATTGGTGGTGATCTTCATAAACATAAAACCAGTGAAAGAAATGAATAGATCTATTACAAATGATTTTTTTCCCCATGATTAGCTATGCGTGTAACAGTATGAACAAGCCTTCAGTATCAGTCATTGATATCATACTTATATATTCCACCACCATACACCAATATTGTTAATATGCCAATGTACTCTTGTCTCATCACAATGTTTTCTAATGGTATTGCAAGCTTTTTTTGAACAATGAAAGCATTTCGCTACACTTCTATGGCTCCCTATAATAAGAGCACTTCTGATTCTTACTGGACTGGCGGGGGAGTCTGTGAGTAAGCAGTTGCATGCCTCTAAAACAGATTGCCATGATGTGCCAAGTTTCTTCCTCTAGAACTGCCATGATATACCAAAATTATGCCTCTAAAACTGCCATGTTATGCCAAAATTTTTGCTCTAAAATTGACATGATTTCCCAGAATGATGCTTCTAAAACTGCCAAGATATGTCAAATTATGCCTCTAAAACTGCCATGATGTGTGAATTGTTTGCCTCTAAAACTGATTGCAATGGTGTGCCAATTGTATGCATCTAAAACGGATTGCCCTGGTGTTGCAGTTGTATGCAGCTAAAGCTGATTGCCATGATGTGTGAATTGTATGCCTCTAAAACTGATTACCGTGGTGTGCCAATTGTATGCTTTTAAAACGGATTTCCAATGTGTGCCAATTTTATGCAGCAAAAATGTTTTGCCATGGTGTGCCAATTTTATGCAGCTAAGACTGTTTGCCATGGTGTGCCAATTGTATACCTCTAAAGCTGATTGCCATGATGTGCCAACTTTATGCATCTAAAAGTGATTGCCATGAAGTGCCAAGTTCATGCATCTAAAACTGATTGCCTTGGTGTGTCAATTGTATGCATTTAAAGCTGATTGCCTTGGTGTGTCAATTGTATGTATCTAAAGCTGATTGCCATGATGTGCCAATTTTATGCATTTAAAGCTGATTGCCTTGGTGTGTCAATTGTATGTATCTAAAGCTGATTGCCATGATGTGCCAAGTTTATGCATTTAAAGCTGATTGCCCTGGTGTGTCAATTGTATGCATCTAAAGCTGGTTGCAATGGTGTGCCAATTTTATGCAACTAAAGTTGCCATGATGTGCCAATTGTATGCCTCTTAAACTGATTGCCGTGGTGTTCCAATTGTATGCCTCTAAAGCGGATTGCCATGGTGTTCATTTTTAAAATATTAATTAAAAGCAAGTGGGTCTCAAAAAATTACAGTTTTCAAATGTGGGTCTCGGCAAATAAAAGTTTGGGAAGCCCTGAATATATATATATATAATATTAACCCCCATGCACCCATCAACTACACTGAGAAGACTAGTACTGAACTATGTACAAGTAGAAACAGAGTAAAATAAGAAAAGGATACTGAAGGCACCCAGGCCACTTCATCTCAGTGAAGCGGTTTGGGTGCAGTGCCGCTGCCATTGTTACTCTGTAATATAAAACATTTCTGTTTAGAAACATCAATGCTTTAATTGTACGGTTAGATTCAACTCTAGTTGCAGTCTTCTTGACAGCCACTAGGGGTGCTTCCCATGTGAGAAACAAGTCAAACCTAGTACTTAATCAAATGCTGTGCATAGAAAGCATTTGATTGGCACCGCATGGTGATTTTCCTATGGGGAATCCTTGGATTGACTAAAATCAACAATTATGATGATCTCACAATTTTATTGCAAATGCGGCGGGTGGGGGGTTGCACCCAATTAGTTAGTAGGACACTATAGCGATGGGGTTGCCATTCATGTATTCGCATGCTGGATATTTTCTTAATGATTTCACCCTAATTGTCTTATGATTAACAAAAAGCACCATGCAGCCAATTAGAATTCAGAATAATTTTTATTTTAACGTTTTTTTTTTCCCCCTTCATTCAATACTGTGTTCTGTAGAATGGGAGACTTCCTACAACAGCTACATATGGAATAGGCTGCTCGTACAGTTTTTTTTTTTTTTTTTTTGCTTTTCATGAGAATATTTTTTTTTTTTTGTCAATCTTTCTTTTATTAACCCCTTAAGGACACATGACATGTGTGACATGTCATGATTCCCTTTTATTCCAGAAGTTTGGTCCTTAAGAGGTTAAAGGCATAAAAGATGGGGTACAGAAGAGAAAATGAGGGAAATGTTCAAGTGATTTACAGTATAGGGTTGATACATCAATCAGTAAGATGAGGTTACATTTCCAAAATTGCGATGCCTCATTTTTTAAAATTTTCGATGTTAAACTTTAGTTTGAAACTACAAGCTATGGATCAGAAGATCCGGTTGGTAACTCGCTAAATTATGAAAGTCAGGCAATTGGTAACACATGGGTAGACAGTAAGCCCACAATTGAAAGCAATACAGGAGTTACATTAGATGCAGACACAAGGCAAGTAACGATAACAACCTCGCTTGGTGTGTGTTAGCATGGCTACAAGATTAAACATAATAACATAAACAGTAGTTTAGGCAATGGGTGCATGGGTAATTACTTATTACTCCTATGGTATTGTTCATGAGTACTCTAACAAGAAAGAGAATGCACACCAAAAAAGCCACAATAGTCACTTAACCTGGTTTAATAAGCCAATATCAGATACAGGCAAAAACAAACAATTATAATTAAAGTGACAAAATTAGGCACAAAAAATAAATAAAAAAAATCAATGATAATTACCAAACGTTTTCACAAGCCTAATAGGGCAGAAACAAGACACAAAAAGTAACCCCCCAACGTTTCGGCACCTCCTGGTTGCCTTTATCAAGGGATCCTTGTGTTGTTCATGAGTACAACTTAACCGATTAAAGTTAGACAGCTCGGATTCTGTTTCGGTACTTATTAGTAGGACCTTATATTCTTGCAGCAGAACAAGTTAGAGTAGCGTGCCACATGGCCGCCCCAGTTGCTCCATTGTCAAACGTATTTACCTAGCTGTATCGTGTTATAGGGAGAGGAAGCAGGCATAGTGCGTGATGCGCAGAGCATATCTTAAAAAACTGAGAGCATAGGGTTGGCTGCATCTACATTGAGCATTTAAGCAGTTAGTCCATCTATGGCACCCAGAGTGGACTGTCAGTAAGCATGCTTAAGTCTATAATATCAAATAGCGAAAATGCAATGTTTATATGCAACCCAGGCCCCCTGCTAGCTGTGCTTTAAACTATGTGGTATAATACAAGCTGTGAGAATACAGTTATAGTAGGTGAACATATAGTGCTCCCATTGCAGTGAGATAGCCAACATACGTTTTAGTGTGTCAATGAACGGTAGCATAAAACTGATTAACTCTATAACAGTGTGTGCTTCGAGGTTCAGGTGCTTCAGTCCTAACGAACAGGTGTGTATACATCGAGCAGGCTTTGGGCAAGCTAACCGTGTGTGTTGTTATAGCAGCTGGATCTCTCCCTCTCCTGCAGCGCAGTCCTGTGCGGCGGTAAGTGTAGATATGATGAAGTTCGGCGGGTGCTGTTAGTGTGGACCTAGGTGAGGGGTAAGTAGATAGCTTACTCTTTGCTTTTAAGTCCATTGTTTGTGCAGTCCACCGACCTGCATGTGAGGGGAAGTCCGAGTACAAGTGCCTGAAGCGGCCGTCTGCAGTAAGGTCGTGGCGTCGTGTCTCTCCGTTGTCAGGTCTTTCATGCAGCAGCGGCAAACAGTGTAGTGTGAGAACGGAGAGTGTGGCCGGTCTTTGGACCATCAGGTTTAGCCAATACCTCTGGTGGGCATCCTGGGAGGCGGCACTTGGGGGTACCGGGAAGTGGGACGAGTGCGTGTGTGGCGGAGGGTCCCTCCCCGTTCCAGGCCTCATTTACGTTCGGCACCTCTTGACCACAGACTCGGGTGCTCTGGGAGGCCGGGTCGTTCCCTCTGTGGGCGCTGCGGAGAAGCCTGATGTTACTACACTGCCTGCGGTGTATGGCTCTCCGGCGTTGTGGCTTGTGCTTCGGGGGGGTTAGCCCCACGATCTTAGGCCTAGATGGGCTCACGCCGTTGGGTGTACGCTGTGTGGCTGTGCCCGGGGAGGGTCTATTTCGTCCCTCTCCTCCTCTCCCCTCCACATCTCCTTCACACAACGGCAGAGGTTGGGTTGCTCGCCGCTCCAGTGTCTCCCAGAAGCGGTGAAATAAGGCATCCAGCCGCTCTTGCAGGGATGGGCAGGGAGCTTGCTCAGGCACGTGTTCCTCCGCCGCCATCTTGTAAGCAGGGAGCAGGCCGCTTGAGTTCGTCGATGTGGGTAGCGTTTGACAAGCCAGGTTGATGTGGACCGGGATAACCCCCGCCGGTCCCTGGGGGGGGACGAGGGCTCAGCAGAGTTTAAGCCGAGTGTTGTGGCGGCGGGAGAGCGGCCGTCTCCCCCGGGCCATCTGTGCGTGTAGGCCGCTTGTGGTGGCCGAGCGGTATCTGCCAGAATAGCAACTTATGTGGCATCATTATGCTGTTCACAGGCTCCTCTTTCGAATGTCAGCTCGTGGGCATCAAGATTAGGTGGCTATGCGGGTAATTGTGGTTTAATGTCTCGTTAGTTGCAGGAGCCGATGTTGCCTGCGTCCGCTCAGCTCAGCGGCCAGGCCCCGCCCCGCTCGTACAGCTTTTACGCAACATTACATTAATTACTCTCATACGCGGCTCCATTTTTAACTTAGATACTTGATTCATATCTATTTAAAGTATTAGGTAAAACACATTTACATTTTAACAAGTAGAATATGTTCATAGTTTGTTTTAAAACATTTTAAAATGTATTGAAATAATTACTGTTACTAACTGCGATAGTATTTATATCTTTTCTTGAAATACTTGCCATATTTTCGACTATGCTTTTAAATATGATTTTTCAAAATATGAAAATATAAAAAAAAATTATTAATATATCAAAAATGTTCAATATTTTTCACAATATTGTATCATTTGCAAATCGTATCTAAAAATATTAAATTGGGGCCTATATAAAAAGGAGTTTACTTTATTTACTCTGCTATATGCTTCACGGTATTGGACATTCTATCATGACTACACTATACTTTAGCTATCTTTGTGTCCATCCAATTATTCGGCCAACTATCCAACTATGTGAATTCATAACCCATTCGTTGCTGTGTTTGTCAAAATAAGGGGTGATTTACAAGCTGGTGCTGGTTAAAATTTCTAGCAACACTGCAATAGTGATTCGCTAGAGGGAATAAAACTTAAAATAGGAGTTTTCCGCTGAGTAAGTGGTGTTGGTGACCAGGACGAATTGAGTTGATATACATGCCACCCTCCCATCCACATAATGAATGCCTCATCCTGGAGCCCTGCTTCTTAATTCAGAGGCTTACATTGAAAACCAATTCTCAGTTTTACGTTTTATATATAAGAAATTTAGCTTGTTACAAATGTTATCTTTGGCAACTAATATTACTGGTTTACTTAGCTGGACTTCTACCTGGGTGGATAGCTGACAGCCTTTGAGAGACGTCCTGTACATTGGCATTATTCAGGAATAATTAGTATACTATATGACAAAAAAGTTCCGATGTGTTCTTTTCTATTAAAAATCAACCTTTAATTATCTTTGCTTGTCTTGAAAGAGACATCATTTATACAGTTCATTTTTATTCCCCTCAACTGTCTGCTAGGAACATTATGTAATTAAGGCCAATAATTACAGCCTATTCAAAAGTATTTTTTTTTTATTCATATTAAAAGTAATAGCACTTTTATTATTTGGCAAATCCTATAAGCTAAATAGCTTAATAAAGTTACGTTTGGACACCCTTTTTTCCAAGGATTTTACACATATCTAATTTTCTATCTATCCTTAGCTCATAAAATTAAATGAACCCATAAACAAACATGTGGTCCCCAATATTTTTTTTTGCTTTTGTTTGATGCCATATTTGTATGCATAACACAGCATTACATATAAATTCTACACAACAATTGCAACTTAAGAACAATAACACAACATAGATTCAATAATTAGAAACACAGAAACATAGGTATTGTGTAAATAGATGTAATATGTGTGGCTAGGGGCTGTAGAGAGTGTGTGTATAGGGGGCATAGTGTGTATAGGGGATGTAGTGAGTGTGTGCATATGGGTATATGGGTGACAAAGTGTATGTAGGGGTTGTAAAGAGTGTGTGTTTAGAGAATGTAGCATTTGTTGGCTTACAAGGAATGTAGTGTGTGCATAGGGGATCCAGAGTTTGTATGTCAGGTATGTAGTGTGTGTAGGTGGTGCAGTATGTGTGTTTAGGGGATCCGGTGTGTAAAGGAACCAGCGTGTGTATAGGAGATCGTGTGTGTGTAAAGGATTCAGAGTGTATATAGGGATCTAGTGTATGCGTGTGTGTTTGTGTGTAGATTATATGATCCAGAGTTGAGTAAGGGATCAAACGTGTATCTGGAGCGTAATGTGTGTAGTGGTGTAGTGTGAGGGGTGCTGTAGTATGTATGTGTGTGTGTGTGTATATATATATATATATATATATATATATATTTAGACTATTGTATGTGTGAGGGGCGCAGTGTGTTGTGTGTGTGCTGTGTGTATGTGGGAAGGGTGCAGCATGTGTGTGTGTAAGGGTGCTGTTAGTGTGAGGGTGCTGTGTGAGTCTAAGGGTGCTGTGTGAGTGTGTGTGTGTGTGTGGGGGCAGATTTAAACATATATGTATTTTTTTTTTAATTAAATAAAAAACAAAACAAACTTTATATCCCCCCTCCCTTCTTACCTTTAGCCTACGAAGGGGGGGGGGGGGGGGAAGAGACCGTGCTGCCATCCCTGCTGGTCCTAGTGGTGAGAGTGAACTCTAGCCTGCGAGGCTAGAGTCCACTCTCGCGAGATCTGCTGTGGTAAACGCGGCAATGCTCCGATCTCGCGAGAGGAACCCGTCTGGGCTGCAGGTTAGACTTCCACCGGGTTCTCTCTCCCTCCCCAGCCGGTAGCCACTTGTTAGTGCTAGTGGTACCTGAGCTGTAGAGCTGCTGTCTGGACTCTGTGCTGTGTTGCTGCTCCCCCACGGATCAGTGAGTAGTAGAGAGAGGCAGGATATGCTGTAACTTCCTATCCCTGCCTCTCTCCACAGACAGTGACCCCTACTGGCTGGTGCTGGTATTGCGGGCCCTGGTAGCTGGGAGTGTCTAACTGTACAATACTGTGTTGATTGGTTTGTGTCCTTTGTGTCCTGTGCTTCAGAAGGTCCATGTGGGTGGTAACCTTGTGGGGGAAAATGTGTATAAAAGAAATTACTTTGTGCTCATTAAACATACTTGTTCTACCCTTCATGAAGTCTTGGCTCATGTTTGGGGGATTGGAGAACTACCTACACTGGGGATTGCTATAATCACTATACTCCCCAGAGTACAATCACTAAGCTCAGGTAAGAGTTTGTTCCTGTTCCTGCTCTCTGGATTGAGAGAGGTCTACCTATTGGAAGCTGGATCCTGATCTTGGGTCCAGAGTGGGTGGACCTCGGCGAGACCCCAACCAAGCTGCGGCAGTTCGTGGGGTCTGTGGTTATGGAGTCTATTGGAGTGCTTGAAGCCCTCGGGAAGAACTAAGAGCATTAGTCAATGGAGGTACCCAGTCGGGATGCCAGGCGTTCCGTTACATATAGATAACATGAATTAAAAGCAGGTGGAAGTAAGGGAAAAAAAATATATATTATAAAAATATTTATAAAAAATTCATATCAATAAAATATTAAAGAAAACGTGCCAATTCAAAATCCATAAGTCTTTAAAGTTATCCTCACCCCTCCAAGTTATTTTAAAAATATCCGTAAAACTCAGAGGGGTGTCCTTATTGAAGTGCTCAAGAAAGTGTGCTGATACGCTATCTTTCACCTCTGGATATTCCCTATGTGTTCCACAATGCAGGCTTTCAAACTTTTGGTAGTCATACCTACATACTGTAGGCCACAGGGGTATCAGGGGAGATACACAAAATTACAATTACTAATTGTAAAACTGTTCCCAGATATATTAGACATAAAAGTTGTAAATGTATATCTTGTCAGGACACACAAGCAGCATAGTAGAATACGTCCTTTTACATTTTCCCCATGGCAAAACATATTAGTATTAAAATCTGTACTATATAAATATCCTTAGTTTGTAGTACTAAGATAATGTAAAAAATTATTGTACCTATATGATACATCTTCAATGGTTTAGTTGCCTTCAGTATATTCATACCTATTCATTATTAAACATGTATAGACTATTTGTTTTTCTAAGTTGTCTTAATTAACATAATGTTGCAAATTAAACCAACATACATACAAACAATATACAAAAAAAAAAAGAAACCATAAAGGTAACTTGTGCGCTGGGATGCCTATGCGGTTGAAGAGGGGAGTCGCAATAACTTTTTTAATATTATTCTAAATGTTTTGGTTGATTCAGAGAGAATATTTCGATTTACAACCCGTAAATTAAGCCATACAATAGTTCCATGCCCATTCAGTTAACTTGTAAATCAGTATCTTGTATTATAAAACTGATACCTCTTAGACCAGATTTAATAATATTTAACAATATTTCCATTGCTAAATAAACAGCTTTTTCCATTGCCCCTTGGTGATTAATTTGGGTTATAATTTCGGTTGAAGTAGGAATTTCCTCACTCTTCCAATACCTTTAAATACAGATCTTCGTTGCCATTAAAATATGGATTATCAGATATTTTCCAGAATTCAATAAGCAAGGAAGATACATATGATTTTTTAAGCTCTTATTTATTTATTTCCCACTATATTAGTTAGTGTCTGTGTTTAAAATATATCAAAATGTATAAAAAAATATGTTTAATCTGCTTGGCATAGCCATTAATATCTAAAATGGTGTGGATACCTTTATGATTAAGCTCAGTTTTCTTATTGGTTTTATTCTTATATGTTAATTTGCTCTCTTGTAAAAGATTTGACTTCCTGCCGTTATATATCTAAAATATCTAAATTGTACTTTTGTTTAAATATGTTTTCAAAAATTTGCCTGAATATCAAATTGATGTGGATTACTACAATTTCTTAAAATTTCAACTAACTTTTCTTTAGTAATATTTTTAACCAGGGTTTATAAAGACAGCTAGTGGTGTCAAAATAACTGTTAACATCTACTTTAAAAAAAAAAAAAAGAAAACATTTTAGTTTTAATGAATTAATTTTCTATGTAGATCTCTAGGTCTAAAAAAATAACCCTGGTATTATTACTGTGTTTGCACATAAGAAATATATTCTTGTAATTATTATTATAAAAAATACTTAAGAGGAGCCACATCCCCCTTCCAGATAAAGAAAATGTCATCAATGTACCTCCGATAGAGAACCAAATTCGCACTCAAACTACTGTCCGTTGAGAGAAAGGATTAGAATAGCTGGGTGCGAACCTGGTTCCCATTGCATTTCCGACCACCCGTAAAAAGAGAAACCCCTCAAACCAAAAATAGTTATTACGTAAAATAAAGTTAATACCCTTTATAATTCTTCTTCTTATTATTATTTATATAGCGCCATCAAATTCCGTGGCGCTTTACAATGGGTGGACTGTAACGGATCGCCTGGCACCCCGACTTGGTACCTCCGTTAAAGGATGCTCCTAGTGCTTCCTGAGGACTCCAAGCACTCTGGCAGACACCACAATCACCGAATCCGAGAAACCTTTAAATTCTCCCAAGCATATGAATGCTGTAGACCATTGAATAGGAACCATACGAATAGGCTTGTACTCCTTGCAGTCAACTGGAACAGCATGCAATAAATCCTTCCCCCCAATAATGAGACGACACATCACTTTGAGGGTAAAACAGGAACTCTGGACTGGCTCATCCAACCTGGCTTTTATTTCCAACTCACACATACAGGCCACACCCAGGGGGAGGCATAAAAGAACCAATGACATAGATGTTACCTCCCACACATCCCCTCCCCTTAGTGTGACACATAATCCCATTATGCATACAGTGTAAAATATACTTTTACACAACTTTCATAACTTTAAAACCATACATCACATTCACATAAAAATACATATCCACAATCAATCCATTCAGGGGAACAACATATAAAAAAATGGCATGAATCCGACCAGGGGTTCAAAAGTTACTAAAAGTATCTTTTGTTCCTTTCTGGCTGGCAGAAAAACATCCCCACAATGCACCCTGGTTTCCTCCCTTCTGCCCTGGAGTTAATTGGAGAAGTAATCCAATTACCCAGGACTAAAGGCAGACTCCATTAACCACATGGTTGCAAAACAACATAAAACACTTTAAAATACATAAAGTCACATTTACACATAACACACAGACATTTCACCTATCCCCAGATAGCTGGGATCTGCACGCACAAAACTACCGAATAGCGCGCAGATCCTACTCACACAGTACAATTGCCATGGAGCTAAAGTCTTTCCCATAGTCTTTCATTATATGAATAGGCTCCATGGTATGGCTATCTGGGGTATCACATTCCCATAAAGTCTGGTCCATAGTCCAAAGGCAAGAGGCGGGCAATCAGCCCCCTCCAAGGACACGTGGCGAGGTCGGTTTCGCCACATGGACGAACAGACATGTAGTTGTAACCAGACAAGTTGGACTCACAGGAACAGAGGGGTAGAGGGCCCTGCTCAATGAGCTTACCTGCTTTACGGAGTGGGATAAAGTGACACAAAAAGGTAAGGATAGTATTAGACTAGTGACAGTTGCAAGAGAGGAATCAGTCTGGAGCTATTACCAGTTTAATTGATATGCTTTTATGAAGAAGTGGTTTTTTAATGATTTTTTGAAGGAGTGGAGACTGGGTGAGCATCTAACAGAGGAGAGAAGTGAGTTTCACAGGAATGGTGCAGCCCTGGATAAGTCTTGAAGTCGAGCATCAGAGGTGGGAGTACGGACAGAAGATAGACAAAAGTCTTCAGCAGAGCATAAGGGCCTAGACGGGACATACTTGTGTATTAGGGAGGATAGATAGGTGGGAGCAGCATTATGAAGAGATTTGAAAGCAAGTACCAGAATTTTAAATTGAGCCCTATATCTTACAAGGAGCCAATGTAGGGACTGACAGAAGGATAAGGCGTGGGAGGTGGTGGCAGACAGGAAGATGAGCCTCGCCGCTGCATTCATTATGGATTGTAAGTAAGACCACGTAAGACCACGTAAGACCACTAAGAAGCAGATTACAGTAGTCAAGGTGAGAAAGGACAGTGGAATGGACCAGCACCTAAGTCGCATCTGGCGTTAAGTAAAGTCAGTTGCGCGCAATGTTTTTGAGATGTAAACGACAGGAATTGTCGATAGACTGAACATGAGGCTTGAAAGAGAGGTCGGAGTCAAAGAGAACACCTAAGCAGCGAGCCTGTGTGGTCGAGCTGATGGTAGCACCGACTTGGAATGAGACAGACATAGGAGTAACAACACTTGAGGGAGGAAAGACCAGAATTTCAGTTTTGGTCAAGTTTAGTTTAAGGAAGTGGGCAGCCATCCAGTTAGAAACACTAGTCAAGAGGGATGGGTTGAGATCAGCAGAGGACAGGTAGATTTGTGTGTCTTCCGCATAGAAATTATATTGGAAGCCAAAGGAGCTAATGAGGTTACCAAAGGAGGCAGTATAGATGGAGAACATTAGGGGACCAAGGACTGAACCTTGGGGGACACCAATAGAGAGGAGTTGGGGAGAAGAAGCAGAGCCACAGAAAGAAACACTGAAAGAGTGCTTGGAGAGGTAGTAGGAGCACCAGGAGAGAGCAATTTCCTTGTAGACCAATTTTGCGGTGGATGAGAAGAAGCTGTTGATGATCAACAGTGTCAAAAGCCGCAGACAGGTCAAGGAGAATTAGGATAAAGTAGTGACCATGAGATTTTGCAGTGATTAGATCATTGGATACTTTGGTCAGCGCTGTTTCCACGCAGTGCTTAGCGCAGAAACCAGACTGAAGTGGGTCTAGCAGAGAGTTGGACTTGAGGAAGTCTGTCAATCTCGCATACACAACTCTTTCAAGGATCTTGGATGCAAAAGGCAGTAGCGAGATAGTACGGTAGTTGGATGGGGAGTTAGGGTCAAGGTTGGGCTTCTTTAGAATTGGGGTTACAGTTGCATGTTTGAAGGGCGATGGAAATATACCAGAGGAGAGAGATTGAGAATTTTTGTGAGAGGTGGAGAAAGAGAAGAAGACAGAGTGTGGATGAGATGTGAGGGAATTGGATCGAGGGAGCAAGTGGTGGGGCGGGAGGACTGGAGCAGAGCAGAAACCTCTTCCAATGTAGTGGGTGCAAATGAACATAGAACAGCAGAGGGAGTGAAGTTAGGGGAAGTATTGTAAGGGGAAGAAGAAAGATGAGAGATCTCTTCCCTGATTGTAGAGATCTGGTCAGTGAAGTGAGTTGCAAAGTATGAGGCGGTCAAGTTAGTAGGTGGAGGAGGAACAATAAGGCGAAGAAGAGAGTTAAATGTGTGAAATAGTCATTTGGGTTCGCGGGAGAGTGTGGTTATAATAATAATATCTATTTGAGTTTCTGAGAACTGGCTTTGCTGGAGGAAATATTCCACTGCCTTACTCCCTAGGTAATGAGGAATAATGGTGTGTAGGCTGTCGACATTGTAAGTGACAAGAAAGCAGTTTTTATCCCAAGTAACCCCCTGTAATTCTGTCATCAATTGAGTGGAATCATTAAGATTGTGATATGACCAATTGTTGTAATTGTTTATAGATATATTGTGATAAACGGCTCAAAAGTGAGCTCACGTTTCAACTATGGGTCTCCCAGGTGGATTCTTTGGATCTTTATGAATCTTAGGGAGGGTATAAAACAAAACAATAATTTTGCCAACTTTGATATCTAAATATTGTTATTCATCATCATTTAAAATATTCAATAATTTACCCATATCAGTAAATATTGTTTTTTAATATTGTCTTGGTTACTGACAAGTTTTTTAAGGTGAAGGAATCACACAGTTGTTCATAGGTGGGGCGGGTGCGGGGGCCAAATGTTAGCTTGACCAGTCAGCACCTCCTCATAGCGATGCATTGAATCAATGTCAGTGAGACAGCCACTAGAGGCTGGATTAACCCTCCCTCATTGAAACATAGCAGTTTCTCTGAAACTGCTATGTTTTCAGCTGCAGGTTAAAACTAGAGGGACCTGGCACCCAGACCACTTCATTGAGCTGAAGTGGTCTGGCTGCCTATAGTGGTCCTTTAAGCAAAAAGTGAATAAGAAAAAAAGTTTACAAGATAAAAGTATTGTTTATATTTTTTTATCAACCTCTGATTTTTTTTTTATACCAATCTCTAAAAATACCAATAAACATAAAATAGGTGTACACATGGAAAAAAAAAAAACAAGCAAACAAACTAGATAAATAAATAAAGCACACTTAATATGATAACTTCTTCCAAGCCTAAAACAAACACAACAAAGTGACAAAAAAAATCAAAGCATTTCAGCAAAACATACTCTGGAAACGTCTGCATTTCAAATGCGCAGTCTGCTTTCCTTCCTCTTGCTTTATACGTCTGGGGAATATTTCCAAAAATAAATTCTTCAAGAGTAAATGCTGGTAAACTTTGGAAGGAACATCTCAGCAGATTCCTTAAGGGAATTGTGCAAGTGAACAACAGGAAAATATGACTGAATTAATAAGAGGGGGGAGAGGATAAGTAAGCAGTTTAACACATCTTCTAGTGCAGCATACATTTCACAGTTTAACCTTGCTGTTATATGCTAGCAGCACTTTCAGAACCTCGTGAATCCTTTTCTGGAGAAAGCACATTCACCTGCTATAGTCTTGGGAGCCTAACAGTAACGTGTGCCATTTAATAACAGCTGCAGGATGTGTTAAGCTGTTTGTATTGGTTACATCATGCCTCTGTTGCATCTTAAAAGCAGCGTTGCAATTTTTGAGCTTTTCATAGAGCTATAATTGCTGTGCAATCCAAAACAATCCGACGATATCCTGACACAATGTAGGGACATCTTTCTCATATAAAGAAAAAGATTTTTGATAGAATTTTGCCAAGAGGGAGATTCCGCAGCCAAATGTCATCTTGACGCTTACCATCAGATGCAGCTCCTTATGACTGATAGGAAATGTTTTTTTCCCAATATACTTTAGATGCCATTGCCACTAGCTTCTCATTGTGCATGCTAAGATTATCTATAGATGATTCCGCAGTTTTGCAGGAACTCTTATAGATCCCTAGTTTGTTCTTGTTCACTTGTTTAAAATACGGATCCACCAATAATGTGCCACCAGGCACAGAGGAACTTGACCAAGATAAAAGATGGTGGCACAGAGGACCTTGACCAAGATAAAAGATGGTGACGCAGAGGAGAAAAATGGTCAAATAAATGTATCTATTTTACATCTCTTCCCCCAGGCTACACTTTGAAAATATACATGTCACCATGTCTTTGAAAGAATTCAAAAATTAAGTATCTGTAGAAATGTGAAGCCCAGGAACCGTTGTACGTCTTTTTTATCTTTAGGAGTAGGCCAAATAGTGTTGATTTATGAGGGTCAATTTGGATCTAACCAGGAGTTATAATATATAAAAATTCCATGGATGAAACTTCAATGGCGCACTTTTTAAACTTTGCATATAGACCATGTTCACGGAGACGTAGGAGTACTCTCTTTACATGACCAATATCTTCATTCAAAGAAGAGGAGAACATTAAAATATCATCTAAATACATGACGAGGAAGGTATCCAGGATATCTCTGAAGACATCATTCAAAAAAATGGTTATCTACAATAAAAAAAATACAACAAGTTAACATAGAGTAGCATTGCACGCAAAATGGGGTGAGGTATAATGCGACGAAATTCACTCACAAACCCAAATTGATTGTATGCATATCAATATAACTAAAGACGTTCTACGTGACTAATTCAGTATATACGGAAGGAAAGAAAAATAAATAATAGTGCAGAGCTTCCAACCCAAAATTCCAAAAAAAGTAAAGCTGAACACCTAGTCCTGAGGCTAGAACATTACGAGGAAAAGGACTTTTACTTATTTCACCCTGAGGAGGTTCATGCTATATGAACAAAACACGTAGGGCTGTGTGCAGTGTGTAAGAGCTTTCCATTTTTATTTGTTTTATTTATTTATTTCCATGTTTATTTTATATTTTTGTGCTCTAAGAGAGGTCTTCCTTGTATTTTGGAATGCCCAGCTGGGAGTCTCGTTCTTCTTGCCATAAGGATCAATTTTGATGTGCCTGATCTCTGTTTTTATCATGTGAGTGCAACCTGTATTTACATAGTTACATAGTTACATAGCTGAAAAGAGACTTGCGTCCATCAATTTCAGCCTTCCTCACATATGTTGTTGCTGTTGATACAAAAGAAGGCAAAAAACCTAGTCTGAAGCGCTTCCAATTTTGCCACAAACTAGGAAAAAATTCCTTCTTGACCCCAAAATAGCAGTCAGATGTCTCCTTGGATCAAGCAGCTTTAACCCACTAATTAGAAATTATATCCCTGTATGTTATGTTTTTGTAAGTATTTATCCAATTGCAGTTTAAACATATGTAGTGACTCTGACAAAACCACCTCTTCAGGCAGAGAATTCCATATCCTTATTGCTCTTACTGTATAAAAACCTTTTCTTTGCCTTAGATGAAATCTCCTTTCTTCCAGCCTAAATGTGTGACCTCGTGTCCTATGTATAGCCCTGTTTATGAATAGATTTCCAGATAAATGTTTGGACTGGCCCCGAATATATTTGTATAAAGTTATCATATCCCCTCTCAGGCGCCGTTTTTCCAAACTAAACAGATACATTTTTTTTAACCTTTCTTCATAACTAAAATGCTCCATTCCTTTTATCAATTTTGTAGCTCGTCTCTGGACTTTTTCTAGTGCCATGATATCTTTCTTTAGAACAGGTGCCCAAAATTGCACAGCATATTTAAGGTGTGGTCTTACCAGCGATTTATAAAGAGGCAAATTTATATTTTCATCCCAAGAATTTATGCCCCTATTTATACATGACAAAAAATTACTGGCTTTAGCAACTGCAGATTGACATTGCATATTGCTGACTAATTTGTTGTCTATAACAATTCCCAAATCCTTCTCGTGTGTGGTTATCCCTAATTCACTACCATTTAGTGTGTAAGTTGCTTGTGCATTCTTAACCCCGAAGTGCATAACTTTGCATTTCTCTACGTTAAATTTCATCTGCCATTTTCACTGTGATTGGAAGCTCTGCACTAGTATTTAGTCTACTTTCCTTCAGTTATATTGATATGCCTTCAATCAATTTGGGTTTGTGATGAAATCTCATTGCATTATACCTCACACCATTTTGTGTGCAATGCTACTCTGTTTTCTTGTTAAATTTTGTATTGTTGATAACCCTTTTTTGGGTACTTTTGCATTCTATTTTGAAGACTTGGAGGAATCTTTATCTACATACCTACAGTGTATAGGGTAATTTATTTGTTTGTCATATCACCCTTACTGAGTGTATTTTTTTCCACCAATTTAGAGATGTTTGTTACATTTTTGTATCATTCAAAAAGTGACTGGAGTGTTGCAAAGCCCAAAGGGCATGACTAGGTACTCAAAGTGACGGTACCTGGTTTTGAAGGCCGTCTTCCATTCGTCACCCTCGCGTATATGAACTAGATTCTTGGTGAAGATGTTTGCTCGTCTGCGCCTGTCTAGGAGCTCAGGGAACAGGGGCAGAGGGTATCGATTTTTGACAGTGATATTATTTAAGGCTCAATAATCCACACAGTCCTCCATCCTTCTTTTCAACAAAGAAGATGCCTGTCCCTGCTGGAGATGTTAAAGAACTGATGTACCCTTTAGCTAAGTTCTCAGTAATATTTTCCCTGAGATGTTTTAATTCAGCCTCCGTGAGGAGGCCAAAAGTAATGGAGCCTCAGGGGGTAGCTGGTCTGCACTTTTCTCATTGAAGATATCTTATTCTCTACATGTCTCAGGCAGAGAAATAGAAGAGGCAGTGGAAATGGCAATGAGATGTGTCGGTCCAGGAGTTAAGCAAGTGGTAATACAGTACTCAGAGGAAAAAGCATACCCTTGTTCCAATCAATGGAGGAGTTGTGGAAACAGTGGAGATGGGACTATATCCAGTCATATGATTTCGGTATGGTTTGCAATGAGAAGAGGGATACGTTCAGTCTCTAGATGCACAGGCCCAGTTTTGAGAGGAGTCCTATCTATCAAGCACAAAAAAACAGGATATTTTTTGATTTTTTGTTTGTGGGTATTTTTGAAGTAGTTAGCAATGGATTAATTAAGAAAACAGACGCTAGCTCCGGGTACTGTAACTCCACACCTTAGTCCATTGAGCCAATGATGGTCCCAGTATAGAGAGGCCAATAGCATACCTACGCTCTTGTGCAGCTGGCTCTACTGCTTGAATGGCAACTCAAAGACAATTATGTAAATTTCTTCTTAAAGGTCACTGGTTTTGCAGGTATGTGCAAAACCTTCTGAAGCATGGCAGATTTCAAACCTGGATCTTTTTGACATGCCAAGTTGCTCACAAGTATGCATCTCAAAACACCTAACAATAAGGAGGGAGCCTGCAGAACTGAAATCTTTTACATAATTAGAAAATCACACATTTTTTCCTTTTTTGGGGGCTTGACACATTCCTCTCCAGAAAAAAAGAATCTTAGTGTTTCTAAACTACTACAAATGTTTTTTGTCTCTACATAAAACCTGGTGGGTCAGCACCCCAAGTGTCCCTATGGACGAGCCTCCACTGTATTAGGGAAAAGACCCAGAGGGTTGAACAGGTTTTCGATTTGTGCTTTTGACAAGATATCTCAGACCTCTAATGGCCTTAAATGCTTTCTATTCCCTTTACAAATAAACCCTTTGGCTTTGTATTATTTATCTTTAAAACAAATTTCAATTATAATTTACAGTGTGTGTTACATTATGTCTAGGTATTTGTTTGAACTATAATTACAGATAATTACTGTTGTCAGTAGATATATAAGCATTAATTATATGTAACATCTACTTGCACTGGGTACAATCATAAGGATAAAGGGGTTTTCTAGAGATTTAAGAGATTCTGAGCGAATGCTGTCTCTTTTCTTTGCTGCTTATGATGCGTGCAATTGACAACTTTTTTGGGGCTTTACAGAATCTTTCATACAAGTGCAGCCAGAACATCAATCTCAGTAATGAATAACTTGTCAGCAAAGGCTGTGGCAGCAGAATGCCAATTGTCTTCAATGTGTGCCCAGGAGTATGATCTGCAGTCTGCTCATGGGTGGAGTTGGCAAGGGACATGCTGGGCAAATTAAATCTTAACAGAATGTAATGTAGCAGCAAAAAATCCAAACAGTTGATATATTTTTTGGATACATTGATTTAGTTTGTAAGTGCTGTGATTTTTCAAATGTATACCTATAGCGAGACATCAATAGAATATTTCATACACTTGCATTCAGAATCCTGTGGCAAGAACCTTTTTTTCAATTACTGTATAAGATGTCTAATGATCAGTAGACTTGTGCACAGTTGAAAAATTTGGTTTGAGTGAATCACTTCAATTACTCCATAAAAAAAAATATTTCGGTAGTCTGATATTTGCTTGTGTGATGATTTGGCTCATCGAAATATCATCCATGCAAAATGTGAAGAACCTACCCTGTTTGGTTCGTTGAATTGGATTTTTCTCGTTCGGTAGATAAAACTACCGAACACACCGACCAGCCTCCTAGCTCATTATCTACAAAGAAAAACGCAGGAATAAGTGCTCTCCCTGTGTGGCCGCCATTCGTATAGCCGAACGCCACGTGTTGGAGAAAACGGCGGCCATCTTGTTCGCATGTAAAGAGGCAGCGGTACTTGGTCGTCGAGTGTCTGGAACTAAAATCGGACACTTGACTTCACGAATATCGGTCAACTTCGCGAACACCTGTTTCTTTTCATTGACCAGCCAGAAGAGCACTATTCATCAGTAGTTTTGTTCCCACAAATAAGGAGATCAATCGCTACCTATGAACCAGGGGAACAGTTTGTGAATTTGTTTGGTTTTTAGACTTCACGAAATAGACCGTCCGCTACCTCTGAAACTGTGGAACTAATTCTGGGCATTGGACCATGCGTTGGTCAAATTTTGACTGCCAAGAAATTCGGGAACCCCTGCTCCGATGTGGATGATTTTTGGATATGTCGGTCACCCAGATCAGAGCTATCAGGGGATGTCATTTTTGTGGGAATTTTGTGTGGTTAAACTGTATTTTGGGGGTTTTGCAAAAATATGTGTTTTTTGTGCCTGGATATAATTGAGTTTAGTACAGTGCTGACTCAATTATCTCCCTCGTTTTGTATGGGAGTGTCCTGGACCTGAGATTGTGTAAATGTTTGTACTGTGATTTTCTCTCAGGTCCAGGGGGGAGTGCCTCTTGCATGGGGAATGGCATATAAGGCCAGTTGGCCTGAATAAAATCATTCCTGTTGTACCCTTCATATAGTTGATGTTGATGTTTGGGTATGTGTCTGCTTACTGGAAGAAATTACTGAATGCTGCATTGGCTTCTGGAGAATGTCTGAGTCAACACCCAAGCTGTGAGTTATAATTACTCAGCCTTTAGCAGTTCAGAAGAAAGCGGAAGCGAATGGGTATCTGACATACCAGTGTTCTTAACACAAAAGATTTAGGGAAAACTATTTGGAGGGAAAAACGGGGCAGACAAAGGCGTATGTTAGGGCACTGCAATGCAAAAACAGCTACACAATATCAGTCCTTTTTTCCAGTGCCAATTATGACTTGTCAAAATTATATTATATGTCTGTAGAAATAACACAAGTGTGAGAACATAGTTTAAAGGGAATCTATAGTGTTGTGAATACAAATCTGTATTTTTAACACTATAGTGTCCTCTGGTTCGGCCCTCGTTCCCCCCATGCCCCCATGAACATTTTTATTTACTTACCCGATCCCGGCAGCGCCAATGTCCTTTAGCACTGAGCTAACTACCTTCTCAAACATCATCTGAAGGTGGGATCTAATGTGAGCACCGAGAGTGCATAGGCCCTCTCCACTGGAAAGCATTGGCCCAATGCTTTACTATGGGGATTTCACTAACGCTTGATGTCGTCATGCAGAGTGTGTGGATGTTCAGCATCATTTAGGCGACCAAGAGTCCTGTAAACTCCTAGAAGCCATTAGAGACTGTCTAAGTGCTGCAGAGTAAACATTGCAGTTTCTATAAAACTGCAATGTCCTGCATTACAGGACTAAGGGGGACATGGACACTGCACCCAGACCACTTCAATGAGATGAAGTGGACAGGAGCCTATAATGTCCCTTTAATAATGATTATTTTTCCTTTTACAATCTTCTGTTAATTGATAAAGGGAATAGCAGTGGGAGTAATTTTAATTGTAAAAAGTGTTTTTTTTGTTTTTTTTAATTAAAGGAAAAAGTCAGTGGGCAATTGACGACTCACTCCACCATTTCACCCTGAGAAGAACAAAGCTTTTCCACACTTCAAGTCTGTAGCGTGAGTGACCACCCTTCAGTGTAGAGTGCTCTATCAGTTTGTACCAACTGTGTCTGTGGAGTAGCAGGTGCAGCCACACTGCAAGACTTAGCCAGGCCGAACAAAGCCACTTTAATGAAAGGTGTAATTCTTTTTTAAAAAGGAGATTTTTAAAGAAATTCATGGAAAAATGAGTGAGTTGTGAATAAAACCATAATGTACCCATCAGCCTTCTTTCTTTTCACCGTTTTCTCTATAGATTGGATAGAAGATACAGCACACAATATTAGACAGACCTCTAGTCCCTTATGGCAAACTAAGCTGCTTACTTGCTGCAATCACTCTTTCCCCCAAAAACTCCAAAAAACAAATCCTTCTCTATTCCACCTCCCCTTTTCTGGAATTCTGAATAACAAGACAAACAAAACTCATATCCACTGCATGTTTAATTTTTTTATCCGTCCATATTTTACCTCTATATAGTGCTTTATTAGAGCTAGGGAATTCAGATGGTCCGCTGATTGGCCAAAATTATAATAAATTCCATTATGAAACCGAATGCACAAGTCAAATGATCAGTGCACCTAGACTGTGAGTACTCAGTTTGACCTTGAATCTGAGCACTTGGTGAATTATTGGCAACTGTTGACTTCCTCAGAACACTTTAGAATCAAGCCAAGCTTTGTCTGAAATAGCATTGACGTTGCAGTTAAACTAAGGAGAAGACACTACACAAAACACTTTGAAGTCTTTCCCAGTCTTTCCTATTCAAGGATATACAGAGTTATTTATTAAAGTGAGAATTGTCAGAAATTTAAAGTGAACGCATTGTGAATTTAAAATGTAAGACCAAAATAGCCAAACTACACAAATAGTCCCAGCAAGATCTGCTTCCAGTTCGACTAGTTTGGATTTAAATTTGAAATTCACTTTGGATTCAGTTCTCACTTTAGTGAATAAACTTTGTCAGACTTCATGTTCACAATTTGGATTTTTAGTTCACAACAAAACAACCTATAGAGAGTAAATCTTCATTTAGAAGACTTCGTAAAACGCTCAACAATTACTTTTGTTGAGTTTGTATGTTGTGTTATACTTTACTTTTACAAATTTACATTTTTTTTTTTACATTATATTATGCATTGTTGAGGCAAAACAGTCATGCTAAATTTTAACCCTCTCCTAATTGTATGATATATGGGAACATGAGCATACCACCTAACATTTCAAATGGACAAAAAGGGACATTTTAATTTTAATTTGGTGTGAGTAGGCATGTGGCCAGGAGCAAAGCTGTTTTTATACATTTTTGCAGACTTACTAAGAACACTTTTTGCAACTAAAATGTCATATAGAACAAGAACAATTCATCTTATTTACACAGACTGATTTCTAAACACATTTAATGTAGTTTAACCCTTTAAGACCGGAGGGTGTACTATTACGTCCTTTTTAAAGCGGCTCTAAACGCCGCAGGGCGTAATAGTACGCCCTCCGATTTTTCCCTACTTACCCGGTCGCCGGCGGTCCCACGCCGGCGATCGCGGTCCCACGCCGGCGATCGCGGTTGGGGGGACTCCCAGGGAGCCCCCCCGCGGCAGATCTTCCTCCTCCGGTCCCTCCCGGTCATGTGAGAGTGAGGTCCTTGCGAGGACCTCACAATCACATGGCCGGGATAGCTGGCTTCTGTATTGCCAGCAGGGGGACTAACTGTAATGACAGTTGGTCCCCCTGCTGGCTGAAAATAATATAAAATAAAGTTAAAAGTGTAAAAATAAAATATATATATATACTTAGATCATATATATATATTATATATATATATATGATCTAAGTATATATATATACACATATACATACACACACATACACTGTCTAGGTGTATTTTAATATTAATATATATATAATTATATATATATATTAATATCAAATTACACGTAGACTGATACTGATTAAATATATATATATAATTAATGTTATATATATATTTATATATAATATAAAAAAAATATGTAAATACGTAAAAAATAAAATAAAAAAAATAATTAAAAATAAAATATTAAAAAAGATATAGATGTGTTTTATTTCGTTCTAACTGTATTGTGATATTAATATATATATATTTATATCAAAATACACGTAGAATGAAATAATATATATATCTATATACATAAATATATACGTATATATCACTATATATATACCTATATATAAATAAAAATATTTAAAAAAAATTATATATATATATACGTATATATACACATATGTATATATATACATGTATTAATTCTACACATATATTCATGTAATAATTTTACATAATTAGGTATCCTAATGAATTACAATTAGCGGGACCTGCCTGACAACCCATGCCGAAAGTATAGGGAATTTAATTTGCTAGCACTATATTTAACCCTATAACTTTCCAAGACACCATAAAACCTGTACATGGGGGGTACTGTTTTACTCGGGAGACTTCGCTGAACACAAATATTAGTGTTTCAAAACAGTAAAATGTATTACAACGATGATATCGCCAGTAAAAGTGAAGTTTTTTGCATTTTTCACGCACAAACAGCACTTACACGGACGATATTATTGCTGCAATACTTTTTACTGTTTTGAAACACAAATATTTGTGTTCAGCGAAGTCTCTCGAGTACAACAGTACCCCTCATGTACAGGTTTTATGGTGTTTTCAAAAGTTACAGCGTCAAATATAAGGCTTGTGTTTCATTTTTTTCACATTAAAATTTGCCAGATTGCTTACGTTGCCTTTATGACCCTATGGTAGCCCAAGAATGAAAATTACCCCTATGATGGCATACTATTTGCAATAGTAGACAACCCAAGGTATTGAAAATGGGGTATGTCCAGTCTTTTTTAGTAGCCACTTAGTCACAAACACTGGCCAAAATTGGCGTTTTTTGCATTTTTCACACACAAACAAATACTAACGCTAACTTTGGCCAGTGTTTGTGACCAAATGGCTACTAAAAAAGACTGGACATACCCCATTTGCAATACCTGGGGTTGTCTACTATTGCAAATGGTATGCCATTATGGGTGTAAATTTCATTCCTGGGCTACTATACAGTCTCAAAGGCAACGTAACCAATCTGGCGAATTTCAATTTCAAATGTAACACGCTATATTTGACCCTGTAACTTCCCAAAACACCATAACACCTGTACATAGGGGGTACTGTTTTACACGTGAGACATTGCTGAATACAAATATGTGTATTGTATTGCAGTAAAAGCAAACAGTATTTTGACATCCACAGTTAAAACGTCACGTAGAACAAAAATTTTTTAAAAAATTCTTATTTTCTCCCATTTTTTTATATTTTTTTTATATTAAATTATGTTCCATACCGAAATATTTGATGTTAAATGAAAGCCCTGTTTCCCCTGAATAGAATGATATATAATAAGGGGGGGTGCATTTAATATGAAAGAGGTGAATTACGGTTGGACAGACATATAGCGCAAATGCCAGGTTTTGTTTACGTTTTGTTCTGTTCACAACTTGTACATTTGGCTGCGGTCTTAAGGGGTTAAAGACACATTACGGGGAGTATTATTGCTGTGAAACTCTCAGATACATTAACAATATGGAGCTCCTAGAAAAGAGGGACATTAGGACTGAAAAGAGGGACAGATGAGTTTGTATCCAAGATATAGATGGTCACTCCTAAATAGGAACATTCGTGATATATGCGTGAAGGATCTTGGCTGAGTAAAAATTAATAATTGGGCCCTCTGAAAATAAACTTTAAAGTCAGAATTCTAAGTATTATGCTGTTAGTATATGACAGGCATAGGCAACCTTCGGCTCTGCAGATGTTTTGGACTACCCCTCCCATGATGCTTTGCCAGCATTATGTGTGTAAGAGCATTATGGGGGATGTAGTCCACAACATCTGGAGAGCCGAAGGTTGCCTATCCCTGGTATATGACAATTATATAAAAATCAGGTGCAGCAAGTTTACACCTATTTTTTTTTTTTTATTGCTTATTTTTTGTATAGGTAAATTTGCACCTGTAGTAGAGTGGCATAGGCTAAATTTTTGAAGGAGTGCCACAGGATGTAAGCACTATTTTTTTTTTACCTTGAGTTCAGTGTAAGTGACAGTAATTTGCTCTCTGATGGTTCATAATCGAGCCCAGTGGTTTTTCAAACCAGACCTCAAGGCACGCTTACCAATCCAGAATTTAAGGATTACCCAGTTGTAGCAAGGTGTTTATTTTTAATTTTTTTTAAAAACACCTTAGACACAGCTGTGTAATCCCTAAATCCTGGACTGGTAGGCATGCCTCGAGGACTGGTTTGGAAACCATGGCTCTAACCTTTTTACAAACCTTTAATGATAATTTGCATATAAATGGTATAGACCTACCAAAAAAAAAAGATGTTGCCCTTAGTATTTGCAGTCCCACTTATAAGGACACTACTGGCACACTCTGTACGAAAACAGAACTTGTGCATTTATTTGGCCTCATTAATTTTGTTTATTATCAATATTGAAATCTCAATATTATATAACCCCTAAAGGACCCCGGACGTACTATGCACGTCCGTCAAAAAATGGTTCTTAAGGACTGCGGACGTACCTAGTAAGTCTGCGGCAAATGTGAGCGCTGGAAGCTCATACCTCTCATGACTGCCAGGCAGCTGAGTGATCGCTCCCCATGTGGCACCCGGCAGTGTAGCAGAGTATCGGAAGCCATCGGGCAGGCTTCCATGCTCTCCAAGAAAAAAGGTTAGGTTAGCGCTAATAATACAGTGGATAGGCAGCACCAAACAGAGGCATCCATGCTCTGCCTGTGATTTGAGTTCCTCAAAGGGTCGAGGCACTCGGTGAAGACTTAGATATTTCACTCAGTGAAGATTTAAATAGTACTAATTTACAGCTATGTAACTATGTAAACTCACGTATCCTTGCAAGTGGGGATTGTATCACTGTATGCCATTCATACTGGAGCTAGTTACAGCTCCATAAAATGTGAGTAGGACTATATTGTATTTCTTTTAATGATCCCCTGTAAGAACATACTACCCTATTATTCCTTTCTGTTGTTTCATACGGATTTTACTGCTGAACCCACCCTGCTACGCCCATTGAGGAATTACTCAGACACTTGGAAGAAAAGCACTTCTGACAAGTGAATCTCCACATTATCTCTTGGACTTGTTTTACTATGTGGACTTATTTGTTCTACTTAAAACTTTGGACTATATATCTGTTTTTCTACTCTGTACCATATACTGTATATAAAAAAATCTATGGATTATCCCCAGTTTGACAGGCTGTCTAAAATCTGTCTAAAATCTGGAGGTCTCTGTACTTGGCAGAGCTGAGAGCACAAGGAAGCCAGTGTGCATCAAGGCCTATAACCGGCACATGGGTGGGGTTGATCTGGCAGATCAGCTGCTGCAGCCCCAGGAATGAAACTGACTTTTTTACAGTTTCAGCTCCAAATCATTTTGTGGATTTTGTACCAAGATGCACCTGCTCCCAGGGCGGTGATGGGAGAGAGCAGAGTTAGGTAGACATGTGCGTTCGTTTTCGTCCAAGCACGTTTTTGTACAAAAATTTGTGTTTTTTTGTATTCGTTTACTGAAACGTTAACAAAAGTCCTACATACGAAAAAGAAATTAAATGAAAGGGCAAATGCCGAATGCATTGCCTTTTAGTTTATTGGACACACTGTGCATGCGCAAAAAAAATAAAAATAAGAAGGGCGCCGGCAGCGCTACCAGCAAACTCCTTGTAATTAAAAACAACCATTCAACCCCCCACAATTCCCGCATTAACCTATGGGGGTCACTATGACCCCCATATTAATAAAAGGGAGGTTAAATCCTCCCGCATGCCCCCACTTGCTTACTGGAGGATTTATCCTCCTTTTTATTAATATGGGGGTAATAGTGATCCCCATAGGTTAATGCGGGCTGGGGGAGGGTTGAATGGTAAATGTTACAAGGAGGGAGCTGGTAGAGCTGCCGGCTCCCTCCTTGCTTTTTTTAGGCACATGCGCAGTGCCGTGTTCGTCAAAATTGACGAAAACAAATATTTTTTGAAACAAATTTCGTATGAAAACGAATGGTTTGCGGACGAAATTCGAGATTGTCGAATGACATTTTTATTTAGTACGAAATCATTTGTATGAAACAAAAATTTCACTGGTGCACATGTTTAAAGTTAGGGCTACCCACTTTATTTTTAAAATCCCACCTACTGTGGAAAAGCAGAATCCTCAAAAAAGATGCAGAGTCTGTTTCAAGAGGGGGCAGAGAAAGGACACTTTTTACTGTCCTGATTGCCCTGGACTCTGCATTGGAGACTGCTTCAAGTGATACCACACAATGGTCTCTTTTTTACGTTTTTCTTGGAGCTACACTGCTGCATTTTTGTTTCCATATTATGGATAACATGACTGCCAAATTGGAAGTTTCAATGCAGAGGTCTATAGACACCCTCAGAACAGACCTACAAGAATTGGGTACCTTTACCCCACACATGGAGGCAAACAGTAACATGGCGACCCAATTGGAAGAACTGAGGATGAGGGTGGACACCTACGAGGCTTAACTGGCTGACATGGAGGACAGGTTGTGCCAAAGCAACCTTCAAATCAGGGGGATCCCTGAAGCCGTGACCGCCATGGAACTCACCGCAAACATGACGGACCTATTCAAGTCCTTGGCCCCTGACCTACTGCAAGATCTTCTGCTAGACAGAATCCACAGAATTGCCAAAACTGCATTCCTGGACAAAGACATACCAAGAGATGTCACCCTAAAAATGCATTATTTTCACGCCAAGGAAAATGTCCTCAAGGCTAGCCGAACCACCAAAAGCCTACCAGTCACCTACAACCAAATCTCCATCTTTGCAGATCTCTTTGCTGTGACACTAAGAAGGAGGAAACAGTTTGCCCTCATAACAAGTGCCCTACGTGACTGAAAGATGCTCTACAGATGGGGCTTTCCAACAAAATTACTTGTCAAAGGAGAAGGTGAAGGAGATTCCAGGGTGAAGGAGATTCCGGGGTCTGTTCTTGGTCCATGTCTCCACCATCTTGGCTGTCCTCCGTGAGTAAGTAGTGTTTGTTCACCAAGCTATATCCGCTCTCTGTAACTCTCCATCAGCAAAGGTCACAGGGTTTGGATTTACATCACAAAACTTCAAGATTAAAAATGGGACAAGACAAGGATGTCCTCTTTCCCCTTTACAGTACATAATGGTGTTAGAAGCTCTAGCGATTTTAATAAGAAAAAACAAACTCATTAGGACAAACAAAACTAAATATCTATGCAGACGATATCCTATTAACATTAGAAGAACCACAAATATCGGTTCCAGAGTTACTGAAGGAGATAAATAAATACTCAAAAGTCTCAGGATATAAAATGAACCTAGAGAAATCAATATTCATCGCTAAAAATATGAACAATTGTCTAATTAACTTTCTTGTAGAAAACATCGGGCTCCCTGAAAATAAAGACAGGCTAAATTATTTGGGCATAACCATAACCTCAGATATAGAAAAAAACATAATAGAAGCCAACTTCTTACCCTTATTAAAACAAACAAATAAAAACCTAAAGGACTTGAAGGGATTGGGTTTTTCTTGGTCGGGTAAAATAAATATCCCAAAAGCATATATTTTACCGAAATGGCTGTATGTATAGAGAATGATCCCTCTCAACTTCCCTGAAGACTGGTTATCTTTACTACATTCATCTTTCTGTAATTTTGTATGGGGTGGTAAGAAAGCAAGGGTTAAAATGAAAAAATTGGCTAGGTCAAGGGAAGATTGACATCTGGGGTGTCCAGAAATTTTGCAATGATATCTGGTGAGTAGAGTTTTCACATAATTCCCTCTCAAAAGAATGCGACAACTCAAGAAACATGGTACAAATGGAAAAAGCTAAAATTGGGGTAGGATTCTATCTACACTTGTTTGGGTCTTAGACTTGAACAAAAAATCTATTAAAGAGGCACAAACTAAATTACAGATACTTAAAGAATTAATGAGCTGGTAGGATAAATTAACAATTAACATAGGACTCAGAAATAGAATAACAGATGCGCTTCCATTTTCTACCATTTCAGATATGTTAGATAATATTAAAATAGACACTTGGAAGACTGGGGGAATAAGTGAATTTAAAAACATATTGGTGAAACACAAAATTAAGTCCTTCAATCATATTATGGAGGAATTTAATATTCCCCCTAAAGAAACTTTTAATTATCTGGGAATCAAAGGTTTTACAGCAGAATATCTCCTTAAAAATAAGGGGGAGAAAATTATAAATCTCTTACACCTTCTCGAATTAAAAAACTATAAAAACTTACTGGCAAAAGGCACTAAAGTTATATATAGATGGAGACATGGATAACCTATAGGGTTGATCAATAAATGGGAAAAAGAGCTACAAGTACATATAGAAGAAGAAGAGTGGATAAGTTCTCTAAATAAACTATACAAACACATACATTGCCTAAACCTTACGGAAACACCATTCAAACTTTCAAACAGATGTACCATCGAAACACTAAAAAACAAATATTTCCAGAGTCATCAGATAGGTGCTGGATATGTAATGTCAATGAATGCAATTTGATCCACAATTGGTGGCAATGTGTACCTATAAATACATTTTGGAAATATGTAATCAATGCAATATATCAAATAACAGAAATGAAACTAGTCTTTAAGCCTGAAGTTGTCCTGTTAAACGTAAATTGGTCTAAAATGACAAAAAAAAAAGTATTAATGTTAACATTACATATCATTATGGCAGCTAAATTACTTCTAGAACAAAATTGGAAAACAGGGAAAATCCCATTCATTCAAGAATTAATAACACAAGTCATTTGGCAGGCAAAAATGGAAAAGGGCATATTGGTGAACTTAGGAAATAGATACACTCAAATAGAAGACTGGGAAACATGGATAAATAAAATGGAAACTATAACGTAACAATTATCACAATAGAGTTAAAAAGTCTCTCCTGTGTGCTCTCTCTTTTCCTGGCCTCTCCCCCCCTCCCCTCTTTTTTTTTGTTAAATAACAACAAACCAAGACAAGAATTAATTCTGTACTCTTCGCTCAACACTTAACGACTGTAAAGTTTACTTCCTGTTATAAAATCAATTGTATCACACTAGGCATAATGTGTCCTCTTTCTCTCCATAGATAGACAGGGAAAGGTAAGATTAATAAACAGGAATTTACAATAGGATTCAAGAATTAGGGCGGGGGAGGGGAGGAGGATTTTGGTGGGAAGGATTGGGGAGTTTAATAGGACATGAATACTTAAGTTAATCCCATCTGTTCCCTTTCGCCTCTTATCATCTATAAATTATGAAACGTAAAAAATGAAGAATATTAAGAAAGGATAAGGGATCTAAGGGTAAGGAGGAGAAGGAGATATCTGGTAGATATTTATGATGACAAGAGTACCAAAGCCTGAAACACAGTAGCATTAGCTAAAAATTCATAAGGCAGGTACACATCTGAAATTTAGAAAGAAAAATAAATAAAATAAAAAAAGTTCTTGACATCCCTCTGCCCCACAGCCAAACATGACCATGAAGCCACAACATGTCCAAAGTACTAAAGTTAGTTTTGTATCTTTTTTTTTAACCAAGATCTACCCATTTATGTCTCTGTTTTTACCAAGATTTATTGCTATGTTGTGGTCGCATACTTGTCTTTTTTTTCTTTTTACTGCCCGGTGAACTAGGCTTAAAGGACAACTGTCTTTGAAATTTCACTTTTTTTAAGTTTATTACATTTACTGAAATGTAATGATATATTTTCACGTAATGTATATAGATTCTTTGTAAACACTTTTTTTTTCATCTGGCTGAGCAGCCATGTTGGGTCAGACTGTATTGTTATTTGACCAACTGTTACTCAACCTAAGCAGGCAAGTTAGGTTGGGTAATAGTTGATCAGATAACTGTAGATATCAGAGAGCTACTTAGAAATTTTCTCAAAAAATGTAATATATGACATTTAATGAAACAACTAGGAAAGGAAAGGTTTTTTTATAGGAAAGGTTTTTTTACTGTAAGAACAATCAGGATGTGGAATTCTCTGCCTGAAGAAGTGGTTTTATCAGAGTCCATACAGATGTTCAAACAGCTACTAGATGCATACTTGCAAAGACAGAATATTCAAGGATATAATCTTTCAATGTAGGGTAATAACTGCTTGATTCAAGGATAAATCTGACTGCCATTCTGGGGTCAAGAAGGAATTTTTTGTCCTAGCTTGTTGCAAAATTGTGCTTCAAACTGGGGTTTTTTTTTTTCTTTTGGATCAACAGCAAAAAACAGGTGTGAGGAAGGCTGAACTTGATGGACGCAAGTCTCTTTTCAGCTATCTAACTATGTAACTATGTAACTATGTCATTTTGAAATTATGTAAACTCAAAAAAAGATATAATTTGATGACAATTGTCCTTTAATGCATAGTGTGGCGAAAGTAACCTCGCCACTGGGTTTTGGAGAGGCCTGCTTGCCAGCCTCTTGCCCTGTGACTATGGCCCCTGGGGTGTATTGCCTTTTAAAAACACTATTTGTGCATATTGGGACTTAGCACAATGTCCCTTGGACTTTTAACTGGAACAGATTCAAACATGTGGCGGCGGCCATCTGAAATTGTCCAGCAGTGTTTTGTCGTCGAGTGTATGGAACTGTTTTGGGCATGGGACCATGTGCACGGTGGGGCAAAAATAAGACTTTCAGGAAATTTTGGAACCCCTGAACCGATCTGGGTGATTTTTGGATATGTTGTTCACTCAGATCGGGGCTATCAAGGGATGGGACTTTTGTGGGGATATGTTGTATTGTGGGGTACTTTTATGGGTTTGTAAAAATGTATGTTTTTTTCTGACCTAGGACGGTCAGATTTACTTACCCGATCGCCGTCGTTCCCCCGGCGGCGATCGGCGGTGCTCCCATTGTGGGGAGACTGCCTGCAGCCCAGACAGTCTCCCTATGGCAGATTAGAACCCCTAGGGCCATGTGATCGCTCAACAGAGCGATCACATGGTCACAATAGGTGTCCATGTTTCTGCCTGCAGGGGGACTGCCTGTGCTGACAGGCAGTCTCCCTGCTAGTGTAAAAAAAAAAAAAATTACATGTTAATGTTAAAAAAAAAAATCATTATTATATATGTGTATATATATATATATGATATATAGACATATATTATATCTATATAATATATGTCTATAAATCATATATATAATGTCATACTAAGTGTATTTTTATATTAATACATACTTATATTAATATAAAAATACACTTATAATTAAATTACATACGTATATATATATATATGTATATAAAATATAAATAATAAGCAAATTAAATTAAATTAAATTTGTTTAAAATAATAATAAATGTAAAAAAATTATATATCTATATGAAATTTTATTCTAACTGTATTTTGATATTAAAATATATATATTTATATCAAAATACTCTTAGAATGAAATTGTATATATATATATGTCTATGTATATATAAATAAATAAAAATTATTCGAAATATACATTTGTCCATATACAAAATTACATAAATAATTGTATAAATATACACGTAGACTTCAAATATATAAATATGCATATATATTTAAATTCTACATGCGCATTTATGTAATATTTTTACATAATTAAGTAATTTTATTAATTGCAATTTGAGGGACCTGCCTGCCAACCCAGGCCGAAAGTCCAGAGAATTTAATTTGCTAGCACTGTATTTTAACCTGTAACTTTCTATGACACCCTAAAGCCTGTACATGGGGAGTACCGTTTTACTCAGGAGACTTTGCTGAACACAAATATTAGTGATTTAAAACAGTAAAACATATCACAGCGATGATATTGTTAGTGAAAGTGACTTTTTTCCCGCATTTTTCACACACAAACAGCACTTTTACTGATGATATAATTGTTGTGATACGTTTTCCTGTTTTGAAACACTAATATTTGTGTTCAGCAAAGTCTCCCGAGTATAACAGTACCCCCCATGTACAGATTGTATAGGGTTTTGGAAAGTTACAGGGTCAAATATATGGGTCAAATATTTTTACATTGAAAATGGGTTGGTTACGTTGCCTTTGAGAGCGTATGGTAGTCCAGGAATGAGAATTACCCCCATGATGGCATACCATTTGCAAAAGAAGACAACCCAAGATATTGCAAATGGGGTATGTCCAGTCTTTTTTAGTAGCCACTTAGTCACAAACACTGGCCAAAATTAGCGTTCAATTTAGTTTTTTACTTTTTTCACACACAAACAAATATGAACGCTAACTTTGGCCAGTGTTTGCGACTAGGTGGCTACTAAAAAAGAATGGACCTACCCCATATTGAATACCCTGGGTTGTCTACTTTAAAAAAAACAAATGTACATGTGGGGTGTTATTCAGAGATTTATGACAGATAATAGTGTCACAAAGTCATTGATAAATTTGAAAAAATGTATGTTTTGAAACCGCAATATCCTACTTGTACCTATAGCCCTATAACTTGCAAAAAAAAGCAAAAACGCATGTAAACACTGGGTATTTTAAAACTCAGGACAAAATTTTGAATCTATTTTTTTCTTTTTTAATTAAATTACATGAGATTATATAAATAATGGTATGTAAACAAAGCCTTTTTTGTCCATAAAAAAATAATAAATAATTTGTATAGGAACAGTAAACGAGAGAGCGGAAAATTACAGCTAAACACAAACACCACAAAAGTGTAAAAAGAGGCCTGGTCACAAATGTACAACATTGCAAAAACAGTCCAGTCCTTAAGGGGTTAATTGTATCACAGGCAGAGGGGAGGGTTTGTGTACATTATCTGGGAGTGTCTAACTGTACAATACTGTTCTGATTGGCTTTGTGACTTTGTGTCCTGTGCTCCACAAGGTTCACCTTGGTGGTAACCTTGTAGGGAAAACTGTATAAAAGACCATAAACACTCAGATCTGCTGAGTTCCTGTTTTACCCTCAACATAGAGCCACGTCTCATGTGTGGGGGAAAAGGCTGCATCTACACTGGGGGATTGCTATAATCACTAAGCTCTTTTAAGAGTTTGTTCCTGCTACTCTCTCTTGAGGAGAGGTTCACCCACTGGAACCTGGAGCCTTGTCGTAGGTCCAGGGTGGGTAGAGGACGGCGAGTTTCCAGCCAAGTTGCAGCGGTTCGTGGGATCTGCAGTTCTTATGGTGTCTGGTGCGGTGCTGATGGTCCTTGGTAAGCACTAGGAGCATCGATTGACGGAGGGGCCATCACACATAGTCATATAGTAAAAACATCTGACAAGATGTTAATCCTTTTTGTCTGCTGTGGAAATCATGCGCTACATAATGGACAGTGCCTCCTATTAATTTCAGTGGAAAACTAAATTGAAGATACACATATGTTGAAGAATGCAAGCATATTACAATGATGAGTACTGTAGCTACACTGAAATTCATCAGGTGTGTTTGTGGTGCAGATGATACAGTACCATGCGTTAAAATTTGCTGAAAAAAAATCTGCATCACGATGTAAGGTCGTCATGCTGACAGGCGGGAGGAGGCGGAGCAGGATAAGGAAGACGCCAAGCTGAGAATGCCGTGCTGTGGTAAGGTGAACTGAGAGAGACTGACTGAGAGACACGGAACAGAAACCTGGTTGTGGGTGGTGAGAGGAGGACTGGAGCCTGGGCTTGGGCAGCGGGAGTGCAAGAATGCCGTGCTGTGGTAAGGCGAACTGAGAGTGACCGACTGAGAGACACGAAACAGAAACCTGGTTTTAAGCAGTGAGAGGAGAACTGGAGCCCGGGCTCGGGCAGTAGGAGAGCATGGGATTGGAGGTCGGAGATGGCTAGTTCTCCAGTTCCGTGATTCTGTGCCAGACCAGAGGGAAGAGTGAGCCTCGTGTTCTCCCCTGAGTTGGGAGAGACTGACTGGGAGACACTGGGCAGAGGTTTGGCTACAAGCGGAGACCGGAGAAATGGAGTTTAAGCTCGAGCGGTGGGTGCATGTGGGATTGCAGACCAGTGACGGCTGGCTATCTAGCACTGTAGTACTATGCTACACTGGAGTGAGAAGTGAACCCCATGTTTTCCCTTGATGATTACGAAGGGGGAGCTGCTTATTACACATGCTGAGAATTGAGGGGGATCCCTCTTATCTTTAAATCGGAATTGAGACCAGAAAGCACTGGGGACTAAGATCTGTGAGTAATAAAATTATATATAGATAAAAAAAATAAATATATAAAGTGCAGATATATTCTCTTTCTGTTACTCTTTTGCTATCTCTTGGTATTGTTTTTTCCTTTATTTTTAAATCTTTTTAAAAAAAAATAATTTTTCTTCACTCCTCTCCTCTCTCTGAATGGACAGCTCAATTAAAATGATTAAATTTAAAAGAATCACCCTATACTGGAAATAACTATATTAAACTTTAGTTGGAGATAACAAAGTTCAAAAAATGAAGGAAAAGAAGAGAGGAAACAGAGGAGAAACCCAATAATGGCCACCAAAAATAACAGCAACTGAAAGGAAAAGGGAAATGAAACATTTTAAAGCTGAAAAATTGGAGAAAAGATTATCAGCTTCCCCCCACCCCTAATTAATACCAAAAATTAATCAGAAAACAATACATCTCATATATCTATAATATTGACCAGAGAAGACCAAAAGGATGAAACTCCAGAAAATTTAAAAGAATTCGTAAAGCTGAATATGGAAAATCAATTGCAAACATTAATGCTTGAGATTAACACATTAACAAAGTAACAGACAGGTTAACCACACTAGAAAAGAAAAGCAATTCCTTTGAGCGAGATCATAAAAAAGCTGCAGAAAAGATAATACAGCTAGAGTTGAGAGTTAAAAATATATATCTGAAAATAAATGATTTAGAAAACAGATAAAGACGATCGAATATAAGGATGAGAAATATACCAGAGGAAATTGACCCAAACAATTTAGAGGCCTTTGTTATAAATTTGTTAAAAGATCTCTCACTTGATACAGATACATTTAAATCAAAAATGGAGAGAATACACCGTCTACAAAAACCAAAAGATATAGATGAATCAAAAGGGATGTAATGGTGACATTTCTGGCCCATTCCTTATTAAAATTATTAAAAATGTATAGAGAGCACCCAAAAAAAGCCCAGAATTTAAGAACATTATAATATTGCACGATCTCTCCTATCAAACAAGAAGATGGCGTAACACTTTTACTGTAAAAATTCCCATATTGAAACAGAACAACGTCAAATTCAGATGGGATTTCCCGGACTCTTTAAGAGTTTTTTTTGGAATGGAAAAACAATATTTTTGGATTCTGTTGAAAGCCTCGACAGATGGATGAAAGCTGAAAAATTCATTTAGTGCCTCAGTATGACTTGGAAGTGAGAATTGTTTTTTTTTTTTTTTTATTTCTCCCCCTCTATTTCTATACACTGGAATTCAAGAAGAAAAGTGTAAGATTTTTTTTGCTACTGCACACTTTTTTAAAGTGTCTAGATGGACTAGGTGTGTCCTCTCTCTCCCCTTTCCCTCCTGACGTGATGTGCTGGGATGGTGGGGGGATATAAGGGGAGGATACACCAAGTTTTAGGGATATAAAAGTGACACTGTAATAAATGTTCAATAAGTCACGATTGATAAAGCACATAAACACTTTAAGTGGTTGTTAAAGTGGAATGGCTCTTATTAAACACAAGAATAAATCATTTACAAATTATGGTATTACACTTAGACACTTTTTAGGGGAAATATATACATTTTAAAATTATAAAATTAACACAGGAAAAAAAATCTATAAGAGTGGCAATGGACTTAAATGAAAAAGCAAAATATTGTGCTATTAAATTATATTGTACTAATAATTTGCTATCACTAAATGAGGAATGTGGTGTGCCCTCTCTCTCTTTCCCCTCTCCCTCCCGGCATAATGTACCGAGAGGGTGGGGGGAGATGGGGGGAGGATACACCAATTTCTGAGGATATAAAAATGACATTGTAATAAATGGTCAATAATATATGACTGATAAAGCACATAAACACACTTTAGATGGTTGTAAAAGTAAAATAGATTATATCAAACACTAAAATAATACAATGTATTATGTACGGTATTCCACTTAGACACTTTTTTTTGGGGGGGGGGGAGGAAGAGGGAAAATATACAAACTTTGAAATGACAAAAGTGATACAGGGAAGAAAAAAAATGAATGAAAATCTGTTATTGTACTATATTATACTCTACTCTACTAATAATTTGCTGTTTTTTGAATGTCCCCTCTCTCTTTTCTTTTCCCTCCCTCCCATTTTGAGTAGGCACATCTGGGATGGCGGGGGGATAGATTGAGGGGGCATTTAAGCATTTAATTACTTAATTTGCTTTTTTTTCCTTGTTCTCTTTTCCTATGCTTAAAGTAAATCTGGGTAAAAGGAATATAAGTAAGAGGTTAGACTGGGTGAAATAGCTAGAGATAAACATGTTAATTAGGTCTCAATTTTTTGTAGTAAGAATGCCCCCCACCCCTCAGTCCCTCTGAACGTCATAAATGACGGTATAACAAAATTGGGTCATTTCTAATTTGATTGGACGGAACCAGCAAAGGGTGCTAAGTTCCTCTTTTCTTACGGACTGTTTTTTTTCCCACTCTCATCTCTATAGAGAGGTGGAAACACATGTTGTTTTTGTTGTATTATGTCTTTGTATTGTCGCATGGAGGGTCACGGTGGATCGGCGTTCTTCCTTATTAAAGAATGGTTAGATTAGCATCGATCAATGTACAGGGATTAAACTCCCCACAATAGAGACCCATAGTTCAAAATGTTAAAAACAATGATAAAACAATACATTGACATTGCTTTCTTACAAGAAACCCACTTGAAGCAAGCATTAACAATATCTTTAGGAAGTACACATTTTCCTTTATTATTTAGTGCTTCAAATCCAGATAAAAAAACTAAATGGGGTTGTAATACTATTCTCGTGTTATTTAAAAGTTGAGATTATTTATCAACATTCAGATCCGCTGGGACGATATCTAAAACTAATATGTAGGATTATTGAGGTGGTACATACATGACCTAATATATACGTTTTTTCCAAACTGCACCAGTACGCTTCTTAATGAAAATCTTTGAAAAAATAGTAGAGGTTAAGATGGACCTTTGTATCATAGGTGGAGGTTTTAATTGTGTAATAGACGCTCATGAAGATTATATCAAATAAAAAACTAAATCCAAGAGCAATTAAACAAACAAAAAATTTAAATAGAACGATTTGTAAATATGATTTATTTGACCTATGAAGAATAACTCATGCATCAGATACTGAATATACCGACCTTTCCCATGTTCACCTTTCCTACTCAAGGATAGATATGTTCCTAGGGGATAACTCTGTACTAGGGAAAATTAGTAAAAGCTGGATTATATAATATAGCCATATAGTATATCTGGAATTGAAGGATGAATATGGAAAAGGCAAAAGATCGACCTGGAAATGAAAATTGTTTTGTTTAAAAAGATCATAAAAGTAAAGAAATAGTGGCTGAATGGATTAAAAAATGTGAAACTAATAAACCAGAGGATACATCATGGACCAATAATTGATGCACATTCACATCCGTTATAAGGGGCTATGTTATTGAATTGAAAGAGGAAATGATTTTTTGGCTTATCATAATCTGAACTGTACATTAAATGTGATGGTATTTCTAAAGAAAATAAACTTAATCACTCTCATGATAAACTATCTGAATTGATTAAAATACAAGAAAAAATAAATCTAAAACTTAGAGAAAAAAAATGCGATTAATTTGTTTAAATTAAACATGAGTTATTTTAACAACAATAATAAAGTGAATAGACTTCTTTCAAATAGGCTAAAAAAAAAATCAAAAGGTCAATAATTGAATTTCAAAAATCATAGAAAATAATAGACAATAACACAAGCTTTTAAATCCATGTATAGCTCATTATATAATTTTAAAAAATGGAGATAAAGATAAAAATATCTCTAGGCTAGTACACTCCCCAAACTGTACAAAACTACAAATAAGAGCATTACAGAAGAGGAATTGGCAAGGGCAATACATAGATTGGAAAGACAAAAAACTCCAGGATCAGATGGCTATACTGGTCATTTTTGTAAGAAATTTAGTGATCTTTTTCTCCCTTACTTGGTAGGAATGTTTAATGAAGCAACACAAACTGGAACATTTTCAGAAGAATTATTAGGAGAGCCAATATGATACCAATATTGAAGCAGGGCAAGTGTCCGACTAAAATAGAAAATTATAGGCACAACTTACTCTTGAATAAGTTATATGCATCAATACTGGCAGGCAGACTTAAGAAGGTCATAGACATCATTATACATCCTGACCAGGTAGGGTTTATTCTAAATAGAACAGCTAATATGAACTCTAGAAAGATTTTGAACATTTTGGATCTAGTAAATAGAACTCGCCTTCCCACGTTGACCCTGTCAGTGGATGCAGAGAAGGCCTTCAACAGGGTCGGCTGGGAATATTTAAATCTGAATTTAAAAAGAGTATGTATAGATGGATGGATGTACAGGGTTATAGTGGCCCTTTATACATCACCATCAGCCAGAGTTGTAGGACAAAACATCTGTTCTGACTGGTTCCCACTATTGAATGGCACACGTCAATGGTGTCCACTTTCCCCATTAGTTTATATAATTTCTTTAGAACCATTTGCATGTAGGATTAGGGAAAATAAAAAAATATTAAAGGGGTTATATTACAATCACTAGAAACAATAAATAAATCTATATGCAGATGGTACATTGATCACGCTAATAGATTAAACTAAATCATTGGAACATCTAATGATAGAGTTTACTGAATACTTTTAATATTAATATAGAGAAATCAATTATTATGGGCTGTAATTTAACAATGTGATGGTCCTAAGGAGGTATTAATGACCCCATTATTCCACCATTATTTTTTGTTATCAATAATAATTTCAAACACCTTTCCCAGCACACTCTGTTGAGTTGTTGTGCCACAAGGTGAGGAAAATCATCCCTTTTGTTTTATTTTATACAATTAGCCCTGCTCCAAAGAATGGTCATTAGATTTAAAAAAAAAAAAAATATTTAAAGACATGGTGGAAGAGGTACTTTAGATATTATCCTGTGTTTGTATAAAGTAAGAGTTTTCTCATGCACTGCATGGACCATGTAAAGTATGTTTACCTTAAGTAAGTATATCCGACTACAATACTTTAGTATTTTAGCTCATAATACTTTATTACACATTACCCAATGTGTCAAGGAAGCAATGCAAAGAAGAATGAAATGAGCACATGTAGAACTATTTGCTTGAGCTTTTTAAACTTCTAAGAAATTGCTTATTTTGCCTGCGCCGTGTGTTGCAGTGGGTTTACAAGAAAAGAAAGTAGTTACATTAAAGAGGCACACTGACAAAATGCTGTAAAAGAATATTTGAAAAGACCAGGTACCATAAGACCTGTAATTTAACAGTGTAGATAGCAATCGGATTCTGAGAAAAGAAGGTGTTAATTCCAACACAATGCTGCCTTAATCTTTTACTGAATGTTTCATGTTTGATGGCAGTGTAAGGAGATAATTCACAGTTTTGTTACTTTATGCATTTAATAAAGGGGCTGTTGGAGGTTTGTAGGTGTCAGGGGGCGTTTGAATTACTGTGTATAGAAATACAGTGAGCGAAATCCGATGAAAAGAAATAACTCTTAGTTTCAAACTCCCACCTGTTCAGGTAAGCATTCACATTATCATGTTTAAATAGGCTTCAATCAGACTCTCAGTGATCATTTGTAACATCAACCTTTGGTATCGGAAGAAAGTTTAAAATACAGGTTTAATGATTTTCAAACTAAAGTTCGCTCTGGGTCTGTTATTCTTTTGTGTTCTTGTTCAGTGAGAAGTTTCTTATTCATAGTGACAAAATATCCAAGATCAAATTTAATAAATTAGATTCTATCTCTAACAGAATGCTATGAGAAACACTGATTGGAAACCTAAAAAGCTTGGGTATTGAAGCAGATGATTGCTTGCTGTACTGATCCATGAAAAAAAATCCCCTTTAAATAGAGAGGGTGGATTCAGTTCTGCAGCTTTGAAACTTGTTTCTAAGTTATGTGATTTGTTTCGGATCTCATTAGACTTTTCATCAATAGGTGGCATAGATACAGAAGTCATAAATGAACAAGTTAAAATAAAACGAAACAAAAAGCACCAAGTTTTGAATGCACATACTGATAGTGGGCATTACTCTGTGTCTTTTCCCTCTACTACTTAAATGATACCATAGTGTTAGGAATACAAGGCTGTATTCCTAACACTATAGCGTCTCCTTGCCACTGCCCCTTCCTCTCCCCTGTAATTAAGGATTAAATAATTATTTCAGCTCTTACTTAATTCCAGCTCTGAGGTCTGTCTCCTCCTTTGACTACAGGATGACGGGGGACCTAATGCACATGTGCGGCAAGTCCTGCGCGTACATTAAGCCTTTCTCATGAAACTCTCTCCTGCGCATGCATTAGGCCTGTATCCACCACGAGCTGGAACAAGGTGCTTAGCAGTGAATGGCCCTTCCCCTCCCAGTAACTAGATGACACATAGTTCTGGGAGTACAACTGATTTGTATGAGTCAAACTCTACCTTTTATGCACAGACCCCAGCAGGGGATCTCTAAACAATACAATGTAAGCACCTCTGAGGAATCTCTGGGCCTGCCAGATAATTGAGTTAAATACCGGTAAGTTAATTATCTCCCAGAGCCCAACACAAAAACATAAAATTACCCCCAACATAATAAAAATATACAATAACTCCACATGTTCTACATCCCAAAATAGCCCTGATCTGAGCACCCAAGTTGTCCAAATAGTGCTCAGATCCATGAAGTGTAGGGGAAACGCCACCGTGTCAAAGTTCTTACCGGCCACACACTTGTTCCTATACCCGGGCAACTTTTGGGAGTTCCATGTATGAGGTGCTCTGCCTGGCTCTCAGGGAGCGTTTGTTCCACTTAGTCTCAGGCACATTCCCTCCAAAAAACACTCCCCTGGCTTATTGCATAGTGGTTCAAAACCCCAGACCAAGTTGTCTAGGAACCGCAAGATCACCTTGTGCCAAAAGATAACTATTTGTTGTCAGAGTGGGCTTGGACATGTGGGGGAGAAAAACTAACGTAATGAATCACTTTGTAGCCAGTTCTTTCCTGTGTGTTCTCTTTTCCCTGTTCTGTATTCCCATTGGTGAAAATGATTGTGCACTGTTTTTTTTTTTTTGTAAGCTGGATCTTTATACATTAAACAAAGTCTGAGTTTTTGCAGTTGCCAAAAAAGAAGCTGGGTTGTCTCTTTCTTGAGGTCTCACAAAATATGGCTATTCATTGTCCTCTATAAAGTAATTACTAATAAGAGTATCGCCAGTGGATTATTTGGATAGAAGATCATTTAGTAACCAGATACCAGCACAGTATATCCTGCATATGCTACTAAAGATAAGTCCTAGCATTTAATGGAGCAGTTTAGTGGTACGGGATATGTAAAAAGAAACCTACAGACGATAGTGTTGCCTGAAATGTTATGCCTTCGGTAACAGAGGTGGTAGATGGAGTCTGAAGTGGGCATGGCTAGGATTAGTATGGATTAGGCAAGAATGTTACAGTTGTTTTGTAGATGCAAGCTTGTCGGTGGCTCCGGACCTAGGGCTGTAGGGGTGTCTTGGTACACCCCTACAATTTAATCAGTTGGTTATGGGGCAGATGGAACGGCTGTGTTAAATGTCATGTTATTTATATTGTATGGGGGGGAGGTGGTTTTACATATGACTATGGATTTGTTGGCAGTGACTAGACACGTGGACCAGTGAATTTTTTGTTTCGTACGAATGATTTCGTACTAAATAAAATTTGCATTTGGCAATCCCGAATTTTGTCCGCAAACCATTCGTTTTCAAACAAAATTAATTAAAAAATAATTTGTTTTCGTCCATTTGGATGAAAACAGCACTGCACATGCGCAAAAAAAAAAAGCAAGGAGGGAGCCGGCAGCGCTACCAGCTCCCTCCTTGTAATAAATACCTATTCTAACCCCCCTGCATTAAAACCTAAGGGGGTCACTATAACCCCCATATTAGTAAAAGAGAGGTTAAATCCTCCTGCATGTCCCGTCACTAGTGCAATAAGGGGGATCTGAGCACAGGTTAAATACTGCCGCATGCCCCTACCTGTGCCAGGTCTCCTGTGTAGTAGGGACATATCGCCTGCTTGCTGTCATTAAAACTGGATATACAAATCTGTATTTTACATAGAAGTGATAGAGAGCTACAGTACGAGTACGTGTAACCAAAAGCATGCTGCGAGTAGGGACAAGAGGGAGGATTTAACCTCCCTTTTTATTAATATGGGGGCCATAGTGACCCTCGTTGGTTTTAATGCAGAGGGGGGGAATTATTATTTATTACAAGGAGGGAGCTCGTAGCTCTGCCGGCTCCCTCCTTGTTTTTGTTTTTTTGTCATGCATGCGCAGTGTTATTTCTCCGTGCTGTGGGGGTTAATTCCCCTGCAGCATGGAGTCTATTAAACGAACGAAACAAAACAAAAAGGTAATGCATTCGGCATTTGCACTTTCGTTTAGTTTATATTTCGTTTTTAGGTCTTTCGTTTACGTTTTAATAAACGAATAGGAAAACATCCAAATTTTCGGATGAAATCGTATTTGTACGAAAACTAATGCACATGTTTAGCAATGACCCTATTTTGTTATATTTTACTTAATAATTTAATTGAGCTGTGGATGAATATTTTCCAATAATAAAAATCATCGTCCATGTTTTATTGCAGATTTTGGGTAAGTGTTATGACTATGCCGGTCGACGACTATGCACTTGTCAAATAGCTGAAAACCCCATCATCCCTTATTTTAGTAATACAGTACCTGACTATCCCTAAGCGTTAAGTAACTTGGAATTCATCCAACATGGAGAATTTGTCTGTGGCATCCCACTAACTAAACATTAACTAAATAAAAATTCAAGAAAATTGTATTTGGAATGCTTTTATATAAAGGGGTGTTTATTCAATTACTAAGCAATTTAATTGGCTCCCTTTCAATAACAATTATGCTTTGTGTATGGAGTACACGTTTGTATTTTTCCCAATAATTACATTTGTATTTCCTTAAACCTGCAATTTTTGTATTTTTATTTTCTGGAAACACTATCCCTATAAAAGGAAGAATTGAGGGGATTAATAATGGAACAAAGATGTAATTTATAGCAGTGGTAGGAAAAGAAAAACATAATTGATTTAAGACAATGAAAAGGATGTTTCTTTGAAGCTGAGATTACATTAATGAGCAGAACAATTTTACATTCTAAATGAAAATGGAATTAATGCAGCATTAATAATGGCAGTAAAAAGCAAAAAAAAAGTGGTATGTATTCAATATGTATTTTCGTAAACATTAAGCTGTAAGAAGTTGATAAATAAGTTGAAAAATCTAAACCAAAAGTTAAGCAGTTTTTTCAAAAATTGTTACTTGGCCCTAAATGAAACAACTTAAGTTCGCTGTTTAGTAAGTAAGCCTTATAATAATTGTGGCGAAACCAACCTCGCCACTATGAGCTGGAGAAGCCTGGTTGCTCGCCTGCTTCCTTTGGACTATGGACCAGACTTTAAAAAGCTTTATTTTACCGGCAGAAAGGCATATTCGTGCCTTTCAGCCGGGGTGTTCGGTAGATTCCAGCTACCGAACCAACTACCGTATGAGGGACCACCTAGGAGATGGAGTGTGCCGTCAATTAACCGCCCAGAAGCTGCGGTTAACCGCAGCTTAATTGATGAACGCTGGGTGGCCTTTGTTCGTTTGCCGACCACGAGGTAGCGGCCATTTTAATCGTGCGAAAGACCAGCGGTGTTCGGCGAGGATTCTATGGAAATATAAACGGACACTTAATTGCACGAACACCGCTGAGCCGTCTGTCGCCTGGGTCCTAATCGTACAAGGTTAACCGAACACTGGAATTCGGTATTTCTATGGGAATTGTAGTAACCCAGATAGCTATACCATGGAGCCTATTTGTGTGATTAAAGACTTTGGCTCCATGGCGATTAAACTGTATTCGTGTAGTCTGGGTGCCATTCACCTAATAATGTGCACCCAGACCTGAGCTATCTGGGGATATGTAACATGTCTGTGTTGGGAGGAATAAAAGTGACTTTATATATTTTAAAGCATAATACTGTATTTAGATCCCCACATGTGTAATGGAGTCTTGTCTTTGTCCTGTGAGATAAGTGGATTACCTCTACAATTATCTCCAGGGCAGAAGGGAGGAAACCAGGATGCATTGTGGGAATGTTTACTGCTGTGTGTCTGTAATTGGTTTATGTCTGTCCTTTGTTACAGTCTTCCATCTGGTCCCCTAGGGGAGTGTCCACCAGGTGGGAGACCTGCATAAATACTGGGCAGGTAGCCCTGAGTAAAGGAGTTGCTGTTTAACCCTGAAGCTGGAGTGTGTCTCTTTCTTGGGGGGAAGGGGACTGTATGCCGACTGCCAGGAGTGTAAGCTGTCCATATTGCTTTTCCTGTTCGGCTGCTTCCAGGGTTCGTGTGTCTGCTGTTCGAGAGTTGGTGAATGCGTGCAGTTTGGGAGTTCGGGAAGTTGGTGCTTATGGTAGCTGCTGGTCTATGGAAAAGGGGATTATCGCCTAAACGCATTTTTCCCCTTTTATGCTGAAACGGTCCGTTACAATTGGTGGCAAGCGGTGGGATCGTTCCTACAACCAGAGGGACAGCTACAGACAACACCATTCCTGGATTACAAAGTGAGGGCAACGCCAGTACCCGTACAGCGCCCCTATCTACAAGGAACCAACTGCAGCAGAGCAAGCATGGCACCCAGCTACACGCAGGAGGAGTTTGACAAAGAGCTGAGATCACGACTGATTTTCTTCGGACCCAACCCCCCGGAGAAATGCGTGCGGCTTGTGAGTGGACATGTAGATGAGTACCTGCGGTTCATGGCAGATCCAGCCAAGGGTATCGGTCGCCCTATCCGGCGGCAGAGTGCGTTTCGGAGACTCAAAGGTGTACCCCAGGGAGATGATGGTGTCGTCCATCCTCCCCAGCAGCCGTGTGTGTCCCAGGGAGCCGAAGGTGCAGTCCTTCCTCCCCAGCGGCAGGCTGAGTTACAGGGGGCAGAGGTTGTTGTTCCTGCCCCCCAGCAGCAAAGTGATATGCCAAGAAGGCAGTGTGAAGTGAAGGGAGAGGAGAGCAGCGTCCTCCCTCCCCAGCGGCCGTGTGTGCCCCAGGGAGCTGATGGTGTCGTCCATCCTCCCCAGCAGCCGTGTGTGTCCCAGGGAGCCGAAGGTGCAGTCCTTCCTCCCCAGCGGCAGGCTGAGTTACAGGGGGCAGAGGTTGTTGTTCCTGCCCCCCAGCAGCAAAGTGATATGCCAAGAAGGCAGTGTGAAGCGAAGGGAGAGGAGAGCAGCGTCCTCCCTCCCCAGCGGCAGTGTGTGCCCCAGGGAGCTGATGGTGTCGTCCATCCTCCCCAGCAGCCGTGTGTGACCCAGGGAGCCGAAGGTGCAGTCCTTCCTCCCCAGCGGCAGGCTGAGTTACAGGGGGCAGAGGTTGTTGTTCCTGCCCCCCAGCAGCAAAGTGATATGCCAAGAAGGCAGTGTGAAGCGAAGGGAGAGGAGAGCAGCGTCCTCCCTCCCCAGCGGCAGTGTGTGCCCCAGGGAGCTGATGGTGTCGTCCATCCTCCCCAGCAGCCGTGTGTGTCCCAGGGAGCCGAAGGTGCAGTCCTTCCTCCCCAGCGGCAGGCTGAGTTACAGGGGGCAGAGGTTGTTGTTCCTGCCCCCCAGCAGCAAAGTGATATGCCAAGAAGGCAGTGTGAAGCGAAGGGAGAGGAGAGCAGCGTCCTCCCTCCCCAGCGGCAGTGTGTGCCCCAGGGAGCTGATGGTGTCGTCCATCCTCCCCAGCGGCAGTGTCTGTCCCAGGGAGCAGAAGGTGCAGTCCTTCCCCCCCAGCGGCAGTGTGTGTCCCAGGGAGCAGAAGGTGTCGCCCTTCCTCCCCAGCGGCAGTGTGTACCCCAGGGAGCTGATGGTGTCGTCCATCCTCCCCAGCGGCAGTGTGTCCTGCCGGGAGCAGAGACAGTCAGTCTCGCACCCCAGCAGCCGGACAAGAGAATGAAAGGGGAGACAGCTGGTCCCCCTTTCCACCAGCAGAGAGAGTGGCAGGGAGAGGAGCCTGCTACCCCATTTCCCCAGCGGCAGTTTACCGTCCAGAGAGAGGAGCTTGTTACACCCTCTCTCCAGCGGCAGCCTAACCCACCAAGGGGAGATGTTAAGCCCCACGACTGTGCAGATGGGACCGTAGTCTCTGTACTTACAGCCCAAGGGGTAGGGACGGTCGGTCCTGTCCCCCAGCCACAGAGCGGTGTATCCAAAGGGGAGACAGTCAGTCTCCAGCAACCAGGCTCCAACCAGACTACTTCCGTGGTAGTGCTGGCACCAGGACAGAATACCGCTGGTTTCTGCCCCCTCAGCAACCCACCAAGGCAGCCTAACTGTTCCCCACACAGTCATGGTGAGACACCTGGACCTGGACAAGTTTGTAATTTTTTCAGGTGTAGTACCCAGTTATTGTGGGGGGGCTGTACTAATAGTTGTGTTTTGTGGGTGGGTTGCTGGACTAACCAGGGCACTGACCGGCAGGAGGTCAGGTACCCTGTTAGTCTAGTTGGTAAAGGGGAGAAGTGTGGCGAAACCAACCTCGCCACTATGAGCTGGAGAAGCCTGGTTGCTCGCCTGCTTCCTTTGGACTATGGACCAGACTTTAAAAAGCTTTATTTTACCGGCAGAAAGGCATATTCGTGCCTTTCAGCCGGGGTGTTCGGTAGATTCCAGCTACCGAACCAACTACCGTATGAGGGACCACCTAGGAGATGGAGTGTGCCGTCAATTAACCGCCCAGAAGCTGCGGTTAACCGCAGCTTAATTGATGAACGCTGGGTGGCCTTTGTTCGTTTGCCGACCACGAGGTAGCGGCCATTTTAATCGTGCGAAAGACCAGCGGTGTTCGGCGAGGATTCTATGGAAATATAAACGGACACTTAATTGCACGAACACCGCTGAGCCGTCTGTCGCCTGGGTCCTAATCGTACAAGGTTAACCGAACACTGGAATTCGGTATTTCTATGGGAATTGTAGTAACCCAGATAGCTATACCATGGAGCCTATTTGTGTGATTAAAGACTTTGGCTCCATGGCGATTAAACTGTATTCATGTAGTCTGGGTGCCATTCACCTAATAATGTGCACCCAGACCTGAGCTATCTGGGGATATGTAACATGTCTGTGTTGGGAGGAATAAAAGTGACTTTATATATTTTAAAGCATAATACTGTATTTAGATCCCCACATGTGTAATGGAGTCTTGTCTTTGTCCTGTGAGATAAGTGGATTACCTCTACAATTATCTCCAGGGCAGAAGGGAGGAAACCAGGATGCATTGTGGGAATGTTTACTGCTGTGTGTCTGTAATTGGTTTATGTCTGTCCTTTGTTACAGTCTTCCATCTGGTCCCCTAGGGGAGTGTCCACCAGGTGGGAGACCTGCATAAATACTGGGCAGGTAGCCCTGAGTAAAGGAGTTGCTGTTTAACCCTGAAGCTGGAGTGTGTCTCTTTCTTGGGGGGAAGGGGACTGTATGCCGACTGCCAGGAGTGTAAGCTGTCCATATTGCTTTTCCTGTTCGGCTGCTTCCAGGGTTCGTGTGTCTGCTGTTCGAGAGTTGGTGAATGCGTGCAGTTTGGGAGTTCGGGAAGTTGGTGCTTATGGTAGCTGCTGGTCTATGGAAAAGGGGATTATCGCCTAAACGCATTTTTCCCCTTTTATGCTGAAACGGTCCGTTACAATAATATATGATGATACACACAGGGTTGTTCAATAAACAACGGGTTTTCTAAACACCAGACAATGACTAACCACAATGGCAATTATCATATTGTTCGAATATGTACGGATTTTGCAGTCCAAATGGCTGTATATGGTATAGGGGCCATTCAGACGTTAGAGAATATCCCTGAATGTATGGGCTGTGTCTTCAATGTTGTTTTAAGTCCTCTTGTTGCTTAAGACAGTATCTGAATAGATTGATTTAGTTTCCATTTCATTTCCAGTACCTTTGACCAATGGCAGTCTATAGGGTTTATTCATTAAACAGAGGATTGTAAAATTTAGACTAAAATGCAAAAGCTGTGTCTCTGTGATTCTAGACTTTAGTTTTTCTAAAATAGCATTTTGCGTTATTTTGGATTGGCAGTTTACTACAGTTCAGTGTTTATTGATAATACCTTAAAGAATAACAATCTGGAACTTAAAGAGACTATCTAAGCACTGTAACAAGTTCACCCTGCTGTACTGGCTATGGTGCCATGAGTACCCTAGCTTGCCCCAAGTTTAAGTAGTAAAATGGTTTGAGAATAGTTTGGCAACTTACCTGTGGTCCACCCAAAGCTGTTCTCCTCCTCTTCTGCAGCCCAGAAGCTGCACCCTGAGCTAGACTGGCATTGTAGGTCTTACTTAGCTCGTTGGCTGAAAATGCTTGCTGCCAATGAACTGTTCCTGCACTGCAAAGCTTAGCTTATGGGAGCTAATTCCTTGCTCCAGAGGAAGAGGTGGACAGTGCCTGGTGAATCCCAGTTAAGTTATCAAACCATTCACAAAGTTAGAATGACGGTTGCTTGGAGGACTCCAGTGTGGGGGCTGCACTCATATGTTTAGACTGGGTCATTACCAGTACATGAAACCCAAGATTGTAATTATATCTACTCTTGGAAAGCTCAGATGACCTTTTTATTTTAAGCAAGTTTTCACTTCCTGTCCAGAAGAAGGCATGCTAACATTCAACATTTAAGATTTACATCAGAGCATAACAAATATTGTAACGTTTAATTTCAGAATAATGCAGATAAAATGCATAATACACATTACAGGTTCCACTTCACGTAAAAATGGGAGACATATTCTCTATTACGTGTTGGTCATGCTTTTGTAGAGCACTGGCCAAAAACATAAGAAACATGGCATACATTTAGTCAAGTGCTGACTTGGGTCCCATGTTGTCTCTCTGTATCGGTTTTCCATACACAGCATAGAAGTGGCCTAAGCTACGTTATTAGTCATATAGAGGTGATATAAGGTGATATGAATATTATAAATATTATTCATGCATAGAGAGTCTATGGTGTTATTAATAACTCAATTATATTGGTAAATATCTTACCAATTATATTCTCAAAAATCAACCCGGAGAACGGAATCTCAACCCCCCCCCCCCCCCCCCACACACACACACACACTCCATTTACAACCAGCCAATCCATTTACAATAGATCTAAACACATTAGAGACATCTTGGTATGGGCTGATATTAGGCCCATTGCCAAGAATACTCAAAAATGTTTATCTAACACAGTTGGTGGTACATTTCCATGCCTTAATTGTAACTCTCACAATTCCATTATCAGGTAGGATAACTTCACTCATCCACACACTGGTCAAAGTTTAAGGTTAAAAGTTATAACACCTGTAAATCTACACATGATGTGTTGTCCTTAAGTGTACTTGTGGCCTCCTAAACATAGGAGAAAACATAATGAAAAACAGAGAAAGTCTTAACAAGCATACATCGACCATAAGAACCCAGAAAAAGGAACTACCAGTAGCAGCCCATAATCATAACATCACTCAATAATGTTTCCAGGTCATTGAACATGCTCCACTGATAAAGCGGAAGGGGGAACTGAAAAAAAAGTTCTTGCAAAAGAAGGAAGCATATTGAAATTTTTTTTATTTTGTATTCAATATAACATCACATTGGTACTGATCACTTTTTTACCCTTATTTTTATTACTCAGAAAACAACATGGTGACCACCCCTTTGATAATATCTGGTATAGCCAAGTGCTATACCAGAAATTACCAAAAAATTACATTGGTAAACTCTGGTATAGCCAAATGCGTAATGTGATCTTAGCTAGTATGTATTGTCTGAGAAAGATGCTTAATGCTGTATATACTATATATATATATATATATATATATATATATATATATATATATATTGCTCACATGTGGCATACATCATCTCAGAGCTCTAGTATTTGTTTTTAAATAATACTCGGTGCTATTGCTGTCTGAGAATATGGTCCATTAGCATACAAACTACAATTATATAATTTCTCTTAAAGAAAATGTTAATATTGTGTTGAAACAATGTCTCTTTTAATGTATTTTCAATAAAAATGATGTACTGTTGATTTCAATCGGTCTCTGGATTACACGTCATACGTTTGTGGACCTCCTACTGCACAAAAGGAAGATCATCTGACTAATTAGTATGTGCTTATAAACACACCTGTTTTTACATTCACTATACATGATTAAGGCCACTCAGGCTGAAATGTCATATTTTTTGTAGGGCTACAGCCCCCCTAAATAAAGATTGCTTCTCTTATTGCACCAGAATTGTTGCCCTATTTTTGCAGAGCTATGGTCCTTCCGGGGAAACTCCTATAGTTAAATTGCACAGATATGGCTAATTAACAGTAATAACACATACACTGATCTTTATGGTTTAAATCAATGCTGGGCGCGTGAAATACATTAATTCAAAACTCTGTATCTGCTGATCTCTCTGTGCTCATTATCTGATGTTTGTGTGTTTTTCTGATGCACAATGAATGTATATAAATTCAACAATTTAATTTGAGTATTGGGAAATTCTGCTAGCTGTCACGTAAGATTCATGTGTCTCCTACAACTTTTTATCTGTGCAGTTCTGGAACAATTACATGCAAAGAATACGCTCTGCTTTTTAAACAGCCTTCATCTCCTGTGTGATTTACCAAAGTAAGGACAAGGCTCGCATTTGAAAAGTTGTGTGCTAGTGTGTTTTGGTATATTCAGTAATTCCTAACCCTGTCTACCTCCTACACAATTCTTTTTTTTTCATCTTGTTATTAACTGTACAATATGTTGTAGGAGTTGACATAGGAGGATTTTTTGTCAATCTGGTATAGCGGGAGAAAGTGTTAACCTTGATTTTGAATAAGCAATTTTAAATCTGCTAGGCATCACATTTACATATCTTTTCTTATTTTTTGTGTGTTGTGTTTCTTGCAGAGAAATGTGTTCAGATGGTATTAAAGATGCTGGAATTAAGCTCTTGTTCAACCAGTGCTCACACTCTTACCGAGCCCGACCAGTCCAGCACACTCGAGATACCGGCACTGGATACTGACACGCAAAGGTATGTCTTGGCCCTTCCGGAAGCAGAAACTTGGCGAAAGCACCGGTTGAGCTTGACTCAAGCTACTCAATCCTGCTCACTTCTGGAGCCTGAGACCCTTTCAGAAACTTTAGTTTCGCGCACCGCAAGCTACGATGCCTTGTATGATCTCCGAGCTCGGGATGTCGAAACTGCCTTCCCCTTCGAAGGCAGCAGCATGTTTGAGGTGGCCACTGGAGTGGACTCAGATTTTCCCTTGAGCCCCCATATAATAAAACGAAGGAGAGGAGGACTCATAGAGCAGAAGGATATCATCAAAGCACATGAGGCACATAAGATGCAAAGTACACCCCAGGCGAGGCGGAAAGAGTGGGAGTAAGTAATATTCCAATTGGGGGCTTGATTGGCAAAATGTTTTCAGATTCTATACTATCACTCCTTCCGGAGAAACTAATGGCAGAAAATTATAATTTAATTAGTATAATGTATTGCTTTTTCTTTCTGCATTCTTAAGGCACACTTTATAATGGTTGTGTTATTATAGAAATCTAGGGCATGACTATTTTAATCACAATTACTCTAGACAAACAGACAAAGAGGCCATCAATTCCAACCTTTCACGTACTGCATCCCCCAACTATTTATCAGAAGGGGAAAACGCATATTGTTCATACTGAATTGTGTTTCTGTAAGATAAAGAAACATGACTTGCCTCTGTGTTTAAATAATAATATTCTGAGGGACAATACTATTAAAATTAAACTTAGTTTGCTCTTTTTTGTATATTTTATAGCAAAGAAAAGAATGTGTTTGTTTATTTTTGCATCTTTTGCATCTGCGTCTTTCAGCTAAGTATGAGTCTTAGAAGGTTAGTAACATAGGGATCTCCCCTTCCTTTACCCATTTGGCCAGCATGCAAGTGGTCCAAGGCAGATATGAGATAAGTCCCCCAAAAAACCTCCCCTAACATTAAACATAGAAAGCGTGGTTAGAGACAGAAGTTAGATGGGTGTAAAGTCAGAATTGTAGGCTCCTTCCCTGCCCAAGAGCCAGATTTATAAGTTCCTATACATGTTTTAACATTGATGATGGCAGGATTGAGGTTGTTAACATGTCTGTTAAAATGGGCCAAATTACCACTCTCCTTGATGAAATAATTGGTCTTCAATGGAACTTCTAGCAGGAAAAACTGTTTTCATATTACAAAGAAGGCCATGGCTACTTACCACAAAAGGGGTGCCAAAGGTGTACCCAATCACGCTGGCGTAAATTGTCTTAATCTATTGTTGTTTTAGGTAATCCATAATCCTTTGTTAACTGACTTTGATACTGTGCCAACTTCAGTTTTGGATTTAATTGTACACGGGTTTCATTCTTTCATTTTGACTAAGGCAAAGGAAAGTTTTTTTTTACTGTAAGAACAATAAGGAGGATGTGGAATCCTCTGCCTGAAGAAGTGGTTTATCAGAGTCCATACAGATGTTCAAACAGCTACTAGATGCATACTTGCAAAAACAGAATATTCAAGGATATAATCTTTCAATGTAGGGTAATAACTGCTTGATCCAAGGATAAATCTGACTGCCATTTTCCTAGCCTGTTGCAAAATCAGAAATGCTTCAAACTGTTTTTTTTTGCCTTCTTTTGAATCAACAGCAAAAAACAAATGTCAGAAGGGTTAACTTGATGGACGCAAGTCTCTTTTCAGCTATGTAACTATGTAACTATAGAGTTGAGTATTTTATTAATAACTGACTAAAACTTTGTTTCTGGTTGCGATGTTAAGTAAGAGAACATGAGAGTTGTACTTGCTGGCATAGCTGCCATACTCCAAGGCAGACTCTACCGTACTATAATAAACTTTGGTATATTTAATCATATTCTAAAATATTCTGTATTTTTTTAAAGTATAAATTGATAATAAGGAGAACTCTGCCCTCTGTAGCCCAGATCTTCCAAAAATGGGACAACCACGGAAGGAGGAGGGTGAAGGAGTGCAGAACTTCTTGACTCGGAAGGCTCTTTGACCCAGTTGCAAGTTCACCCTTGTGATCTATTATTTTATGCCAGTGAATGTTACCATAAAAGCTGCCTCTCGATAAATTAAAACGTATCATTAAATTCACTTAGTGAACAAAAATAAAAATGAAATATAAATAGACATGCTTTTACTAACTTCTTAACGTGGGCTTCTAGGGAATGAGAGTTCTATGTTCTTTTGATCAATGTAAACTTGTTTTTTGTGAAAGTGCTGCTTTATGATGCTTTAAGTTGTTTTAAACTGCATGCTTGGTATGATTTACTTTAAATGTCTCAATTGACTTGTTAAGATTGAGATTCCAGTCTGTCTCCATCGAATGCCATATTACTCTTAGTAAATGAAGCTACTTATAGTTGGCAAAGTAGTGCATATATTATTCTAACATTATAAAATTAGATTTTATGCCATATACTTTAATGATAGGTCATATTTTTTTCCGTAATGTTTCTCAGCAGGATCTCTCTTATAATTGCACTGTTTATGATAATATAATTTATAACTCTGGGATTCTTCTCGACAGGTTTTTAACTTCCTTTACAGAAATACACCCCCGCACCTTTATTGTACCATAAGCAATTTCAATAAATAATATGAATTATAGATTATTTTAGAAAACTGTGTATAGTCAAAATATTGGTAAAGAACTGTACTGTGTTGTCTGAGTAAAAGTGATGAAGAAGTTATCTTTGGTGGGTGTCTCAGTAGGTTAGAGCACTAACATTCTACAATCCTTAAGTCAGTAATGATGCAGAAATAATTATAAGGAATGACTTTAAAAGGACACATTAAGAATCGTAACCCGTACAACATGTAAAGCTATGTGTGCCACCCCTTGTTTATTTTATATTGACCTTTTTACAAAAATAAAAAACATACAACACCCATTGCCCTCCGCCCTCTCTCCCTTCTGCCTTCCCCCGCGAAACCCACCTCTCTGTATTGCAACATTGTAATGTAAACATTTAACATGCTCATTATCTATTCAAGCTCTTGTACAGTCTCAGCAGGAACTGCACTGGGGTATAGGACAATATGATTGGGCAGCTTCTGCAGTGTTGAAGGGGACTATAGCAAATCGGTGGAAATTGTGCAACACAGCAGTAATCTGAGACATTCACTGCATGGTGTCAGTACCCACTACACGATCACACACTATAGTAATATAGACAGTTAGGAAGTTAGAGTTCTGACATTGACATTGAAGAGGGCGATATTTTGTGTTGGGTATTCAATTGGTTTTCGTCTTACTGACCAAAAAAAGTGTGAAAAACACTAGGGATTTTACTCAAGACATGCCAGCTAATCACAATAACCACTACAGTAAGTTTGTACAAAATATAGATGGAAAGCAGATAATATAGACAAAGAACTAAACCTGGTCCTACAAACAGAAAAGAATAGAATATGCCTTAAACTTCCACTGGTTTTCCTAGTGATTGCACCACTTTTAATACTTAAGACCACTTTTTAGAACAGAACACTTTGAAGAACATCCCCCATTATGACCCAAGGATCCATGGAAAACAGTGTAATCGTAAGGAAGACATGCTGCATTTAATCTCAGACACTTTTGCACTCTCATACAAGTTGGAGTTACCCCTGAGGTTGTAGAGCTGGCACCCTTCTAGAGGCAAACAGCACAGAATAACAGCACTGGTTTAGGGGAATTCTGAGGTTTTATAAGCAGGGGCGCATCTATTGGACTCCCAGTGCCAGGATTATAAGCAAATGGAGTTAGGGTTTGGTTATTTTTTTCCCTGAATACGGTTACTCACTGACCTTGCCAGGGCCAGGGGGGTAAATCCTATGATAAAGATGAAACACAAGCAGCTAATTGTTTAAAAAAGTTAACATTCGTTTTAGCTCAAAAAGTTAAAATCCCCTCAGAGAGCCAATGTTTTAGGAAACTACGGTATAAGATTAATCTTGTGAAATGATCCACAAAGTAGCTACAGAAAGGAGATTAAATTAATAAATGCCCAAAACATTTTTTTTTTCCTTTTCGAAAGATAATTTTACGAGAGGTGATTTAGTGTATATCATCTCTATGATGAGGAGCATATTCGTTGTAGAGATTTGGCACCCATTAATATATTCTGGAAGCGCTTCACAGCTTTAGCACCCCTTGCGATAATTCTTAGTGAGTTATATAAACCTTCTGGGCACTCTGCGAGAGTTTGTATTTCTAATGCAGTGGAAACAATGAATTACATTAGCATGTGTGACTCAAGGCCTTGTTTTAACAACCAGGAGAAGAAGAAAGATTGTTGCTTGCCAGATGAGAATAAGCACTATTACTACAAATATTTTTTATTCCCTTCATCCAGAATGTATATTTATGCTGTGCTCCCAGACATTGCGAGCTACTGATATCCTAGACTTTGCATTCAGCTACACGGAGGGGTTAAATACCAATGAGTCTTAACCCCAGGGTTGGGAGCAAAACATAGATTCCAATACCATTTAAGTGGGTACCGACTGGTAGGGACATACTCATCAGGCCCAGGCTACTGCCTACAATAAGTTATTTACTGTAACAACTCTGCCTCCTCTTACAACATTGGGAGGTAAGAACTTGGGGCACTGGTGGACAGGTGAGTGGGCAGGTGGTGACATGGTGAGGGGTGGGCCCACTCAGAAAAATGGTCGGTCCAACTGAAAGACGCGGGTCTGCTCCAGCCAGTCATAATTATGGCTGCCCAGGCACAGAGCATGGTTTTATTTCAATGCAAACTACATTTGTGTCCATTTTGACTGTATCACAAACTAAACCACAGTTATATTTTTGCAAAATATTATGTTGCTATTTACAATGGAAATCACAAAAAAAGTGACAAGGATAGAATGCTGTCAGCCCTTTTAGTGTAATAAATTATGTTTTTCATAATATAAACAATTCAGTTTGGTGCATACATCAGAATTTCTTATCAGAATATGGATTGTTTTTCTATTTCAGCCTTATTTAAGACGAAAATATGGAAGCAGGTTACTGTAAACACTTACTTTTACTTTTCCTTTACTTTTCTACTTTGTCAAACTTACAAACCACTTGAAACCCACTACATGGGAGGCGGAGCTAAGCACTTGAAGTGGATGGTCGCATGGCCGCAAACCTCCGGGCTAGGAAGACTGACAAACAGGTCCTGAGGGCTCACAAACCCAAATTGAACTTACCAGGAGTACGCCTGAGACCCGCAGAAACCAAATGGGTCGTAAGAACAAAAAAGCTAAACCTGACAACCCCTGCCAGGGACATCGGGGAATTGTGGCGGCAAGCGCATGAGGCGGCGGAGGCCAAGATGGCCTACCTGCATGGCGGCTGCTCCGATTTTACAGAAGGCTCATCAGATGAGGAAGGGAGTGCTTCCACAACGGCCAAACCAGCCCCATCAACAACACAGGCGCCAACTCACACGAAGACCCCCACTCCAGTGACTATGGAGGCGATTGGGGAGCTAATGGCGGCCCATCACGAAAAAATTGCGCCCGACGTGGCCCTCATAAGAGGAGACATCAAGGGCATAACGGTGAGGCTGAGAGCGGTGGAGGTTTCCTCCGCTGACCACACCACCCAGATAGCAGACCTCCAAGCGGCAGTCCGGGCGCTGCAGCAAAAATCATGGCAGCATGAACAACAAATCTCTGTGCAGGAGGACAAGAACCGCAGAAATAACTTAAAGCTCCGGGGAGTCGCCGACTCAATCCCGGAGGAAGAACTCCCACACTTTGTCAGGCGGCTCCTCACTGAGCTACTGACTCCTAAAACAGGGTAAGCAATCGCCCTGGAGGGCCTTTTCAGTACACCAAAGCCAGCGAGGGCCCCACCAGCTGCCCCGAGGGACTTAATAGTTCAGTTTCAATCCGCTAGAGACAAAAGAGCGGTTCTGGAAACCACAAGAAACCAGACCACTTACCATTTCGAAGGGATGACCCTCTCCTTTTTTGCAGACCTTTCCGGCGGGACGCTAGCATGGAGACGATCCATGCAAGCCTTCACGGCCTTACTAAGGCTCCACCAAATCAGGTATCGCTGGGGACCTGGCCGCACCATACACGTCGACAAAGGGAACTCCAAACACGTTGTACGCGACATGCAAGAAGCGGTTGGGACATTGGGCCTACTCGACTTACCAAACTCGGAGGTAATGCCGCGAACGCCCCAGAATTTATCCCCCGGGGAAAGCCTTCAGACCCATACGCCAAGGTCACCACTTGAAGACGGATTCCAACCCACGCGAACTCTGCTAACACCGCACTGGACCACAATGCAGAAATATGCGCATTTTGAATGCCACTTAAAATATAACTCCACGACTGCTTACTATCACAACACGTTTTTTCTTGTTTTTATTCTTATTTTTATTCTTATTTTTATTTTTTACTCAGTCTGCGTACATCAGACAAATTGTTTTTTGTAGTATAACCTATTTCTGATTGGTTACTAACTTGCTCTTATTGAGTAACCAAGAATTAGTTTGAAGCCAAAACTGCCAGCTTGTCTCATACATCACTCATTTGATAGATCGGGACTTGAGCTGTTGTCATAACTTGCAGATGTTCATTTGCCTAATTAATAACTTTGTGTATATGTGTGGCTATCTATTTTTCCCAATTGGGCTATAGTATGTGTGCCCCAGGTATATACCGCATGTGTAACATGACACCGTGCCTTACTTTCTAATTCTCGGAACTAGCAGTACATATATGCTACCGGGGGGCATCTCGAGGTGGCACCAAACCTGCTTTTTATTTTTTACTCAGTCTGCGTACATTAGACAAATTGTTTTTGTGTAGTATAACCTATTTCTAATTGGTTACTAACTTGTTCTTATTGAGTAACCATGAATTTGTTTGAAGCCAAAACTGCCAGCTTGTCTCATACATCACTCATTTGATAGAGCGGGACTTGAGCTGTTGTCATAACTTGCAGATGTTCATTTGCCTAATTAATAACTTTGTGTATGTGTGTGACTGGCTATTCTCCCCAATTGGGCTATAGTATGTGTGCCCCAGGTATATACTGCATATGTAACATGACTCCGTGCTCTCCTTTCTAATTCTCTGAACTAGCAGTACACATGTGCTACCGGGGTGCACCTCGAGGTGGCACCAAACCTGCTCTGACTGACACAGCACACATTATCCAATATGGATTAGTGAGAGGAGACATGATAGGCATCCAATGTATATACCTTTTTTTTTTTTTTTCATTTATTATCTTACAGCGACACTGACGAGGCCATAGACCTCACCACTCAAAGCAATTGCTACCATTTGCTCCCGACACCACGGTAGTTAATCTATATCAGATACACATTCATTGTTCTCCTAGGTTTTAAAAATGCTTACCCTTGCGGTGAATAGGCTGGTTCATTCTCATGAACCGCACAACTTCATATGCTAATGTCCAATACATAAGAATCTCTTATATCGCGTAGCTTGTCCATAACTTTTTCCCGTAGCGAGAATCTAAGCATCTAAACGCTAAACACTCGCAGAAGAGCAATATCATACACCTGCACTGAACCTCAACGAGGTCACACTAACTATCAGCCTGACAACCTACACATGTTTCAACTACTCCACCAATGTTATTAAATAAGTGATTTTTGTATGTGTTCTCTTTTAAAAACAAAATGTGCTGTGTAATCTGCCATGTCTTACTATGTTATAATGTCGTGAAATAAGCGTGCAGCTGCTGTCGTGGCCCTGTATGCCTAATGTTCTTTCATGCACATTGAAAAATAAAGAATTAAAAAAAAAAAAAACACTACATTGCGTTCATCATTCCAGAGGAAAATGACACTAAAGTAAAACTTAATTAACCATAACAGCAGTGTTTCTTTCACACAGATGCCCATAAATTGTGAAGAGCTGAAATAATTTGAATTGAAATAGAAAAATGGACAAGTCATAGAGACACAGTGGGTTTTCATCGTACCAGCTTTTTGCTAGATTAATAATTAAATCCAACATGCCTGTCACCATTCTTTATCTTAATGTCAAATAATATATATTGAGGAAATTTTATATAACTGCATTCCCAAAATGGCAGTTTCAAATATTGGACAAGGAAGAAGGGAAGATGAAGATGAGTTTACTGTTTAACCGTGCTAGCAATATAAACAGAGCTATGACAACAGTAGATGGTTTATGTGCTATTATTATATGTAGTGATGTCGCAAACATAAAATTTTCCGTTCGCGAATGGCGAATGCGAACTTCCGCAAATGTTCGCGAACGGGCGAACTGCCATAGACTTCAATAGGCAGGCGAATTTTCAAACCCACAGGGACTCTTTCTGGCCACAATAGGGATGGAAAAGTTGTTTCAAGTGGACTAACACCTGGACTGTGGCATGCCGGAGGGGGATCCATGGCAAAACTCCCATGGAAAATTACATAGTTGATGCAGAGTTTGGTTTTAATCCATGAAGGGCATAAATCACCTAACATTCCTAAATTGTTTGGAATAATGTGCTTTAAAACATCAGGTATGATGTTGTATCGATCAGGTAGTGTAAGGGTTACGCCCGCTTCACAGTGACAGACCAAACTCCCCGTTTAACGCACCGCAAACAACTGCAAACAGTCCATTTGCACAACCGCAAACTCCCCATTTGCACAAGGTTGGATACCAAGCTAGCCATGTCCTTGTCCTCACTGATGTCATTGAAGGTCTCTTCCTCCACCCAGCCACGTACAACACCAAGGGTCCCCGAAAGGTGACAACAAGCCCCCTGTATTTTTTTTTTAAATGTACACTACTGTTACACCAGATATGAGTTGCACTGGTGTGACACTGTGCCCTGTCAGGCCCTGAAACGCACACATGTGAAGGAAACTGACTGCTATTATTTCAGTCAAATTTCAAGTTTTTTTTTTTAATGTACACTACTGTTACACCAGATATGAGTTGCACTGGTGTGACACTGTGCCCTGGCAGGCCCTGAAACGCACATGTGTGAAGGAAACTGACTGCTATTATATTACAGTCAAAAAAGGTTTGTTTTTTTAAATGCAAGTTATTGTGACACCAGTTATGAGTGGTGGCACTGGGCAAGTGGGCACAGTATACGCTGTGAGCCTGACACACACGCTGGCAGGCAGGCATCTGCAATTAGATTACACAGAAAAAAAAAAGCAGACTTTTTGGGGTGCTGTCCTTACAGCAGAGATCAGATGAGTCCTTCAGGACTGTAGTGGACACTGAATACACTACTCTAGCTATCGATTTCCCTATTAAATCAGCAGCAGCTACACTGTCCCTCCTCTCACTAAGAATGCAGCTTCCGGGGGGCGGGGCCTAGCTGTCATGGAGGAAAGACGCACTTCGTGTGAGCTCCCTCAATATCTCACTTTAAGCAACTATCAACAAGCGAATTTCACCCCAGAAGAGGATGACCCAGCAATGTTGCTCCTACCTGACCGACCCGACATGCTTAATAGCGGTCAGCAATTCGACAGAGTCTTACTTGGCCTGGTGCTCACCGGGCGGGAGAGGCGGCCGATCTCCCGATCCTGGGATGCCCAGGAGCAGCTACTTCCCAGCAGGAGCTCCGTTACCCCCCCCCTCGGACCGGTGGGGGTTATCCCGGTCCACCCCTGAGAGGCTGTCTGGAGCTAATGGACACACAGAGCACAGCCGCCCAGGCTGACATACTCATCTGCGACTCTCCCAATATGGCGGCAGCCGCGTGTCCTCCTGGTACCAGCAAAGCATGGCAGGATATTGAGTCTAAGCTGGACAGACTCTTTAATCAATTTTGGAAGCAAATAACAAGCAGTAAGCCCCAACAAGCTTCACCACAGCCCCAACAAGCTCCACCACAGCTAAGCGAAGCAGTCCCCATTAAAATCCACCAACGCAAAAGGCGTCGAAGACGGGACCGGAGGCACAAACAGAAATGCAGAGCCTGCCCCACGTCAAGCACTCGCCTCCACCTTAAGCCACCACAATCCCGCACCGAATGTGAAGCACCACCGGGACAGATCCGACCACCCGACAAAACAAGCTTCCACCACCTCAAGCCACGAACCCGGCACTCAGCCAGAGACTTGCCTTTGTTGTTCCAGGTATCAGGGACTCCCAGGGTCTGCACCTGGCGCCCAGAAGGTATCGGATGAGCACAAGCAGTAAGGTTGGTGACGGTGATAGGGAGGGTGATGAGGCTGAGGGTGGTGGGGAAGGTGGTAGGGAGGCTGAGTGTGGTGGGGGGTGAAAGAGCCTACCTTTGCTCCCTGGTGGTCCGGTGGCCACTGCTCCCGGTCTGCAGCTCCGCAGAGCTGCATACCGTGTAATGTTGCGAGACCATCAGAGCATTGCCGTGGTAACCCGCGGCAATGCTCTGATTGGCCGGTTTTCGCAAGACACATGGTCTGCAGCTCTGCTCACTGCGGAGCTGCAGACCGGTGTCTGCGGTGGCTGGCTGGGCAGGGGCCGGCATACCGGGCAAGCCGCCGGGCCCCCTCCTGGTGTCAGGTCCTCGGTCAGTGACCGAGGACCTGACACAGTCGGCCCACAGGCAGTTTAGGCGGCCGCGAGGCCTTAGGCGGCCGCCTAAACCGCCTAATTAGAGAGCCGCCTCTGACGTGCAAGCTACACCCTAAACATGACAGCCATCTTTCACAACAATGTACTGCTATATACTCATACCCTCAGTGCAACTATCCATGATATACGCACGTTCAGCCTAGCATGCTCAAATATAAAAAAAAAAATGCAGCTTCAGAATTAATCTTAATTGTATGCTGCCTAGGAAGTGGGAGGGTCTGGGAGGGAGGGTCTGCTGCTGATTGGCTGGAATGTGTCTGCTGACTGTGAGGTACAGGGTCAAAGTTTACTGAATGATGACGAATAGGGGGCGGACTGAACATCGCATATGTTCGCCATCCGTGGCGAACGCGAACAAGCTATGTTCGCCAGGAACTATTCACCAGCGAACCGTTCGGGACATCACTAATTATATGTTATCTATGTAAACGTCAGTAACAAATCGTACTAATAAATATAGATACTCACCTCTCAATGTCACGATTACAGGGTATGATGGTAGTCACCATCACTGGGATCATATAAACTTTGCTCTATGCAGCTGTTTTATTCAATGTTGGCCCTCACTATCCCCAGAGTTTTGAAAATCTTGCAACAGATATGGACTCTACCTCAACAGCAAAACTCATTAATGTGGATAGTCAGGGGACATATTTTGTCTCAGTGTTTGTCCTTGCATGTCTTTATAAATATTGTATGTGTTGTATTAGTTTTTGCATGATTCCCTGTATAACTATGTTTTATGTATTTGATGTTCGATATTGCAGTATGTTGTCATAGGTCTAATGTACTGTGGATCGGGGCTAGCCCTGAGTGGAAGTAAAGTGTTATGTGGTGGTTCTGTTGGGAATTGTGTTTCCAGTTTGGTTTGTTTGGAGAGTCAGTAGCAGTGTTTTTGGACCTGCTTACTGGCTGCACTATTTCCTGGTATCAAGGACATTTTAAGAAATAGCAGGTTTGATAGCTAAAAATTGCTGTTGTAAAGATAGTGGCAAAAACTAGGCCTGAGAGCCAAAAGTGCCTTTGTAAATGTAATAGTTTGACTGTCAATACCTGTCTGGGTGAAAGAGGACAGGCATTGTGGACAATGCCTGCCTGGGAGGACGAGCCCTTCTGGAGGCCAGCCCAATTGGGGTATATAGAGCTGCTGGTTTGACCCCAGTCTCAGTAACAGTCTCTCTCTGCAGGCAGTCCCCTATATCCCCATTGATGTTTCATCACACAGGCTATTTTCCAAATATACCCAAGCCATTAAAGTAACACTATAGTGTTAAGAATACCAACCAGTATTCCCAATACTTTAGTGCCCCAGTCCCTAGTTAAATATGTTGTGTGCAATAAAACTGAATAAAATAAAGTTTTACTTATGTTTTTCCAACGCCAAGACTCCATCAGCACTGCTTACCTCTCTGCCTCCCGCATTATATCAATGAGGAGGCATGGTCTCCTCCGGTGATTAATATTATTACTATTAATAACATTTATATAGCACTGTGACGGTACAATCCGTTACTCCGTCAAGTATTCCTTTCTTCCCATAAAATAAAATCACCCAATATTCCACGAGTAGAAAAATCCCTGGGATCGCCAAATAATCCACACATGAACCAAAGCTTAATGCTGGAACAAGACTGACTTTTAATGACACACACTCTGCTTTTATGCAATTCTCCCCTGCAAGAGAGACGCCCACAGACAATTATGAATTACCCAATCACACAATGGTTACATCCCACACATCTCCTCCCTTTAGCCTGAGAGGTAACCCAATTATACGTACAGTTTAAAACATACTTTTTACCTAACATTCATAACTCTAAAACCATACATCACATTCACATAAAAATTACATATTCACAATCAATCCATTCAGGGGAACAACATATAAAAAAATTGCATGAATCAGACCAGGGGTTCAAAAGTTAGTAAAAGTATATTTTGGTCCCTGGCTGGCAGCATGGCAATCTGGTTTAAACAGGTTTTACAGAGGCCTCTATCCTGGAGACAATGGGGAAAGTAATCCAATTATCCAGGGCTAGAGGCATTGAGCTGAAGTGGTCTGGGTGCCTATAGTGGTCCTTTAAGTCACAATTGCATTCTAGACATCTGTTTTTAAATCTCTTCAAACAGCCCTTCCTGTAGCATTCCTTTTTCACCTCTTCCCTCACATGATCAGATTTAGACATTTATTTGTTGGACTCCTGCTTTAATTCTCTTATTTCTACCAGAAAAAAAGGTCACCTGATATTTATTTTCCTACTTTACTTAGTCCACTGAGATAATAGAAAATGGGGAATTTCATTTGCTCTAGTGCAATTTTAGAAATCTTAATCTAATGCACATTCAGACCAGATCATTTATAACCTACTGATTGCATCTTTAAGTGGAATCCAAAGGGTTGTGGGCACAGAATCTACATGCGAAGGGAACACATGAAAAACAGCATGCCTTATCAAATGTAATATTGGCATATTCTCTCTTATATTTGTCACATTCTCAAAATATGTCTAACGTAGGGTTTTAAAGTGAACTGTCTTGCCCCTACAGCTTCTGATGCATTTAAATACATGGATATTAAATCAGCACCATCAACATAGATACACAGTAGTCATTCAGCTAAAGATGTATCCACTTTCTGCCTATAATGCTTAGCAAGCTCAGGCAACTCAATCTGTGTGTATTCTTGAACAATTTAATTAATCTCACTAGCACATTCTCGTATGTGCCATTTTTCCCTGTATGATGTGTAACGTCCTCTTCTTTTCTTGCACAATAAAAAGGCATGCTTTATACATTTTGCTATCATGCTTACCACTAACATTCAATGCACTCAATGCATTCAATGCATCACACTTTCCTGAAAAGCAATTAAGTGCTTTCTGTACAGCATTTATAATGATCCATCCAGTGTTGCCTACAGCCTTTCACTCATTTTTACTATAAACGCTTAGGTTTAAACATTGTGTTTGACCTTTTAAATCCTGACAAATAGGTGTAGCATATTGATTTATTCACTCATTATTGGGTTTCTAGAAATCACAGTTTGCCCACTCAGGATTTGACTCATACTTGGAAAATGATTCCTTGACTTCAACATTCTCTAACAGATATTTGATTTTCTATTGTTAGGATAGGCGATATGCAAATCAGACACAATATAATCAGATACAATATAATCAGATACAATATAAATGTCATCTATCAGCAACACTCTATCTGCTTCATTGGCTTATTCACTAAACAATTGATTTACTGTTCAGTGAATAATCTCTCCCAAAGATTTGTACTTCACTCAAATATTAATACCTAGTGATCAGGTGAAATCCTGCCAACTATGCCATTTGTCTGAAATATGATCAATTATTAAATACAAAATATATTACTTTTTTTGCCCTCTTAAAAGTTTGCAATGACATCTAAACTGGCATGGAACAAGGAGAGCTAACTGGAGCTATTTTCCTTGATTTTTCAAAGGCCTTTGACACTGTAGACCTTGACATTCTACTGCACAAACTCCAAAACTCAGGTATTGGTGATTGTCTGCTAACCTGGTTTCAATCATATGTATCGGATTGCTCACAATATGTGTCCATTTCTGACAGAGGCTCCCTCCCTCGCCCAGTCACATGCGGTGTTCCCCAAGGTTGCATTCCCAGCCCCCCTACTATTCACATTATTTATAAATGATCTGACTAATGTCTGCAAATAGAGATGTCCCAAATAGTTAGCTGGCGAATAGTTCCTGGCGAACAAAGCTTGTTCGTGTTCGCCACGGATGGCGAACATATGCGATGTTCGGTCCGCCCCCTATTCATCATCATTGAGTAAACTTTGACCCTGTACCTCACAGTCAGCAGACACATTCCAGCCAATCAGCAGCAGACCCTCCCTCCCAGACCCTCCCACCTCCTGGACAGCATCCATTTTAAATTCATTTTTTTTTTTTTTTTTTTTTTAGACAGAAGTGTGTTATATTTGAGCATGCTAGGCTGAACGTGTGAATATCATGGCTAGTTGCACTGAGGGTATGAGTATATAGCAGTACATTGTTGTGAAAGATGGCTGTCATGTTTAGGGTGTAGCTTGCACGTTATCAACTGTGTATGTATTTATTTATTTTCCTGTGTAATCTAATTGCAGTTGCCTGCCTGCCAGCGTGTGTGTCAGGCTCACAGCGTATACTGTGCCCACTTGCCCAGTGCCACCACTCATATCTGGTGTCACAATAGCTTGCATTTAAAAAAAATAAAAAATTTTGACTGTAATAAAATAGCAGTCAGTTTCCTTCACACGTGTGCGTTTCAGGGCCTGCCAGGGCACAGTGTCACACCAGTGCAACTCATATCTGGTGTAACAGTAGTGTACATTTAAAAAAAAAAACACTTTTTTGACTGTGAAATAATAGCAGTCAGTTTCCTTCACACGTGTGCGTTTCAGGGCCTGCCAGGGCACAGTGTCACACCAGTGCAACTCATATCTGGTGTAACAGTAGTGTACATTTAAAAAAAAATTTTTTTTTTGATTGTAATAGATTGAATAGCAGTTAGTTGTCTGCAAGCGTGTGTGTCAGGCCTACAGCGTCTACTCTGCCAACTTCTGCCAGTGCACAGTGCCACTCATATCTGTTGTCACAGTAGCTTGCACGCATAGTACCACTAATCGAAAAAAAAATGACAGGCAGAGGTAGGTCATCCCGCAGGGGCCGTCGTGGTCGTGGTGCTGTGATTCCCTTTGGCCCTAGAATAATGCCGTGTTCAGAGGCCACGTACCCTGAAGTCGAAAAGTTCTGAGGACATAGTTGACTGGCTAACACAGGACACCCAATCTTCTACAGCTTCCGCTCGGAACCTTGATGCACCATCCTCCTCCAGCTTAGCTTTGGGCACCACTCAAGTTACCACTCGCCCGCCTGCCGCCACCACCAACACTAGCACCACAGCCGCTTCACTTGATCTGTCAGAGGAGTTATTTACACATCAGTTGGAAGAAATGAGTGATGCGCAAGCATTATTGCCAGAGGATGTAGATAACAGGGATATGTCTCAGTCAGGCAGCATTACACACATGGACGTACGGTGTGATGATGATGATGTTGTACCCGCTGCTGCTTCCTTTGCTGAGTTGTCAGATACAGCCTTATCTCCCTTATTCTCCATTAACTGTCAATCATATTTTCTGTAGAGACATCTGCAATTTGTTTCACAGACATGCAACAAAATTATCCTAGTATTATTACTAATATAAGAAGTGGATAATTTCAGCTGATTATTCTGCGCTTGGTTGACAATTTTCTACAAATAAAGACTAAATAATCACTCGTAGGCTACCTCACCTGAGGCTAACTCCTGAGTAATGACGTAGTGTTGCTATGGAAATAAGCCACTATAATATGCGTCTTTGTTTAAATGGATCCTGTAAAATTATAATACTGCATGATCTGCGCTGAGTCTGTAAAGTGAAGAAATACAATGTGACATATAACAGAAAAATCCCATCTGTTAAAATTATACTGTGTTTTCTTCTACCTGAGATTATCCCTCTTAATAAGAGTGTTCTAAACACTGTTAACTACTAGGTAAAGAATCATTGGCAATAAATATGTAATTGAATTAATATTCAATGTATTGTGTTAACGAAACAACTACACAATGTTGTCCTGTTGTCCACACACCTGTACAAAGGTTCCACACACTATATGCTTACGAGTACTCATTTTTTCTCCTGAAAACCTGGCACAACAAGAACATTGTGGTGAATTGGAAACAGAAAATAGCAAAATAGACAGGCAAGGACTAGAACTGAGTTGGTGATTTTTTCTAGGCTTTTTGCTTACATTTTGTCATTTGCATTTTTCTCAACAGGACATGTTGCATTATATCTGCAAGATTCCGATACCACCAACACCGATACGTGCGAATTGTTTTATTGGACTTTGGCAGAGTTCTAAAGTTGGCACAGTAGGCTGTTCCATTGGTTTCCACGGTGATGGCACAACTTTTAAGGGTTTTACCCAGAATCTCTATAAATAATCACTTCTTAGTATTTTCTACATTATTTATTTTCTTTTGAAGAATACAAGATAGTGAGTAGGCGCTTCCGAGTATTAAACAGAGATAGTTGAAAAACAGGGTATGATACAGCAGTGTTTCCCAGACACTAAATCAAAATGAACAATAAGTAAAGGATGTGTATCATAAACCACATAGGGAGGGGAAGTCCCTGAGCCAGGTATAGTAATAAACAATAATAGTAACAAAAAGATACAACCTGACCACAGGCGAATGGCAGAGTAATATCTATAAAATAAGAATAAAAAATAACATAGTGTATACTGTATATTGAAATGTAGTAAATAATATGAGGATGGACTACCACTCACATTTACCAGAGCCGTACCAGGCTCTGTATAGCAGGCTCAAAGGTGCCAATACTGGCTAACGAAACTCCAAGGCAGAAATATGCAGGATTCCGTGGTAAAAAAGAATTTATTTGATGAATAAAAATATAAATATAAAATAACAGACTCCCGGTTATAAGGGGGTGGAACCCAAACAACAAATATTATAAAATAAAGGTATCCACTTACCCCAAACAAAGTAAACCGTCGGAGTAAGTATAAAGAACAAATAAAATACAATCAAATGATAAAAAGGACAGCAGACGCGTTTCGGCTCGGTGGCCTTCTTCCAGTGCTGATTTTCGGGTCCTCGTGGCTTGTTTAAATGCGCCCGGCATTGTAGATCACCTGTGCGTGTTTTTCTTCCGTATACGTCATTTCCGGTAATTGCGGACGATGTCATTTCCGGTATCGTCAGTTGGAACGCACGGTGGAACGCATGCAGCATTCAGTAGTTTCCGGTCTCGGAAAAATTATATTTAAAAAAGAATTGATTATATGTAAGAACAGAAATATATACAAAGACCTAGAAAAGCCTTTATCAAGTGGATAAAGATCCATAAAGATGGATCTTAAACTGTCATCTTTTAAACTCTCTTATTTTCTTTTGAGCCTGAACTTACATACTTGCATCCTATGATTCATCCAATATGCAGCATTTGGAAAAAATCACAAGAAATTGAGTACCTGGAGAGCTTTTTAAAATAGCTATCATTTTGCATACATCCCAAATAATAAATAATTATCTTCCTATCAAGGTAAACAGATGATAATCTTGGGCAAAGTTTTAGATATTGACATTCTATAGGTTTCCATGGTGATTGCCCTTTATTTTGAACTTTGTCCAAGAATACTTCCAGTTTCGCCTTGATAAATGTTGTCCATAATGATTTATATGTGATAAAGCTGCTAGAAACCAAATTAAAATTCCTTCCATGTAATTCATATTCTACACAAGAAAAAATCTCAACAAAAATTACATGTAAAATCAACAGAATGTTCTCAAAAAAATAAACACCTGAGGCTGTTTCTTGGAAATGGCATGTGTATTTAAATAGGACAGTGAAATCCAGCATTAACCAATGCAAGAGATAATCTTAACAGAGTCAGATTTGTCACGCACAGCTGATCAGCTTGCAAAAGACTACTCAAGACTTAGCTTCCATAAGATGAATGGTTTATAGTCTCCACGGTAACGCGACATTTAATACTCAAGGAACTAATGGGAATTCTTCTGTAGCAAAATGAGCTTCAACATTCTTTGCATTTCAACCAACATAAAGATATACTATATATATAAACATGTCATTAATATACTCCAGTTTGAATATCCAACACCAACAAACACATGTGACACATATTTACATATTTTGAATATATACTATCATCATCTACTACTAATTAGAACCCACCCCATCATTACAAGACTCAAACAAGAGTATAATTTCCATTACTACTTCCACCAACCTCTGACCACAACACTTATGGAGGAAGGACATGGGAAATGTCCCTTTGCCTGTACAAATACGAAGAACAGGGCAAGTAAAATAGATACATATTTTACTGATGAAGTTAGCTTACCCTGGCATTCACTGTGATATTTCCCCATGATATTTATTTAGGCATCTATAATTTTAACTCTTTAAGATGTACTAATTTGTTCTCATGGCTGAATTTTATCTTACTGCATTGTAAGTGAAGTTTAGATGCTGTAGTAGTGAAGAAGTGCCCTTTGTTGATGTGTGCATCACTGATAAATTGTGGTAATACAGAACCATGATTCATGTAATTGTTAGTGAAATCCAACTATAGACATGTTTTTTTTTTAATTTCTTATTTTATTTACTAACAGTATTATCTAAATGCACTTTTAGACATGGGGTGGATTTATTCAATGCTTCCTTTCGGGTCTGCACCTATTTTTGTAGCATTCAGGATTGTGTAGTGGAACTGCTTGAATGGCAACACCATCCCAGTTTTAGCCATACCACTAACAAGCCATGAACCCCCTGATTGACAAGCTGTGTCACAGACTGACAGTATCAATCCGACAGGCTTGTAGCACCAGTAAGCGTGACAAGCTTCCTCCAAGCTCGAGTGGTTTACTGCAGACAGTTTCAGTATAAATGAGTATTCATTTTCATAATGAGAACTTAATTATGAAAAAAATATATATACAAATCGTATTAACCACTACTAGTAGTCTCTGTATTACCTTATACTGGGGGTTAAGCTATACGGGGGGGTTAAGCAACCTTCGGCACTCCCCAGGTTCTGGCCCTACATCTCCTGTAATGCTCTTACAGTCATAATGCTGGAAAGCATCAAGGAAGATGCAGTCTAGAAAATCTGGAGTGCCAAAGGTTTCCTACCCCTGCTTATACCATTGTAGATATCTTTAAAATGCTGGGAGGTTTATTCTGTCGGATTACACTTTCCCTTCCATTAGTGGTTTCCCATCCATTTGTCTGCATCATAAAACTGGTTGACCATAAGCTATGTTTACTATGATATCACATAATAAAGCTTGCAGAGCAATATCATGTTGCTTAGCAACACAAATTACATTGTGCCACACAATTCCTCAGAGATGTATATGAGTGTGTATAAAAAGAAAGAACGAGAGAAAGAAAGAAAGAAAGAAGTATGCATATCAATACAAGTCAAGTCAGTAAGTAGGTCAAGTAAGTATGCATATCAATTCAAGTCATCTGATGACATCACATACCTGTAACATTCAGTGAGTTACATCATAAAGAACCTATCATTACAGAAGCATCTGATGTGGGAAGGTGGAGTTATATGCAGCTAGATCCCACCTTTGTAAGGTATCTAAAGTGCATCTAGAGCTTGATTTTGAGGAGTAAAAAACACATGCAGAAAACATGTATTTTCATGAGAAGACTGTTACACAAAGCAAGTTTAGAGAGGTATGATTAAATGAACAAAACCTGAAAGGTACAAGGACTCTTCAGTAGTGTAATACAGGAAATATTAAAAATAACCTTTATTGATAACAAAGGGTACTAGAAATGACTTAAAACACAAATCTATAACAATAGATTATAGTTATAGATTTGTGTTTTAAGTCATGTTAAATTACTTTGTTATCAATAAGGGTTATTTTTTAATATTTACTGGCTTTCCCTCCTGAAGAGTCCTTGTACCTTTCAGTATTTGTTTGTTTGTTTTACAAGTGATTATTTTATTAGGGTTAACCCCCTTAATTAGGGAAGAAGAGTCTCAGGTGACTTTGGCGCTGTTGTCCCACTGCCGATGTAGATATTTTTTCTTGGCGGTGTGCCAATAGATCCTTTTTGTTTCTCTTTTTTCATTGTTCTTATACATTTTCCCCAACTTTATGCTAAAGCCAGTGTGAGATAAAACTGGTCCCAAGGTAGGAGTTAAAGGATTTGCCATGGAGGTGCTGTGTCACAAAAGGCACTTACAGAAAGCACTGTTAACAGGAGGAATAACATTTAAATTTAGTTATCATGTAAATAAAAACCTAAAAAAATCCACCTTTGATTAAAATTGACCAATTCTGTGCACAACCTGAATAACTTATGTACTGAAGGTAATATCCATATTTAGCTCCGCTAGCCTTTTATTCACGTTTTAGGAAAGGTAAATGTTCTGTTTTGCATATTTTTGCTTTGTAAATATTTATATTTGGAAATTTTGGTCTTCAGTTGCCGTAAATGGAGATTTCTTCAAACCTATGTGGGTTAATAATAACAGCACCGTAGCCTTCCAACAATTCCCTGTTTGAAATGTGCCAGTCAGAATTAGGTAGTAGAGCTGTGTTAGTTGAAACACCTTCCCAGTTTTAGCATTACTATTGACAAGCCATGAATCCCGTGTTTAGCAACAATGTGTGTCAACAGACTGACTGTGTCAAACAGACTAGGGCATTCGTTTTTCGGTAAATACATATTCGTTGGTAATTTGAGCAATTCAGCCATTATTTAGGATGACAAACAGCTGATTGTAATACACGACGACAGAAATCCTTTTTGGACGAACAATAGCTCATGCAATTCAATCACTCTTTTGTTCCTTTACAACGAGGGGGTTACAGGTTCCCTCCTTCCAATTTGATTACTTAAAGGGACTCTCCACTAACCTAATACAAAAAAAAATAATATCACAAAATAACTGTTTACTGGATATACCCCAAATGAAACCATGCATGCATTTAATTGTGCATTATTTTTATTTGTGGTATATCCAAAAACAGCTTGCAATAGCTGCAGATCGATGTCTTGCCCTTCTATTCCACCCCAGACTTCTTGTGGCTGTCCAGTCACAGACTTTCCAATGCAGCTCAATGACAAGTCTTTGCAAGGCAGGGCTCTGGGCAATTGCTGCCTCTTGAATTTAGCTCCTACTGTTTGTTTGTTAGCTAAACAAAAAGGGGGTAATATGACCTGTTGTTTGATTGACAGCCAGGGGGTGTAGGAAAATTAATTTATAAAAGTGCCAATTCCTGTTGAAATCTGCCCTTTTTGTAAAATAAAAAAACGAGGACACACTCTTCACACATAAAGCATTTCAGCCAGTTAAAGGTCCAGAGTTTCCCTTTATGCAGAAGATTAAGCCACCTCCTAAATATTGCAATACCCCTTTCACCCAGTGCCACGGGTGACGAAAAGACTAAATAAAAATGGACTATGGGATCAATATGACCCCCATTTAATATAAGGGAGATTTAGTCCACCATATTCATTTTATTTAATATTTATATTAAATAGCATGGGGAAAACACTATGTCCACCCACTTCATTAATTGTTTTGGAATCCCCACGGTGGGGGCAAGGATTCTTTTTTATGACAACGAACAACTACTGGCTGCTAGCTTTTTAATAGCCTGGCACCCCAACTGGGTGCCTCCGCCAATAGATGCTCCTAGTGCTCACCGAGTACTCCAAGTACTCCACCAGACACCATCAGCACTGTAGTCCCCACTTCCAGCATTATAGCTTGGTTAGGGTCTCGCTGTCCTCCACCCACCCTGGACCCAAGACCAGGATCCAGCTTCCAGTGGGTAGACCTCTCCTCTAAGAGAGTGTAGCAATATGCTCTTAAAAGAGCAAGTGATTATAATCCAGAGGGAGTATAGAGATATAGCAATCCCCAGGGTAGATACAACCATTTCCCCCACACATTAGATGAGACTCTATGTTGAGGGTAAGCAGGAACTTGTTTATTGGTAGCCACAACTGGCCTTTTATGCAAGTCGTCATGCAAGGGGCACTGCCCCTTGGACCTGAGAGTAAACTACAGTAGAAACAAATACCCAATCACAGATCTAGGACACTCCCACACATAATAGGTTAATCCTTCCTCTATACCTGGGAGATAATTAAGTCAATTACTGAACTAAACTCAATTATCTCCAGACACAAAAACACACATTTTTATAAAACCCCCAAAATACATTGAAACACACAAACCCCCCACAAAAGTTACATCCCCTGATAGCCCCGATTTGGGTGACCAACATATCCAAAATTCACCCAGATCAGTTCAGGGGTTCAGGAATTTCCTGGAAGTAATTTATTTGACCGACTGCACGCATGGTCCCATGCCCAAAACAGTTCCAGAGAATCAGGGCTTGCGGTCAGTCTAGTTCACTAGTTTAAAAATGAACAAACTAACAAACATAGTTCTTACCCTGCAGCTTGTTCCCCTCATCCAGATGAACAATTCCACCGAACAGTGCCCTTCTAAATTGTATAGAACCGAACGCAGGTGATGATGGAAGTCCAGCGGTGTTTGGGAGTTTCTGTGTCTGATTTTAGTTCCAGAAACATGATGACCAAACACCGCTGCTTGCGTTCATGCGAACAAGATGGCTGCCACCTCGTGGTCATTCATGTGAATCGTTACTAAGTGTTAATAGGGTCTGACAAGCTCCCGGGTGGTCTCTGGTTCTTGCGGCTGTTCGGGAACCAAACCATATAATCCCAATTGCAGAGTCTTTTTAAAGTATTTTAGCCAGGTATATTGCAGGGGCCATAGTCCAGGAGGCTGGCAAGCAGGCTTTTCAAAAGCCTGTGGCGAGGTTCTGTTCGTCACACACAGCATGGAGGATAGGGGCATTAAAATCACTGACAAGTGGATTACATTTATGATATCGTTATGTTATTGACACCTGTCAAGGGGTGGATTATATTATTTATTTATTTATTTATTTATAAAATATTTTACCAGGAAAGATACATTGAGATTTCTCAATGGTTAGTATCTATCAAAAGTGGTGCAAGGAAGGACAACCAGTGAACTGGGTCATAACACACAGTGCATTGTGGTTTGCTGTGAATGGAGCTGTGTAGCCGCAGACCAGTCAGAGTGCCCATGATGACCGCTGTCCACCCCTTAAAGCGCCTTCAGTGGGCATGAGAGCTTCTGAACTGGACCATGGAGCAATGGAAGAAGGTGGTCTGGTATGATGAATCATGTTTTCTTTTTTTCGATTAGGTGGATGGCTAGATGCATGTGCGTCGTTTACCTGGTGAAAAGATGGCAGGAGGATGTACTGTGGGAATCTTGTTACATCCCCTGGCTGTCAATCAAAGGAACGGTTCTGTTACTTCCTGGTTGTTTAGCTTTGTGGAGCTAAACTCAAGAGGCCGGTAATTGCCCAGAGCACCTGCCTTGCAAAGAATTCTCATTGAGCTGCATTGGGAAGTCTGTGATTGGTCAGTCTGGACTAGGTTAGGAGGACTTGCAAGAAAACTACAGCTTCTGCAAACTGTTTTTAGATTTACTCACAATTAAAAAAAGTCCATAAATACATGCATGCATGCTTTCAGTTGGTGTACAGCTACTAAACAGTGACTGTTTTTATCTTTTTGTATTTGGGCATTTCGTTCCTTTAAAATAGCCCTAGCACTCTAGTTAAAGAGAGTTATTAATGTATTTACACTGTATTTACAGTTATACTTCAATCAAAATGCAAAAATTGAGGTATGAGCTTCTTGTGTACTTTAGGAATTATTTAATTAATGTGAAGTGCTTGCAGACCTTTAATCTCTAAATTCAAATTCCGTGTGGCCTATATTTATTCATTTTAGTACGTTTTATGCAAACTACCTATGTTCAGGTTTTAAAGTATTGATTTGGTCAAATTAATATTTTTATACTTGACTGAAGCAGTAAATAAAATTACTAATAGGCATCAAGGAACCTCAACCAACGTTTCCAAATGACATCCCTCCTCCATAGTAGTTCTCTCTTTTAGATAATCCAACGTTCTCCACTTCAGATAGGTAAATAAAGATAAATAGAAAGGTCTTACGTCACACCTTGCACAAACAAGTTGAGCATTTGTAGCTGTGTCTATTTTACAAATTATGCACTTTGTTCTTTCTTAAATCATTTTTGGTGAGAGATTATTTTGTTGGGTCTGTTTCTTTGTGATCACCCTGTTTGTGGTTTAGACATTATTTTCTTTACCTATGTTACATACTTGTTAAAGTACCCAAATAAGATGTGAAATGTTGGCAAACATTTCTCCACTGGGAAAGACTGATATGTCTAAGTGAAATGTTATTATGACATCAAAATACTGCGTATTGAACAATAATTAGGGATTTCCCTTTCCCTGAACTTTTATTATGACATCACTTAATATAGTTAATGATATTATGTTACACAAAGCCTCAGAATATTAGATAGACATGACCTATCATCTGATGGCATCATGCACGTGTAACAGTCAGTGGGTTACATCATACAGAATGTATCACTACAAAGCAACTGAAGTGGGAAGGTTGAGCTATATACTTCTAGATCCCTCCTTTTAAAGGTATCTATAGTGCATCTGGAGAATGTTTTAGAGGAATAAAAACATGTATTTCTTTTGGGAGAGAAAACACATTCCGAGAGGTATAATTTTTGATAAATTGTTTTCCATACGTATGCTTAAGCCAATGGGAGATAAAACTGGTCCCATAGCAGGAATTAAAGGATTTGAAATATACAGAATGTGCTGTGTAAAAGAGGCAAGCTGGATACACCAGAAACGCTGTGAGCAGAAATAAAATATATCTACCATTGTAAATAAAAAGCTGAAAAATCCACCTTTTCTGAAAATTGTACATCATTGTGCACAACCTTGTGTACGTGATGGAAATACCCTTAGCCATTTTAGGAACAAGCAAGTTTCTAGTTTGCATAATTCTATTTTGGGTACTTAATTTACTCAAGAGATTTAAATACATATATATCGACTGGTGACATGAACCAAGAGAGTCATGCTGGCTCGGACTTTACTCTGGATTAACAAGGTCCACTTCAGATGCTGGGAAACCAGAGCAATCTGACAACATGTGGGCTACTGGAACATGAAGTGAGAACCTAGATTTGACTGCTCGACTGCTACTACAAGAGCAGACCCAATGAAACGTATGTGGAAACGGTAGATGAATAACAGACCTTCATCTAAGAGCTTGTTACACAACGTTTAAAATTTGTCAAGAGGAAACTAGTGTCACAACTTAAATTATATGGGCTACACACCTACAGAGGCATAAGATGGCATAGCAGCAAATGTAAGAAGACACTAATCCTAGCAGCACAGGAACATGCACTCAGTTCCAGATCAATAGAAGTGGCGGTCTACCACACCAGACAGGACCCAATGTGCAGACATTGCAAAGAGGTCTCTGAGACAATCCAACTCATAGTAGCCCAGGTGCAAGATATTTGCAGGGACAACATACGCTGAGAGGCACAACCAAGTTGCTGGAATTGTGCACTGAAATATCTGCACAGAATATGGGCTGGACCTACATAAGCCCAGATGGGAGATACCACAAACGGTATAGGAGAATGACAGAGCTAAGATCCTGTGGACAAGCAAGAAGTAGCCAACTAACCTGATTGTGGTGGCAGACAAGGAACGGAAGACTTCAGTGGTAGTGGATGATTGTTCCATTGTGTTTCGTTTAACCCAACATTTCAGACACCATGCCACTGTCAAAGGGTTAATCTTTTCACCTCATGAGGGGAGGTGTACTCCACAACCACAATTATTATTACAATAATTGTACTTATTTTATGAAATAATGTATCATTTCTTTTGTACTAAACTAAACAGACAGAAACTAAACAATACGGATAGTTATTTCACTCTTGGAACTATGGATACATTATTAAACTTGAACGTATGAGTAGTTAATTTATTATTTTGCTAACAAGTGTTAGGCATAACATTTTGCCCTGCTAGGGATTCATTGTGCAGGAGATCCTTTAAACAGATAACATATGTGGTTCATGGTGTGAGTGCTTATTTTTTTTGGTGTGTTGCTGTAAAACTGCATTTTTGAATTGGACAAAACGCATTAACAAGACTGTGCTTTGAATGCATTTATCTTTTTATTGTGGGCAGATTTTGCACACCTGGGAAGAGTAAATAAGAACATTCACATTTATAAAAGTGCATACTGTACACTAAAAGCTTAACATGGGTTTGAAATTCTAAATCTTCATTTCAGGTCGGTATAAATATTTAATTCTGTGTAACAGGCCTAGCACATCTTATATAAGCTCAATGAGAGATCTTATGTGGCCCATCCAATTTTGAATCGAGAGACTTGCATGGTCCTTTTCTCTGATTACGGTGATCTGGATCCTTGACATCAGGGTAACTCTGTACTTTCATCAAGTTTAGTTCTAATCTTGCCTCTAGCTACACATCCATCCTAAAGCCTTCTCAGGGCGAGAAACAGTACTCGAAGTAAAACTGCATACATAAAAAACAATGTTTGAAAGGCAGCTAGTGGCCTGGGAAATGTCTGCTTCTGTTCAGTCTCTTCTTTCGGAATCTTGCCTTGTTGCATACTTTTTCCACAACAGATCTAACTGTACTTATATCTGCTAACAAGGAACTAAGCCATACCTGCCTGATTTATATTCTGGCTTTCTTCCTCAGACTTTGCACTGCTGCAATTTATTGTTGGAGCTACGTGGAGGAGCTTACATGCTCGAACTGAAAACTTCTTAATGTTCTGTTAAAAAGAATAGCTTAACCATTAATGTGTATGTTTAGATATGCTCTCATACTATTGACTATTTTTGCTGCATTGTTTTTCTTGTTGTCTTTACCCGTGAATGCCTTAAGTATATCAAATATATTTTAATAATATGTGCATTCAGTTATTTAGATTCCCCCTCCAGTACTCCCTCCTCTCTCCTGTCATGTTAAACTGCTCTCCCTCATTCGTTCTACCCTCCCCTTACCCTTCCCTTACTCTCGTATTGTTCTCCCTTTCTCTCTTTGTCCCCTTTATCTTTTTCACTTTTATCCGTCTTCCTCATCTTCTGTTATTCCCCCTTTCCCTCTCGTATTCTTTCTCTCTTCACCCTTTCCTCAATTTCTCTTCCTTTCTTCCCTCTTTCACCTTCCCTCACTTCTTGAATCCATTCAGTCCATGAGTGCTGCCTAGCAGTGTTGGGCTTAGAGGGGGAGCTTCTGACTTCAGAGAAGAGGCGCAGCAGGTACCTGGCAAACTCTCAGTAAGTTGTCAAAGCTTTCTTAAATGGTTTGACTGCTTATTATGTTAGAGCAAGGGGGCACACTTAGCAGCAGAACCATAACAGCCGGAGTGTTTCTTTAACATACGTTATAGATTATTTTCAGTGGTATGTCTTCCAGAGAAAAGAGTTTATCTTGAAGAGGTTGTTTTTGTTTGTTTTTTTGTACTTGATTTTATGCTGTCCTTCAAGGTGGATTTTTTTCTCAGGATTTTATAACTTTACATTATCTGATTAAGTCCCATTGATCTAGACAGTAGACTTGCAGAACTTGAAGATCCATCTCGGTCAGAATCACAATTTGTTAGAAATTTTACCTATTCAGTTTCATTTTGAATCTCAGAATTTCGAATCGAGCTTTGACCAAAATTCTTGAAAATGGAAAAGATTTTAAAAATCAGAAATGTATCCATTTAAAATAATTTTTTTTTTAAATTCTAGTAGCTACTTGCACTTAACAACAACTTTGAATCCTTTATTTACAGTTTAAGAGTTGTTAGATTTTCTTTTTTAAAAGGACACTATAGGCACTCTGACTCTCCATTTTAGCGCTTATTCTGCCAATTTTAAAACAATCTGAACTTTTGAATGGAAAGAAAATTCTTAAGAACAAAAAATATTTGAAAATCAGAACTGTATCAATTTGGAAGAACCAAAACACAACTTGCACTAGAAACTGGACTTGTGAGCAGAAAAAACATTTAGCTCTACCCAATCGATTATTCTGAAAAATAATATTTGGCTAGTTCGGCTTTCATTGGGGTTTGGATGAATTTCATCAATGCAAAAGGATGAACCAAATGGGTGTGAAATTTGGCCAATGACTTTAGTGCAAACTATAAATATTGTGTATATTTTCCAGTAGACTGTATTTTTTGCCATTTGCTTAATATATCAAGAAGAAGTAGCCATTAAAGCAAAAAAGAGGAAGATCATAAAAAATATATTGATATATTTTATATGTATTAAATTTATCATATAAAATAAATATCGATTTTTTTTTTACTACTCCTTTTATCCCTTTATTTGTCACTTTTCACTTGAAGTCTATTTTTGTGCACTTTTCCAATATCCATTTTTTTTTTTTTTTTTTTTTTTGTGATTTCGTCATTTATTGGTTCGGAGTTTGGAATTTTGGATGATTTGCAATTCGTCTAAACTGAATGCGCAGGCCTACGAGGCTGATTTCACCTGATAATGTACAATAAAGTTTGTCGTTTAAATAATACTGAATGCTGCCTTTACCTCCCCTTCCCTCATCGTAGGGTATCAAGACTTTCCTGTCTTAACATTTACTGACAAAAAATTGACTATAAGCCCACAGAAAGTCAATGTTAACCACTCACTCATGCAGCAAGAGTCATGCTAGGTTTCTGAATTTAAAATATTTTATTCCTAGTGACTTTAATGAAAAGATCATTTAATGCTCCCTTCCTAAAATCATGATTATCATAAAAATGAGTCATCGTACACCATTTTAAGTGTATCTTCCCATTTCTGTCATATTTCTGTCTTTACAAGTCATTATGATATATGCACTGTAAGAATAGTACTCTGGGGTCTTCTAATTATAACATTTCTTTAGTCTTATTCAATATTTTATCTTTATGGGCAAGGAAAATGCTAAATAAGGAGCAGTTGCCATGGAAACCAATAGACTATCTCTTGACATTTTGCACTTTTCACCGATGTTGCGTAAATTAATCTCTCCCTATATGCTAAATTTTCTGCAAAGCCCTACAGTACATAAACAAAAATGTTGTTGTTGACTAAAACAAAATGAAACTTAAATGGACCACTCAGGCACCACAACAACTTCACAGGAATTATGTTATGTTGTCATGGTGTCACAAGGTACATGCGGCTGGCTTACCTTTAGAGGTTAAACTGTTCATGAATGGGGGGGGGGCAATATGGGGGGGGCAGAAAATCTTGCTGAAAATCTTCAATATGAATGGCTTCTGGGCACTGCTGATTGGCTTAGAGCAGTCATATGACGCTCTAAACCAAATCAGTGCATGCGATTCTCAAGCTGAGTTTTTTTTTTTTTTTTATGAATCAGAAGCTACTGGTCATTGTTCTAAGTGAATCCCACATTGAGCATTAAGTGTTACAGTAAAGACCAGCCATTTTCTCTTTCTCTTGACCCATTTTGCATATTAATATAGTTCACCGTGTTTTGAGGATTTTGTTTTTGTTTTGGCAGATTCCACAATAGAAAATGTGTTCATCTCATTCCCCTCTTCCAGCATTACATTATTTAACCCCTTAAGGACACATGACATATGTGACATGTCATGATTCCCTTTTATTCCAGAGGTTTGGTCCTTAAGGGGTTAAATTCATTTGGAATATCTATTTTAGATCTTTCTAGAATCTTGGCTCCTCTGGCAAACCAGCCTTGGCTAAGAATATTTTCCCCTATCCGTTCCATGTAAAAAGTTTACATTTTTATGAATGCACATCCTCTGCTTCCACTTACCATTTTGATGCCCCACAACACATTCTGTAGTGTAGCCATCCACAAAGTCTCCTGTTTTGATAGAAGTAAACATTGCATGTCCTGAGGCAACTTTCATTCTGTTTCAGTAAATCTGACACATTATGCTTTGTTGGTTTTGCAACTGAAAATATTGAAACTAATAAACACCGGTATGTACACTTCCAACGGATGAACAAGAATTTTTCACATGGTTGCCTACATTGCTAATTAAAGCTAACAAGGAACATACCCATATATATTAATATATTTCCTAGGGCAATATCTATCTCACTAGGCACACCTTCATATAGAGATTGCTAATGTTGGCCCTGCAGGTATTTGTGAACCTCATTCCCGACTGCTGAGCCAGCATTTCACTATTTATTTTAAACTGGAGTATTCACTAAGCGTCAAATTGGAAATTTAAAGGGACACTATAGTTACCAGATAAACTGTAGCTTAATGTAGTTGTTCTGGTATGTATAGTATGTCCCTGCAGTTATTTTAATGTAAACACAGCCTTTTCTGAGAAAAGTGGACAAAAGTTGACGGTGGAGCTCTGTCTTTTGTCAATGTCAGGCTTTACCATACGACAATGTTAGCTCTACGTTGTTATTATTGTTTGGTATTTGTGAACTGCTAAGACATTTCAATAAAATTTCAACGCAGCCAGCATCAGTATTCCATAAAGAACATTTATTAATGAAATACTGAAAGTGATAGATTTGCTTTAAAAATTGAGCATTTATTGTGGGGGGGGGGGGGGGGGGCGGAGGGGAGGAAATAAAACTCACAATGCATCACTTAAAAATATCAAAAACACATTACAACAATAAAACAGATTAGATAAAAATGTAGAACAGAAAATCCTAGCACTCATTGTCCTAGTAAAGTAATAGCATTTCTGTCTCAAGAGAGATAGGGAAGGGATGATCCAATGCAGCTCTGAGTATTGGTTCTCACATTGAATTGCAAAGTTCCCATGTATCATTAGATATTACACGTAACAAAATTATAAAACGCAACACTTTTGTTTTTGCCCCCATTTTTCATGAGCTGAACTTAAAGATCTAAGACTTTTTCTATGTACACAAAAGGCCTATTTCTCTCAAATATTGTTCACAAATCTGTCTAAATCTGTAAATAGTGAGCACTTCTCCTTTGCCGAGATAATCCATCCACCTCACAGGTGTGGCATATCAAGATGCTGATTAGACAGCATGATTATTGGAATACATTCAACTGAACTGGAATGATGAGTGAGTGTATTTAAAGGTCCACTCCACTGTCTGTGGGGTATAGCATTGTAAAGCCAGTTTTAAAAAGTACGGTACCCACTTCTATGAGAAATCAGCACTTTTATAAAGCAATTAAGAAACACTTCCCTGGCTGTCAATCAAACATCCAGAGAGGTTTTTGTCCTCCTTCCGTTAGCTCCACTGACCACACATGTGCTTCTTTGTACCTGGTCCAACATGCTCTTTTGCTTGCTTCTCTGTATCAGGGTGCTCCATGTCCCCACCCTTGCCACATGCGCGAGCACTAGTGGCTCAGAATCAGAGGCTTCTTAATGAAAAGCCTCTTATTGGTCATTTCTCCATCCTATGCTGGGGAAAAAAGGGGAGGGTTTGCAAAGGCTGCAGACAGGCAATCTGCATCTTTAGCAAACTTTTTTTAGATATAACCCAAATAACTACATGCATCAATAAATGCAATCATATATTTGTAGGGGTTTTTTTACTACTTAATTGCAATTAGTTTTTTTATTTTTTTGGAGATCTGTCACATTCCATGGTGTGACATAACTGACTGTATTGTTTCCCATAACATTATAAATCCACTTAAGCCAGAAAATATGGGTTACTACTACAAGCACACTACAAGCACCATAACCACTACACGCGGTAATGGTTATAGTGCCAAAAATGCCTTGTTTCCCCCATATTTTATTTATTTATTACTATATAATTTGTCTGTTACTTATCTTATTCATGCCAAAACTGATGCCAATATAACTAACTAGTTGTGTTGTATATTTTAATTAGACCTACCAACACATCAAGATGCATTTATACAGAATGCAGAATGATTAATCAACCATTCTGTGCATTAACCTGTCTGTAAGGTAACAAGCAATTATATTTAGAGAAAGTGACTGCTTGCAGTAATTACATGGTGTAAGCATTGTATATACAGAGAATGACTTGCTAAACAGCCAGTTTGCCCAGCGCATCAATTGATCTATTAGATAATGTATTAAAATGTGATGCGTTTGACATAAAAAATAGCATGGAATGTGTTTTAATACAGGATGACAGATCTGAGTTAACCCTTTAGAAAGTGCATACATTTATGTGTGTAAAACCCAAATTGTGAAAAAATAAATGACATGGTGTGTACGTTCGCCAGTGACAGATGGCCAGCTAATAATTAAGTGTGTAAGAACATGCCCTTTACATTTTTGTGATGAAATGTACGAGGTTGGAACGAAACAGGAAACAGACATTTTATTCAGGGAATGGTGTTGCCATATGTAAGTGTCAATGGTCTCGTGTCTACAAAAACACAATCTGAATAGGTACGCATGCTAAAACCTATCACCATTCCTCCTATGTACATGAAACACATTCATTGCACATTTTATATACATACATAGGAACAGCTGCCAAATGTATAACTGTGTCTACAGCTCATGGTGAACCCTTGTAGGCATTAGGACTGACCTATGCAAAACTTGACAATATAATACTGGGAGCAGCAGAACAGGACAGGACTGGAAATAAACCTGGAACAGGAATATACTGGTTAGTATCAATCACCCAGCTGGTGGAGGAGAGTCTTAATAGACTTACAGGTTTAAAGGGTTATTGCAACCCATAAAATATTGTTTTAATGAAACCCCCTACTGGCATGTCTCCTTAAAAAAAAAAAAAAAAAACTCACCACGATCCAGTGCTCAGGCCCAGTTCCCCTAGCAGCCTAATCCCCTGAAGGAGAAGGATGTCAGGTGGCCCTTGGGAAGCCCAGATGGGAGTATTATGCAACCATTGACTGTGTAATGGCAGATTGAATGAAGATCATTGTATAAGGTAACAGCAGCAACGTTTCAACCTCAAATTAGGTCTTCATTAAATCTGCCATTTGACTGTACTTGAGTGCCTGGATCATTTTTGCTTTTCTATTGATATTTTGGGGTTTACAGTCTCTGGTCTTGAATTGCACCCCTGTAGTGACAATTAAGAGGAGTGCAGTTTACTTCTATTTTCTACATAGTATGATAGCATAGATTGTCTGTCGCCAGCAGGATATGCGTGATGACAGACCCCAACTATGCACAGAATTAACATTAGCAAGCCCAGAGCTCTTGCTCCAGGCTGGCTAATGATGCTCAAATGACTCTGCTACAGGTGGAGTTACAGGTTCGGCAACAAAGTGCATTTGCTCTATGTGTGCAGCGTTTCAGAGATGCTCCAAATGCCGACTCCAAGCACCAGGACCACTTCAAATCAGTGAAGTGGTCCTGGTGTTTGGAGTAACCTTTTAATACATGTACAGAACGTTGGAGAGACTTATATATTGCTATATAACTTTATATTGTGAATTATATACATTGACAATATATGTTTAGAAAAACGCATATTTCAAATGTCACTGATAGTGGAAGCAGCATTCTGATAATCCTGCAAGGCCATTAACATAACGTTTTAAGTAGGTAAATATTTGAGAATTAGAGGTAGTTTAGAGTTGGGAAAGTGTTAGGGGGAAAATATGCCACAAAGGTAAGAGTAGGGATGATAATGGTTTGTGTAGCAATAGGAGGGTCTCGAGAAAGGGTTGATCCTGTAACCTCTATTGGCAAGGTGTACATCATGGGGGCTACAGTCCTAAGACAGGTACCCCCTAACTCAAAAATTCTCATTAACCCTGGGCTTCCTAACCCTTACCCAATGTTGCAGTGGTTGCTATTGCAACCGGGCCATGTGGTTCCACCAGTCAAGAAAGGACCAAACCAGGCAAAGGCTCCTCTTGTAAAACCAATATTTAGTATATTGCCAATTCAGCAAAATACTAAATAATTAAATTACAGTAGAGAGCACTTTATATGCTCACTCGCAGTTCTGGTCTTCTGAGAATGAGTCATAGCTCTGCCATGGAGTTACTGTGGCAACACTCATACTTATTGCAGCTGCACCAGGCCAGAAGAACACTTACTGAAACCTAAAGAGTTAGATGAGCTGACCTCTGACCAGAGAAACCTCCAGCAAGTGCAGAACACACACTCCCCCAGGAAAGCCATCAGCAGCACCTCAGGTCCATCAGGGATCGTACTCACAGAAGAAAGCAGGAGCTGGGTGAAAGAAAAATTGATGTATTATTATATTTGATATAAATATATATATTATTAATATTACACATACTCAACAACCAACACAATCACACTCAGCCAATCCCACATGCAACCAGCTCCACACACAATCACAATAAGCCAATCTCACACGCAACCAACGCCACACACAATCACAATAAGCCAATCCCACACGCAATTAACTCCACACACAATCACAATAAGCCAATCCCACACGCAATTAACTCCAAACACAATCACAATAAGCCAATCCCACACGCAACCAACTCCACACACAATCACACACAACTAACACAATGACATTCAGCCAACACCCAAAACAATCGACTCAGTCAATTCCACACGTAGATATCAGACTCAGCCAGTCCATGCATTATCAAATAAGCTTACACACACACACACCGTCATGTGTCAATGAACAATTGGTATAGCAGTGTACTTTACACTGAAGTGATGCATTGCATTATAAACAGCTCTATAAAAAATCCTCATTGTTTTCATTGCTGCAATGAACAACACTTCAACAACAACACACTTAAATCACAATTATTTCCTACACACATATTTTCATACATATGTGCATGCATACACATGTCTATGTTCAGTTTCCCCAACCAAAGCTTTCTAATAGAGACTTTTTGGGCAGAAATGGTAAATTTAGATTTTTTTTTTTCCCACTAAATCTTTGTTTGCAAAATCTGGTAACAAATCAATGCAACGGTTTTATCTGGTTCTTATCTGCCGTCACATTTCATGTTTCTAAATGCAGAGGTTTCTCCTGATAATCTTGAAATCGTTTTTCTTGCCCTTTCAAGGGATAAAGATTGCATTGCATCTTAATTTTATAGTTTAAAGTGAAGGTCTACTCATACCATATGTCTTATACATGTGGTTTACATTACAGAACAAAACCAAGATTTCAAAGTGGATATTCAGCATTCTGATAGATACTGTAAACACTGAAGAGGGAATTCTGCTTAATATATATACACAAACATCAAGCATCCATCACGTTCCCTTTTATAGAGGTCAGGGTTACTTTTTTCACGTGAGGATCCACATTTCCTTTAGGAAACTGAAGTTAAATTCAGAAGAAGTCTTCATGTTTCTGCTTGCTAAACAGGGGAACATTAATGGGTCGGTTATGATTCAGGTATTAAATGTATCTTGCAAAAGGGTTTGTTTCTACTGAGATCACTATAGCACTTCACACAATTTGCTGATAGGTCAATATCTTCTTCAGGATAAATTTGCAAACCAGTAGTAAGGAATTCGGAGTGGTTTGCATTGCACACCAAAAGGGTTAAAATTGTTAGATTTTAGTGTAATAATGGTATCTCTAATGTGGATTAGATAGACCTCTTTAAGTGAAGCATTACCACACAAAAAATGTTTTTACAGCATACTAAAACACATCATATTTATGTATGCATGCATGGCTATGATTAAATGCGAAAAACGCAATAACAGAGGAAAAACTCTAGGCATGAATTATTATACATTCTGAATGTTGTGCATCAAGCATGTCAAACTCAAAGTGTGGCACGGGCCACATAAACAAGGTTTAAGTTTATGTGGGCCGCACACACTCACTGACAGACACACACAGACACACATACTCACTGACAGACACACACACACACACACACACACACTGACAGACACACCCACACATACACTCACTGACAGACACACACACACATACTCACATACAGACACACTGACAGACAGACACATACACACACACACCCACTCACTGACAGACACACACATACTCACTGACAGACACACACACACACACACAGACACACACACTCACTGACAGATAGACAGACACACACATACAGACACACTGACACACACACTGACAGACACACACACATACTCACTGACAGACACACACACACACTCACTGACACAGACACACATACATACTCACTGACACAGACACACACACTCACTGACACAGACACACATACATACTCCTTAAAACACCAATCAAGTCACCAAACCTCTCCTCACCTGACACACACACACAGACACACACAGAGACACACACAGACTGACACACACACACACACACACACACACAGAGGCACACACACACTCACTGACAGAGACACACACACACACAGACAGACACACACACTCACTGACAGACAGATTTTGTTTTTCTTAAAGCTGGTATGATCATGTCATTTTATGTTCATTCCCTAAGACTCGTTGTTAATTGTTTGTTTAGCTAGTGTCACTACTCTCACTGATAATCTAGTAAATTTATGTTCATGGTTTATGACTTTCATCTATCTGATCCTTCCTATCTTTTTATCCTAAATGTTCTCGCCTTTTAGTTTTTCATCTCTAATTAATTACCTCAATAGCCCCATGTCTCCCCACCCATAATAGTGTGTTTTATTTTTTTTTATTTTTTTCTAACCTCAGACCTTATATTTCAGACTGGGCCCCTTAAAACAGCATTAACACCCAGCACTCCCAAGCAACCAAGTCCTGCAGAATCTTCTGAGCAGAGGTATCATCTCTGGAAGATTGCCCACCCTCCCCTCCCCACACCATCCCACCCCCCCCCCCCCCCCCACCATCCCACCCCATGGTCAACAACTTGCTTATAGATAGTGCACATCAGCTGGTTTCCTTAAAACACCAATCAAGTCACCAAACCTCTCCTCACCTGAATTCAATTAACACACTGCATCCTTACATTGGCTTAAACACTCATTAATATTTGTGTGTGTTTGTATATATGATCTACATATCTATATAATACACATTTTCTCTAATGTTTTCCCTTTTATTTTTCACTTTAACACTAACTTCTCTGATCACTAAAATATCCCTATCCTTTCACTCACCTGCCCCTGGCAACACAATCATCATTACTTCCACCTTACTCCCCTCCCCTCTCTATTCATCCCATGCACTCTACACATACCTTTCCAGCCTATCTCCACCAACTCCTCCCAAATCCTCTACATACATACCCTCCTACAAAACTTTCAAATCCTACTCCCACCTTCACTTCCTTTCTATCCTTCTGCTCCTAGCAGCTGGTGATGTCTCTCCAAACCCCGGTCCCCTCTCAACAAACACAGCACATACTAACCCAAGGACCCACACTAATCTCATACCCATCTCATGTTCCTCTAGATCCTCCTTCAATACTGCCCTCTGGAACGCACGCTCTGTTTGCAATATAACTAAATCCACTGCTGTCCATGACTTCTTTATCTCTCGTTCAATAGATTTACTAGCCTTAACAGAAACCTGGCTCTCCCCCTCTGACACTGCCACCCCTGCATCTTTGTCCTTCGGTGGTCTCCAACTTACCCACAACCCAAGAAACTCTGAATGTAAAGGTGGTGGTGTTGGGTTTCTCCTCTCCCCTCACTGCTCTTTTAAACCTCTTCCCACCCCCCTTCCCTCTCTTTCCCATCATTTGAAATACACTCAATTCACCTTTTCAAACCCTTCTCTGCTAACATTGCTGTTATTTACCGTCCCCCTGGTTCCCCTCTTCTCTTCCTTGACCACTTTGCTGCCTGGCTACCCTATTTCCTCTCTTCTAACATTCCATCCCTAATTCTCGGGGACTTCAATATTCCTATAAACCCACCTTTGACCTCTGCAGCCACTAAACTACTTTCAATGACTTCCTCCCTCGGGCTATCGCAGTGGGCAAATTCTCCCACCCATGTAGCTGGCAATACCCTTGACCTAATCTTCACTTATGCATGTACAGTAACTAATATCTGCAACACTCCATATCCACTCTCTGATCACCACCTCTTATCATTTGCTCTTGCGTACCCCCTCACCCAACAACCTCAGCCTAACCCCCCTCAACTCAGGAGGGACCTTAATTCTCTTGATCTCCAACAGTTGTCAGCTGACATTGATTCACAACTGCTGTCCATCCCTTCCCTCTCCTGTCCTTCACTGGCCATCTCCATATATAACTCTACTCTTACATCTGCCTTGAACACTGCAGCGCCACTCCAAACCAGCACCTCGAGGAGGACCCGCCCCCAACCATGGCATACTAAATCAACGCGCTACCTGCAAAGATGCTCCCGTTGTGCTGAACGCTCCTGGATTAAGTCTCGTACCCAATCAGACTTTCTCCATTATAGATTCATATTGTGTTCATACAGTGCTGCCCTTGCCCTTGCCAAACAGTCCTATTTTTCCTCTCTCATTAGTTCATGTTCCCGCAACCCCAGGCGTCTCTTTGACACCTTTAATTCTCTTCTTCGCCCTGCTGTGGCCACCCCCAAAACTAACCTTACTTCTGATAACTTTGCATGTTACTTCACTGACAAGATTGAACAGCTAAGGAAAGAATTCTCCCCTCCTTGCCTTTCTGTTTCTCAATCACACATAAATCATGCCTTTCCTACCCTTCAGACATTCCCCAGCTACTGACCAAGAGGTGGCTGCTCTTCTTTGCTCCTCTCGCCCCACCACTTGCCCGCTCAATCCTGTCCCATCTCACCTTATCAGATCTCTCTCCACTTGTCTCGTGCCTTCTCTAACACACATCTTCAACTGCTCGCTCTCTTCTGGCATCGTCCCTGCTGACCTTAAACATGCCACTGTAGTACCTATACTAAAAAACCATCCCTCGACCCATCCACCCTTTCTAACTACCGTCCCATATCCCTGCTCCCTTTTTCCTCAAAGCTTCTGGAAAGACTTGTCTTTACCCGTGTGTCTCATTTCCTCAATTCCAACTCTCTCCTTGACCCCCTTCAATCTGGCTTCCGCCCTCTCCACTCTACAGAGACTGCCCTTATCAAAGTCACTAATGACCTAATCACAGCTAAATCCAAAGGCCACTACTCCATACTAATTCTTCTTGACCTCTCAGCGGCCTTTGACACCGTTGATCATGCTCTCCTTCTTCAAACTCTTCAATCGCTTGGTCTCTGTGGCTCTGTCCTCTCATGGCTTTCCTCTTATCTCTCCCAACGCTCATTCAGTGTCTCCTTTTCTAATGATACCTCCTCCCCTCGCCCTGTCTCGGTTGGAGTCCCTCAAGGCTCCGTCCTTGGTCCCCTTCTATTTTCTCTTTATACTGCCTCTCTTGGCAAACTTATTACCTCTTTTGGATTCCACTACCACCTGTATGCTGATGACACTCAGCTATATCTCTCCTCCCCGGACCTCTCCCCTGCTGTCCTGCAACGTGTCACTGCTTGCCTTTCTTCCATCTCTGACTGGATGTCCTCCCGCTTTCTGAAACTCAATCTCTCAAAAACTGAGCTCCTTGTCTTTCCTCCTCCTAATACTGATCCTCCTCTTTCGCTCTCCCTTCAAGTTTGTGGTGCCAACATCAGTCCATCCTTGCAAGCGCGCTGTCTTGGCGTCATACTTGAATCTGGCCTCACCTTTGAGCCTCACATCCATCATGTTGCCAAATCCTGTAGATTCCATCTTAAAAACATAGCCCGCATCCGCCCCTTTCTTGCACCAGATACTACCAAGGAGCTTGTCCATGCTCTAGTAATTTCCCGCATGGATTAATGTAACCCTCTCCTGATTGGTCTTCCCAAAAGCCGTACTGCACCCCTACAGTCCGTAATGAATGCTGCTGCTAGACTGATTTTCCTCTCTAGTCGTTTCTCCCACACCTCACCCCTCTGCCAGTCCTTACATTGGCTTCCTGTATGCTATAGGAGTCAATTCAAGGTACTAACTCACACCTATAAAGCACTGAACAACTCTAGCCCCTCTTATATCTCCTCACAGATCCATAGGTATGTCCCTTCTCGGTCTCTCCGCTCTGCCCGTGACCACCTCCTGTACGTTGTCCGCACTCGTACGGCCAACTCGCGCTTGCAGGACTTCTCGCGGGCAGCTCCCTTCCTATGGAATAGCCTGCCTACCGCCATCAGACTCTCCCCTAGTCTTGCATCTTTTAAGAAGTGCCTTAAAACCCATCTCTTTAGGAAAGCTTATGGCCTCCAAGACTAACCAATACCTCACATACCTGTCTCTTGCCCTCTCCTAAAGGGCAGTCCACCTTATTTGATTGCAAATTCCTGTCCTAATGTATTTTACACCCCACCTCCTATAGAATGTAAGCTCGATCGAGCAGGGTCCTGTTCAACCTATTGTTTCCTGTAAGTTTATTTGTAATTGTCCTATTTATAGTTAAATCCCCTCTCATAATATTGTAAAGCGCTACGGAATCTGTTGGCGCTATATAAATTGCAATAATAATAATAACAGACACACACATACTTGCTGACAGACACACACACACACTGACACTGAGACACACACACTCACACACTTACACTCACATACTTTTCATTATTGCTCCTTACCTTATGGAGCCGATGGGGGGCATCTCTGATGGGGGGTTCCTTCCTGCTACTCACTGCTCCCTCGCGCGCTTTAGTGATGCCGGGTGCCGGAATAGGATGTCATATTCCGGAGCCCGGCCTCACTTCAGTCGGCGCGCGAGGGAGCAGGAACACCGAGCTCCCTCGCGGCCCTCCTTCATGGCTGGGTAAGTGTTAGCAGAGTAGGCACCTGCAATGTGGGGAAAGCAGGTGCCTACTCTGCTATAACACTGAGCATGCACTCGTGGCTCCCTGGGCCGCAAAGATGGTCCTTGTGGGCCGCATGTTGCCCACGGGCCGCGAGTTTGACATGCTTGTTGTACATGTAGAGTGCAGATAAAAACAGGGATAATTTGAGCTAGCAAAAGGGTAACAATGTGGCATATGTGGAAATAATTCAGAATTTTATAGGTACATACGAATGTGATAAGCACATACTATAACTTGAATAATTACATTCTCAAGAATGATTGGAGACTTGTACACAAGTGAACATAATAAACTTTATTCAGTAGACAATCAAACAGAAATTTAAAATGTGGGCAAAAGAAAAGCTAACCTGGGAAAATTCTGCAACTCCGCTACAATCACAACCTATCATAATCTGAATTTTGCAATTTATTCTCAGTTCACCACAAATCACATTTTAGTTAATAAACTGATGAGTACGGTGCTTACAATACTCCTGATACAAACATATGCTATGATAGGGTATTTTCCAAACTGGTCTCAAGAAGTCTGAAGTTCTTGCAACAAGTTTTACTCATAAAAAAAAAAAAAAAATGATGCATAGATTTTTAGATGGGTTTCCACTCTTGTCTCACAACATATTTGGGACACTTTTGGGACAGTTTGCCTATTACTTATTGTAGGCATTTTATATATATATTCAGTGGCGTACATACCAGGGTCGCCCGGCCGCCCCTGCGACCCGGTATGTACGCTCTCCGCCAGCCTCTTCTCCTGGGGGGCCCAGGAGCCGGCCACCTCCGGGCCCCCCGAGGCTGGCCCTGCTTACACCCGGCGGCCGGCTGGTGCGCGAGGGAGCACTCTCCCCTGAGTGCTTCCTCTTCAGCTCCCTCGCGCACCGCACTGATACCGGAGCCGGAAGATGACGTCATCTTCCGGCGCCGGTATCAGTACGCGGCGCGCGAGGGAGCTGAAGAGGAAGCACTCAGGGGAGAGTGCTCCCTCGCGCGCCCGCAGGACCAGCCAGCCCCCCAGGAGCCCAGCAGCACCACTGGACCCCAGGGAATCCCCTCAGCACTCCAAAGGTAAGGAGGCTGGGGGGATTAAATAAAAAAAAACCATGTGTAAGTGTGTGTGAGTGTTAGTGTGTGTGTGTGAGTGTTAGTGTGTGAGTGTGTGTTAGTGTTAGTGCGTGTGAGTGTTAGTGTGTGTGTGTGAGTGAATGTTAGTGTGTGTGTGTGAGTGAGTGTTAGTGTGTGTGTGTGTTAGTGTGTGTGAGTGTTAGTGTGTGTGTGTTAGTGTTAGTGCGTGTGAGTGTTAGTGTGTGTGTGTGTTAGTGTGTGTGTGAGTGAGTGTTAGTGTGTGTGTGTGTGAGTGAGTGAGTAAGTGTTAGTGTGTGTGTGTGTGTGTGTTAGTGTGTGTGAGCGTTAGTGTGTGTGTGTGTGTTAGTGTGAGTGTTTGTGTTAGAGTGTGTGCTAGTGAGTGTCAGTGAGTGTGTTACTGTGTGTGTCTGTTACTGAGTGTGTTTGTGTGTGTGTGTGTTAGTGAGTCTGTTTGATGTCTGTTAGTGAGTGTGTGTTTGTCAGTGAGAGTGTATGTTTTGTAAGTGAGTGTGTATGTATGTCTGCCGCTGAGTGTGTCTTTGTCAGTAAATGTGTGTGTCTGTTAGCTAGTGTGTATGCATTTGTTCGTGAGAGTGTGTGTGTGTGTGTCTTCAGCACTTACCTTTCTCCAGCGCCGGACTCCCATGGCGCTGGGGATCCCTCCGCCTCTCAGCTCCGAATGCGCATGCACGGCAAGAGCCGCGCACGCATTCAAACCGCCCATAGGAAAGCATTACTCAATGCTTTCCTATGGACGTTCAGTGTCTTAAAATGGCGGAAGCGCCTCTAGCGGCTGACAGTGAGACAGCCACTAGAGGCTGGATTAACCCTCAGTGAAACATAACAGTTTCTCTGAAACTGCTATGCTTTCAGCTGCAGGGTTAAAACTAGAGGGACCTGACACCCAGACCACTTAATTGAGCTGATGTGATCTGGGTGTCTGTAGTGGTCCTTTAAGTGTGTGTGCATCTGCATGCAGTGGCGTACATACCGCGGTCGCAACCCCTGCGACCAGGTGCCCGCCGCCATGTGTTGCTGCCCCGGCCCGCGCAGAGTAAGCGCGAGGGGGGGGGGGGGGCCCACGGATCAATTTTCGCACCGGGGCCCCATGGGTCATGTGTACGCCACTGTATATATTCTTTTGAGATCTCTATAATTATTATAATTGTTTTTTATAAAGCACTAACAAATTCCGCAGGGCTGCACAATAGGTGGACTAACAGACAAGTATTTGTAATAAAATGAGTTGGGTGCACAGGAACAGAGGATGTTGAGGGAAACAAGCTTGTATTCAACAGGAAGTGGTAAAATGGCACAAGAGGTAAGGGTGAGATATATTTAATGTATAGGAAACATTGCTAGACTAGTTTCCAATGGAGGCTTAGTTTTTTGGATGACACAGTGGCAGGAGATGAAGCAAGATGGGTTACCAAGGTGTGTAGAGATAGAGCTAAAGCTTTTACAGTTTAATTTATATGCTTTCCTGAGGAAGTGAGTTTTCAAAGATTTTTTTGAAGAAATGGAGACTGGGTAAGAGTCTAATGGAGCAAGGAAGGGAGTTCCAGAGTAACGGTGCAGCTCGAGAAAATAGGGTATAGAAGTAGGTCTATGGAAGAGCAAAGGGGACTTAATGGGACATACTTGTGTATTAGTGAGGATAGGTAAGTAGGAACAGTGTTATATATGTGAGATTTATAAGCAGGCACCAGAATGTTAAATTGAGCCCTATATCTTACGGGAAGTCAGGGTAGGGACTGAAAGAGGGAAGAGGCGTGAAAGGTGTGGGTGGACAGGAAGATGAGCCTCACCACCATTTTCATTATAGACTGTAATGAGAATAAGATTGCAGTAGGCAAGAGAGGACAGCAGTCTGGAAAAGCACCTTCACTGCATTAAATAGGGGCTGATGTGTGCTATGTTTTTGAGATGGAAGAGGCAGGATTTGGAGATTGTCTGGACTTAAGGGATGAAGTAAAGGTTGGAGTCAAAGAGAACACCTGGGCAGCAAGCCTACAAAGTAGAGCTGATCGTAGTGCCATTGACTTGAAAGAAGATAGATACGGGAGTAGCAATGCTTAAGGGAGGAAAGAAAAGAAGCTCTGTTTTGGACAGGTTAAGTTTAGGGAGTGAGCATCCATCCAGTTAGAAATAGCAGCAAGGCAGTCAGAGACACGAATCAAGAGGGAGAGCGAGAAATCAGGAGAGGACAGACAGATTTGCATGTCATCTGTGTAGAAGGGATATTGGAAGTCAAAGGAGTTGATGAGTTTACCAAGGACAGTATTGATTGAGAACAGTAGGAAACCAAGACCAAGAGAGACTTCACCAGAAGCAAGAAGCAAAACTAGAGACAATAAAAAAGGTGAGAGCGGGTTTTGCATGGATTGGGTGTAGGAGGAGATCATTTGGGAGTAGGAGAAAGAGGTGGAATGTAGCAGTGAGGGCAGGGACAGATTTCGATGAAAAGAGGCCCTAGGCTATTCCACTTATGAGACCCTTTCACCTCCCATTTTTAAGTTTGTAAATTACATGAGAGACAATAAAATACATCGTTACTGTGATATATATACTAACCTTTATAAAAAATGTGGCACGGATAATAAATAAAAAAAAGTTGAGATGAGGAGGGGGGGGGGGGTGATTGTGAGAGGGAGAGGGTGATGGGGAGAGGGGGGGTGATTGTGAGAGGGAGGGGGGTGATGATGAGGGGGGTGATTGTGAGAGGGAGGGGGTGATGAGGAGAGGGGGGTAATTGTGAGAGGGAGGGGGGTGATGAGGAGAGGGGGGGTGACTAAAAAATTACCTTAAATGCCTGGTGGTCCGGTGGGGTCCCTGGTGGTCCGGTGGCCCTCATTTCCAGTCTGCAGCTCCGCAGAGCTGCAGACCATGGATCTCGCGAGACCCAATCAGAGCGTTACCTGGTAACCCGCGGCAACGCTCTGATTGGGCAGTGCACGCGAGATCCATGGTCTGCAGCTCTGCACATTGCGGAGCTGCAGACCGCCGGTCTCGGCGATCGCGGCAGGAGGGCCATTGCAGGCTGCCCCGGGCACCCCCCTAGTAAGTGGCACCTGGGGCAGACCTCGCCCCCCCCCCCCCCCCTCTTAGTACGCTACTGGTCATATCATATGCGTAGAATTTCTCCTTAGTTTCGGTTCAGTGTTTTAGTGTTCACTGTTTTTAGAATAGTGTCATTTTAATTTTGCTAACAATTTGAATGTAGGCCCCTCTTGATCTTGAGGCCCTAGGCTGAAGCCTAGTTAGCCTATAGGAAAATCCGGCCCTGAGTGAGGGGTATGTGAAGGTTGCTGGTTGGTTGAGGTAAGTGAGTGAAGAAGTAATGTTGATACTGAGCAAGTAGAGGGAAAAGAAGAGAAGGAGAAGAGAGGAAGAGAGAATTGCTCAGGTGAGCACTTGTTAAGGTACATTTCTTGGTACTATAAACTAGGAGGTAATGATTTATGACTGGTGCTTTTATGCATAAATTTCTAAGCAATTATGTTTTTTTTTTGCTGTTTTTTTATTTTTATGTTGTTTGTGTAAAATACCTAACTATCCAATTTAAAGTGTGTGATTGAAAGTTATTAATTACAGAGCAAGAGGCAAATTCAGATAATTAACATAAAGATAAACAGATGTAATTTGTTAGCATTTCTATTTAGTAGCAAATCATATATAAAAAAAGACTTTAATCACAAGCAAGTTTTAGACAACATAATTATCTTAATGTCACTTTACAATGAAAAATTACTGCTTAAATAATCACTACAGGTGCATGAAATCAAAGTGCGCAGGAAAGGGAGTACCTAATTATATTTCAATGGTGTATTGTTTTCTTGAGAAACACAAACTTAAAGGAACAATCCAAGTACCATAACCACTTTAGCAGTTATGGTGTTCGGAGTGTCTTAGCGTTTGGCACTGGTTTGACTTCTTACCTGGTGTCTGCTGAGTGCTGCTTTCTGCCTCTTTGACAGACATAAGCTCTCTGCCTAAGCTAAGCCTGGCTTAGAACAATCATTTGGGGCTTTCTGCCAATGAGCTAGCTGCGCACTGCAGATTTTAGCTCAGGAGAGCTAACAAAAGTGCTCAGTGAACTCAAGGTAAGGAACAAAATGAAATATATAACTTACCTGCAATTGACTGTCTTCATGTTAACTCCATGTCAGTCATTGTTATTAGCACCTGGCACCAGTGACGGAAGTGTGCCCTCTGTGCTGCGCCAGTCCACTTTATGGCATCCCATGAGGCAAGAGGCTCTGCGCTAAGGAAAAGCATAAAACTGCCTGACTAGACGAATATACAGTGTGCGGAGGGATGGAAGTTGGCAGCAAGGTAGCTCTGATCTTTGTACACTTCTAATATAGATCCCTTGTGCACAAGGGCACATCTCGACAAAGTTGCTGAGAGTCGAGATGTTTCATCACTCCACCCTCAACATCACTAAAGGTTGAGTTTGGGAGCAGTACAGGATGCGCACGAATATCAGAAAAGCCCCACTTGACCCCAGGGAGATGATCCACTCCATCTCTCCCAAAGGTAGGGAGTTGGGTGGGCCTCCAAAAAGTTAAAAGGCCCAAAATAAATAACACTACTTTATGAGGCTATGTGAGAGAATTTGCATGTTTGTGAGTATATGTGTGTCAGTGAGTGCGTGATACTGTGTGTCAATATCATTGTGATTGTGTGTCTGTCAATGAGTGTGTTTGTCAGTGAGAGTATGTCAATGCGTGTCAGTATCAGTGATAGTGTGTGTGTCTATCAGTGAGTGTGTGTGTGTGTCAGTGAGTGTATGTCATTGTATGTGTATCAGTGACAGTGTGTGTCTGTCAGTGAGAATGTGTGTATGTGAATAAGAGTTTGTGTGTTAAACAAGGTGTGCGAGCATGAGTAGGTATATGGATCAGTGAAAGTATGCTTAAAAGAATGAAAATTATTAGTTAAAAATAGTGTTGCTCAATTTTATGTGTTTTGAAGTGATACCGGAGAAACTGACGGAAGCCAAGCACAGAGAGATGGACACAGGTTTCTTCAGGAAGGAAGAGATTCTTTATTGGATCACCGATCGGGACTCAGAGGGACTAACGTCACCAAAATACAGCAAATTCTGAGCCCCGGACAATAGTGCAGGCTCCTTATATAGGCATATAACTCCTCCCATATTGAGCTCCACCCGCACATTCTCTTAACCAATCAACACAGATAAGAATTAACTTCCTGTTTGACCGCATGGCCTGTCCAGCACAATGGAGGAGGGGAATACTATATCCTGTATTCTTGCACATGCTCCGTACACTACTGATCGTATCTTGCCTCGTGCAACCAACTGATCGATACGTCAGCATATGCACGTACACATGCCACGTGGTAATCTCGGCCTACTAAATTTATTTTTACCGAGATTCCACCACATTCCCCCCTTTGATGCCTCTTGATATTTCACAATTACTTGAGGCATCACTTAACCTTGGTTTGCATACACCGCAAGTTACCTTGAACCAGACCAGACTTATCTTATGATGTGAATCTTCAACACTCATCTTCCTGCATTGGTTCTCCCTGATCTAGAGCCTTATACTTATAAATCGCCATTATCTGTGCAGCAGCCTTCCTCTCTGCTATATTTTCTATCAGGCTTTGCACAGACCTAACTACTAAGGGTATAAGACACGGCAGGAGTAGACACAACATTAAAATCAGTAGGACTCCACCTACCACTGCCTTAAGCCCTCCAAACCACTCATACCAGCTACCAAACCAACTACTTGGATTGTACCCTTTCCATACCTGAGTAGGCACATGCGCTAGTTTAACCATATGGCTAGTAAGCTCAGCTATTGCTTGCCCTTCGTCATCTATTTGAAGACAGCAATTGCTCAGGTTAAACTTCCCACATACACCTCCCTCTACTGCCAAAAGGTAATCCAAGGCTAATCTATTTTGGTAGACTGCTGTCCACATCTTGGTGTTATGCTTCGCTAGAAGATTGAGCGCTTGTGATGTTTCGTTAGTAATAATCTCAACCACCGCCTGTAATCTTATAATACGGTTGAGCATATAAATAGGGGTTCTGTAACCAAAGGTACCATCCTCAGCCCACGTGGCTGGCCCATAATAATCTATGATACGCTGGGGAGGCCATTCATTATCTTCCCAGGTGCCTATCTCTATGGGTCCCCTTTTCTTCCTATGATTCACATCATACACTTTAACACCTAAAGTCTCACCTGTTTCAATCGGTAACAAGAAGAAGGATGGTTTGAGCATACCCAACACACATGCCCCTTCCCAGTCCTGTGGCAACTCCGAATAGGCTTTCTTACCACAGATCCAGTACAAATTTGCTGGGGCTCTCCAGGTAGATGTGATGGATAAATCAAACCACACATCCTTTAAATTGGCGTATCTAGCAAACGGGTTAGATGGTTCTGAGACATTTGAAGCCGACCACCAAGTTGTATTCTTTGTATCATCATCATAAGCTTTTTGCCCTAGACAAGTTAATTCTCCTACAGAAGTATTATACATTATTCCTTTCCTTGCTATGCAAACATAACCTATGATGGAGGTCTTTAATCTCCACTCAGATTTACCTCTAACACTCATATGATAATCGGCTTGTGTAGATATTAGTTGGTCAACTGCCTCAGAACCGGACATTACCTCCTTTGCTTCCCAAGGCCATTGGTCTCCCATGTTAGTACCTCCACACACATAGCAGTTGGTAACATTAAGACTACCGGCAATACTTTCGGCTAAATCGATGAACAGGTTTTTAGCATTATGGGGGATCTTATTATCTATACTCATCTCTTCATAAAAGGAATGGTATACTTGATGAGTTTGGGAGGATACCGTATCAGTCTCTATCCCTATAAACAATAATGTCCCAGGATCTAAACCCGTCTCGTATATCTGAAACCCAAATAGATTGCCATATTTGTCTAAGAACTTATCGGGGTTATTTATAAGTATATGGATGGGATTACATTCCATAGACTTACAATATGGGCTAGTCGGCAACTTAGTCACTATCATGTCTTTATCTACTGTCTGTCCCCAAGTCGCCCACCCCACACAAGACCAATATGGGCAAAAGTTATAGTCTTTATTTGGGCATCTAGGACTTACATATTTATTTTTACTACTGGGACAAATATATTTATCATTAGACCCATACGTCCTCTCCCATCTAAGATCCCCACATACATTCCACGGCTTTCTACCACTCGATATCACTTTACACGCATCAAATAGTAGGACACCCGAAGAATGTACGGATTCTAACACCGTCTTATTAATTAGGGTCCCCTGAGGATCTCCATTCCTGAGAGTCAACCAAATTGTACGAGGTTGATACTCCGGACTGAAGCACTTAGGTTCTCCTACTCCTAAATGGCACACACTATAGTCTATATTTAGGTATCTACATCTCGATACATCTCCTTTACACTCGTATTGAGAATGCCAAATTAGGGTTTGGGAAATATGGTTACCTGTTCTCGTAGTCTTAATGCATACCTCACAGCTAGGAGTGTCGGTACCTCTACCTTCCTGAATATAAAAACACATATAAATAAACACTATCAAAAGCACATCTTTCGCCGTCATCCTCAGTCTTCGTCCGTGCGAAGGCGCCTCAGCTTCCAGGATGTGAGGGCTGCAGGGAATGGAGTTCTGCTCGTCTTCACAGGTGTCCCTTCGAGACTTTCCTGGCTTATATACTATGTGTTGGTAAGCGGACAGGCTTTATTATGGCCTTCTCACTCACGCACCAAATCCCAAAAATAATAAAATTTGTAATCCACAATAGTTCCTCGTTACTCCGACTGAGTAGTGCATTTTAACCGGATCTTGCAGGGATTCTCTGGATCTGCTGTAACTTGCCAAGAATCGACTGCTGCTGGTTTAACCCTGGAGTGATGTATCCACGGAGTCACTTCGGCTACTTTTATCGCTGTAGGGGTAGACAAAAGAACAACATAAGGACCTCTCCACTTGGGCCCTAAAGGTACATTATTCCACTCTTTAATCCACACTTGATCTCCTGGATGATAACTATGAACAGGGGGATAAATATTCACAGGTAATCTATCTTGTACCCATTTCTGTACCTCCTCCATAGTCTTACCCAACTCTACAACCTGCTGCCGGGTAATTCCTTCTCCCAACTGACTCAAATCCCCCCTTAAGTTACCAAGTACGGGAGGTGGTCGCCCATACATAATTTCAAAAGGAGAGAGGCCCATTCTTCTGGTAGGGGTACTGCGGATTCGCAATAGAGCTATGGGTAAGAGAACGTTCCACTTAAGTTGGGTTTCCTGACACATTTTAGCCAACTGGTTCTTTATAGTTCTATTCATTCTCTCTACCTTACCAGAACTCTGGGGTCTATATGCGGTATGAAGCCTCCACTTTATACCAAGCATATGAGTCAGTTGTTGTAAGCACTGGTGAACAAAAGCTGGACCATTGTCCGATCCTATAGAACAGGGTAGTCCATATCGGGGTATTATTTCTCGTAGCAGGAATCTTACAACTTCTCCTGCTTTCTCTGTACGAGTAGGACATGCTTCTACCCAGCCTGAATAGGTGCACACAATTACCAGCAGGTAACGATGTCCACCCGATTTAGGCATCACTGTAAAGTCTATTTGTAGATCGGACATGGGGAGTCCCCCCATAAACTGGACTCCTGGTGGCTTTACTGGTCCTTGTCTTGCATTATTTTTAGCACACGTTACACATCTTCGTACAATGGCCTGAGTCAAGTTGGACAATCTTGGTATGTAGAAATGTTTTCTGAGAGATTCTTCAGTACTGTCTCTCCCAGAATGTGTCCCGTTGTGATAATTTTGGACAATTTCTACCGCTAGTGATGCTGGTATGACTATTCTTCCATCTTCTAGCTGATACCACTTGTTCTCCAAATACTTTCCTGGTTCAGTCTTTAACCACTCCTCTTCTTGAGCTGTATAAACTGGAGTCCATTGGGACAGTGGAGTTGGTATAAGAGCAGCTATATGCCCCACATACTCCTGTCTTCCTGATTCAGCAGCACGCTTAGCTGCACTATCTGACATCCGGTTTCCCTTGGTTACATCACCATCTCCTCTCAGATGCGCTCGACAATGTATGATACCGACTTCTTTCGGCTCCCACACTGCTTCCAAGAGTTGTAGGATTTCAGCTGCGTACTTGATTTCTTTGCCTTCTGAATTCAGTAGTCCTCTTTCTTTATACAAAGCTCCGTGGGCATGAGTGGTTAAAAACGCATATTTGGAGTCCGTATAGATGTTTACTCTTAAACCTTCAGCCAATTGTAACGCTCGTGTTAGTGCTATTAATTCTGCCTTTTGTGCTGATGTTCCTTTCGCCAGTGGCCGAGCTTCTATCACCTTGTCTATTGTTGTTACTGCATATCCTGCATAGCGGATCCCTTCTTTCACATAACTACTGCCGTCGGTATAATATTGAACATCGGGGTTCTGGATGGGAAAATCACGAAGATCTGGTCTACTTGAGAACACTTCATCCATTACTTCCAAACAATCATGTTGACTTTCAGTAGGTTGTGGCAAAAGGGTAGCTGGATTTAAGGTGTTTACAGTCTCTAAATGCACTCTGGGGTTTTCACACAACATTGCTTGATACTTGGTCATACGGCTGTTACTAAACCAATGATTTCCTTTGTAATCCAACAACGTCTGTACTGCATGTGGGACTCGTACATAAAGTTCTTGACCCAGAGTGAGTTTATCGGCTTCAGCTACTAGCAGGGCGGCTGCAGCTACTGCTCTTAGACAAGGTGGAAGTCCGCTGGCCACTGCATCCAGTTGCTTAGACATGTAGGCAACAGGTCTTTGCCATGATCCCAAGTACTGTGTCAATACTCCCACAGCCATTCTTCTTTGCTCATGTACATACAGGTAGAATGGTCGTGTGTGATCAGGTAGACCTAATGCTGGGGCACTCATCAAAGCCTTCTTCACATCTTCAAATGCCGTTTGCTGTTCTTGGGTCCATAAGAAGGGGTCGTGCTCTGTACCTTTGATAGCTGCATACAGAGGTTTTGCCAGTATCGCATAGCTGGGAATCCATATCCTACAGAAGCCTGCTGCCCCCAAGAATTCTCGCACTTGTCTTCTATTCTTGGGTATTGGTATTTGGCAGACAGCTTCTTTTCTCTCTGGCCCCATAATTCTTTGACCTTCAGAGATATGGAATCCCAGATACTTGACGGTTGGCAAACACAACTGAGCCTTCTTTCTGGACACCTTGTATCCTGCCTTCCAGAGAATGTGTAGTAGATCGTGCGTTGCTTGCTGACATTTTTCTTTTGTAACTGCTGCTATCAACAAGTCATCTACATATTGTAACAATACACACTCTCCTGGGATAGACTCGAAATCCAATAGATCTTGGCTTAGAGCTGAACCAAATAGGGTAGGTGAATTTTTAAACCCTTGGGGCAGTCTTGTCCAGGTCATTTGGCGTTTTGAGCCCGTTACAGCGTTCTCCCATTGGAAAGTGAAGATACATTGACTTTCTGCGGCAATTCGGAGGCAAAAGAAGGCATCTTTGAGATCTAAGACTGTGAAGTAAGTAGCCCCGCCCGGAATTAAAGCAAGCAGGTTATATGGATTGGGTACGACTGGATGTATACTAACAACCGCATCATTGACTGCTCTTAAGTCCTGCACAGGTCGATACTCATCTGTACCGGGCTTTTGAACAGGCAGCAATGGGGTGTTCCAGGGGGAAGTACAGAATTTTAGGATACCATACCGTATGAATTTATCCAGATAGGATTGAATGTTCTTCTTAGCCTTCTGCGGGATGTGGTATTGTCGTAGGCTCACTGGATAAACCCCAAGTTTTAGTTCAATTTTTATAGGTGGAATATTGCGGGCCAGTCCTGGTGGGTTGTTCTCTGCCCAAACTCCTGGTATGTTAAATAATGTCTCATCACTCCTAGGGTTTTGGCTAGTCAACGCTGTATAAAGTCGCCACTCTTCTTCCTTTGGTACGGATAATGTCATAATACCTGAAGGTCCATTAAACTTTAAGGATGTTGTTCCATTTGGTAGGAACGTAATCTGCGCTTGTAATTTTGATAGCATATCACGTCCCAGCAATTGGACTGGACATTCGGGCATATAAAGGAATTGATGTTTTACTACGTGGCCTCCCAATGTACAGAGTCGACTTTTAAGAACCGGTTTTTCAGCACTTCTTCCAGTTGCTCCTATCACAGTAATAGTCCTTCCAGATGGAGGAGCAACTAGATTAGTCACCACTGAATGTTCAGCACCAGTGTCGATCATGAACGCACTCCTTTTCCCCCCTATTGATACATCGACCATAGGCTCCGCTCGACCAAGGGGGATGGAGCCCGGTCGGTATCAATAGTCCTCCATGACCGTGTCAGCCAATCCTACAAAGTCCCTACCTTCTCTATCGCGGGACCTTTGCGCTGCTGGAATATATCTATCTTCCCTAACACTTCCTCTGTTCCCATTACTCCCTCTATTACCATTACTCCCTCCAGGGCCTCCTCTACCTCTCGCTCTGCCTCTAAAGTTTCCGTAGCCTGCCCTGGGTTGGTCTCTCTCGCACTGCTCTCTTTGTGGACATTCGTTCCTCCAATGCCCTTCTTCCTTGCAATACGCGCATTGATTCCTACTCAAGGGCTCCCTACTCCATCTACTATCGCCTCTATCTGGGCCCCGTCTATCTACGCCTGCGATCGCTACCGCTAGCATATCAGCCTTTTTACGCATCTTGCGCTCTTCCTCTTTCTTATTTTCTGTATCCCTGTTCATATACACTTTATTCGCTACCTCCATTAGTTGGGTGATGGACATACCTGCAAACCCTTCTAACTTTTGTAGCTTGCGCTTAATATCTCCGTAAGCTTGGCTGACAAAGGCGGAGTTAACCATTCGGGAATTGTCTGCGTCTTCCGGATTAAAGGGGGTATACAAGCGGTATGCCTCCAATAATCGGTCATAAAAGACACTAGGCGCTTCATCGCTTTTCTGGATCACCTCAACTGTCTTCGACATGTTAATGGCTTTCTTTCCTCCTGCTTTCATGCCAGCAATTATAGCGTCTCTATAGGCTCTGAGTTGAACCATATCAGCACCATTTACATTCCAATCGGGATCGGTGTTGGGATAGTGTGTTGCGGCCCATGCTGATGGATTGGCTTGGTTTAAAGTACGGGCTTTATCCTCTAGTGCTTTAATGGCCGCTTGATTAATTCTTGTCCTTTCCTCATTGTTGAATAAAGTCATTAATAACTGCTGGCAATCAGCCCATGTCGGGTTATGTGTCTGTACTATTGAGGTGAACAGATCAGTCATAGCTTGTGGTTTCTCAGTATACGAGGAATTGTGGGTCTTCCAATTTAAAAGATCGGTTGTCGTGAATGGGACATATACAAAGACTGGGTCAGCATGTGCCATTTGGCCTGCGGCATCGATATAGGCTGACCCAGGATTCAGACGAAGAGGCATCTGATAGTGTTTTAATTGTTGGGCACCGGTCAACTGTCGGGTCTGTATGGGGCTACGTGGAGGGGCGTCAGTCATGGGTTCCGGTCGGGGAGAGATAGGGTGTGGGGATGTGGGAAGTTGGTTTTGGGAAAAGGTTGTAAATAAAACACTTCGAGCCGAGCTAGATGAAGCTTGACCGGAAGTCTGAAGTGGCGCCAAATCAGGATATTCGTTTTTAATGGGGGTTGGTTCTGATTCCGGAAGGGGAGATTTAGTACGAGGGGGGGTGGATCCTGTACTGGAGGAGGAAGCGGAAGTGTATGAGGGTAATGAGGGGAGGGTTGCAGGACTTCCTGCGTTTGCGTCACTTCCTCTTAACGGAAAGTAAGGGGGCGGCAAAGGGATCTCGGACTCAGGGGGCGTGTCCAAAATGGGCCTAACACCAGTCCTAGTGGACGAACAAGTCCTAGCTACCATGAGGCGACACTGCTCCTCGTGGCATGTCCGGAGCCATTTTGGCGAGTCATTTACGGCCTGTCTCCAACAATCAATATAAGGAAACTGGCCGTAAAGTTCAGGCCTACCTGATACAGCCACGTGTAAGCGCTGTACCAGAGTTGGATCCAAACTGCCACGTGGCGGCCATGCCGCAACCAAAGTAGGCCACTCCCTGGTACACAAAGTGACCAAACGTACAGGAGACATTTTAACCCCAAAATCACAAGTTTTGAATCCCTTTTTAAAATTCTTCACCATACAACCTAAGGGATCCGGAATCGTTGACTGCGACGCACCCATACTTAACAATGGAACGTCGTCGACAACGAATACTATACACGCTTACTATTCAACAGTCACACCCGTTTCCTCTGGCAACAGCACCACGTGGTACAGTTACCAAGTGAAACGTACACAATAACAATAAACACTCAGGGAATTCCCGTACACACACAGCTGTTACACCAGTCACTATATAATCAATATTATGCCCTTTGGCGTAACTATACAGTCACCCACGCTATAATTCTCTATATACGAATTACCCGTCTATAACACACCCCAGTAACATCGTCTTTTACAAATAGCGGTTACAGTACGGTTAGCATAGGTCAAAGCACAAGTTAAGGTCACAATACAATTATTAGTGGTTATGGTGTTAAAACATGCAATTGACGACAATGATTAGTACTTATATACAGTGTCAGTAAATATACAGGGTTATGGTACCGTGCACTATAATACAGCAACACACTATTAACACTCTCGCTAGACGGCTGAGCTCGCGCTATCTAACAAGATATACACTTTACTACGTTAACACATTTACAATTCCCAACTAAACTATTGGCCAGTACCTTGAATGGACTACCTAAAACTATATACACCCGTTTTGGTTAGCCACACTGCCCAATCACCACATATATAGCGAGCTAGAGAACCGAATTTACACAGGCGCCTCTTAGTCGCACTATCAAAAGTCTAGTGGGTTCCAAATTTACACGCCTTCCCACTTAGCCCAGATAGGTTGAGAGCTAGCGAACCGAATTTACACAGGCGCCGCTTAGTCTCCCGGTCCCTCCGACCTAGCGAACGTAATTTACACCCTAGAACGCTAGTCTAGACAAGACACCGGTGTCCGGCTAGGGCTATTTACACCAGGACCCCGCCTGACTAACAAATCAAACGGTCTGACTAAAGAGCGTTCGATCGAGCGGTGCGCCTTCGCTCCTTCCCTCCGACAGAGGGGGCAGATACACAGATTCAAAACCCCTTTGGGCCTACCGCACAATCGGTATACCCCTAGTGGGTCCTGCCGTCTAAAACAGCAGTTGTCTTACCTCCTCGTTCCTGAACCTGAGTTCACACTCATCGACGGGGACACCCCAGCACTTCTCACGTAGAGGCCGATGATCTCCTGGACAACGGCCCAGTGGCGCCGAGACGAAGGGAGGTCCACGCAGAAGTTCAGGGGTGCAGCCGTAGAGAACGTGGGCAAAGATAGACCGTCTCACGCCTCTGCCTCTCAGCTACCGTTGAACGATGAGCTTCCCGGCCAATGCACCAAATGATACCGGAGAAACTGACGGAAGCCAAGCACAGAGAGATGAACACAGGTTTCTTCAGGAAGGAAGAGATTCTTTATTGGATCACCGATCGGGACTCAGAGGGACTAACGTCACCAAAATACAGCAAATTCTGAGCCCCGGACAATAGTGCAGGCTCCTTATATAGGCATATAACTCCTCCCATATTGAGCTCCACCCGCACATTCTCTTAACCAATCAACACAGATAAGAATTAACTTCCTGTTTGACCGCATGGCCTGTCCAGCACAATGGAGGAGGGGAATACTATATCCTGTATTCTTGCACATGCTCCGTACACTACTGATCGTATCTTGCCTCGTGCAACCAACTGATCGATACGTCAGCATATGCACGTACACATGCCACGTGGTAATCTCGGCCTACTAAATTTATTTTTACCGAGATTCCACCACAGAAGTAATATGTAGATATGTGTGTCTGTATTTATATTTTATATATACATATGTGTGTGTGTGTATAAATACATATATATATATGCACACACACACACACATTAAAGAATATACAAAATATGTGCATATTAAATAACTTAAATTCCGTCTGTACATTGTGCTAGCAGAAATGCTAGTAAATCTAATTTTTATTTGAAGCTCTTTAAATATATGGTGTCTCCCCCACCTGTCTATCAAATGCTCAACAATAAACACAGGCACACAGGGTCTAATGCCATAGATTGAGTGACAGGTTGTTCCCTTGCTCCCTGTCACTGTGTAACTCTCCCAGCAAGCATTTCTCACACTCTCACTCTCAAGGCCAATCACTTCACATGCAGTCAAACATCATATGTAAATCCTCGCAATCATACTCAGTAAGCCACACACATACACACAATCACACTCAGCCAACCAACACAATAGTACTCAGCCAAGCCCCACACAGAATCACAGTCAGAAAACATCACACAATCACACTCAGCCAGCCACACATCCCATTTAGGTATATTACTAAAGGGGAGAAAGGAGGGGGGATAATGGGGCCCTTCTTTGATTCTTGCTCCAAGGACATGTGGTTCCTAGTTACACCCCTGCCTGACAGTCAACATAGAGTAAGCATACAGACATAAGGAGAAATTAAACAACCTTTCTATTTCTCTCTTTAATTGACGTCTGCCTTGTCTTATCTAAATTGGATTATAATGCAGTTTGCTAAATCTTTACAGGGTTACTCCAACCATCATACCCACTACAGTCCCCATGTGGTAGCTATCATGCCAAGAGTACCCTGGCTTGTTTCCCGCTAATGGGGCATTCCCGCTAAAATGACTATGGAGGCTCCCGTATGCACAGCTCACACACAGCATAATCAAACTGCTCTGTGCATGGGAAGCACCTAGAAGGGATTGTCCAGTGAGATCAACAGTCACTGCATTCTAGACAGCTGTAAACAGCTTGCTGAGGGTTTGCTGCACACACAGATCGCTGATGTGGTTATGGTTCTTGTAGTAACCCTTTCATATATATTTAAAAGAAAACATGGCATGTCACAAAAAATAAATAAACAAGTTATTGGTGATTTTCAATGTTTCATCCATGACAATTCCCATAGAGACGGCGTGCTGCATATCTTAACATTCTTAGCTGAGCTTTGCGTTCGGATGCTGCAGAATCCCCTTAAAGGGTATGAGATAAGTGTTGCCAACACAGATGTTCCTGACCTTCCATACACACTCCAGTTTCTCTCTTAGCTTGGCATGGAATGCCAACGATAACGATGAGCATCTGCTACTGGGGCTGGTGGCTTGGAACTTGAAAGCATCCAATCCCCTAAGGAGTGTGAATGGTGAAAGTCTTGAATTAGAATCAGTCAGATTTCAAGCTTATATGTATTAAATACGCTCCAAGAAAGATGTGTGGCACAGCCCATCTGTTCTATAGGATTTATAAGGATATACAATATTTCAAGACATGATTGCTAATTGCTATAGACATAGTTGATACAGCTTTACACAGTCAGTCAAGTGGAGAACACACTGTTCATCATTTGCTACCTTTCCAATCCCTCAAAAATGTCATAAAAATATATTGACTATTCCAGTGTTTCCCAGCAGATTAGAAATCTGAACATCCCCTGGTTTAGCAATATCTAAAATTAACCTTTTTGTATACTTCCCAAATTTTACCAAATTTAGAGGGACTGTTTTGGTCCTCTGTGCTATTGCCTTGGTTGCCTTTAATGGAAATTGTTACTGGGATTTTTAATACTATATTTACTTAACTTTATATTTAACAAATATATAAATGTAGATTTTTTTTTTCTACAGCTGGATGCCTCCATCTGAGCTCCCCCTCAATCTCTGTTATTAGCTGTGTCCTTTTTGTACCTGGCAATCTGCATTGATAGAACACATACAGAGAAACAGATAAATTAAACAATGGGGGGTATGTATCAAAGTGTTCTGAAAAGTGATGGTTACACTCTGTCATTATTTTGATCATATATATTACATGATCTAAAAAAATGATGACAGCTTCCTTTGTAGTAAATCCTGAAAATGTTGTGCCTGCAAGGGAAAGCCTAGATCTCCTCTCCATCCCTTGATGTGCTCCCTCCCCACCTCACTAAATTGACAGTCACAGTATATTTTTTAATCCCCTCTGTTCCTACCTGTCTTGGCCACCTCCTCTAGCTTCCTCCCTCCTCTTCTCGACTCACACATGCGCTGTGAGCCTGGAGACCAATCCAATCAAATGCTTCTCTTTGAAAAGGATTTGATTGGACACCAGAGAGGGAAATATTGATGTGGCATGACATCAGAAGAACAGAGAAGAAAGATGCTGGATTATCAATAAATTACATCTTTATTTTATGTGTTTTTTTTTTTTACTTAAAACAAGGGGGTTGGCATGCTACTAGTGCCCAATATGATATTAAGAAATACAAATTACTTGTAAAAAAAAAAGGGTTGATGTAATCCTTTAGTATCTGCTAGGATACAGCACAATCATGATATAGTGACCTACTAGAAGAAATTATAGACACATACTGAATAATACAAAAATGGCAGCTGCAATAACACTACAGGCACATTGTATGTATGGTTTGTAGTTGTGTACATCATAGACCCACTCAGCATCACAGGGGGCATAATTACCTAAAGCTCCTTCAAGATTTGTTGATTCTCATAATGTCCATGTTTCTGTTTAGTGACAGGCAAAATGCCAATATCATAATATACATCCATATATAGCTACAATATACCATCAGGGAATCCAGTTACATTTCTATATTTGTATACTGTAAAATAACAGCTTTATTCAAGGCATCAAGTTAGCACAATACAGTAATGTGAACTATTCAGCAAATATTCTGCTCACAGAAAACATATGTTGTTGACTCCAAAACCAGACCACTAATGATGTATTTTAGAATATAAAAATGACATCTCAAACAGGAAACACTGTTACAAGGTACACTGTTCTTAGATAGTGGGTCTCGTCTATGAAAATGTATCTTAATCAGATCTCTCACATTGAAAGGTGTTTTGTTTTGTTTAAGCTTATGATGTCCTTTGCCGTACCCCTCTAATGTCTACCATTCGAGAGATTGATTGGTCCCTCAATGGGAGTACTAGCTGTGCCACATCCTTACTTAAAATGCAGTGTGCATCTTACACATCTTTGTATGCTTGTATTGGTCAAGGTCACAATATTGGTTACGGTAAGTGTAAACAGGCCAAAGTCATTACACATGTTCAAATTCTATTGTAAGCCAAACAGAGATTCACACATTCTAGGTGAGAACTAGGCATATTGACATTTATTTTAGTTTGTGTATATATTAAAACATTCTAGCTGCTTTAAGGTAGAAACAATGGAGACAGATTATATTTTAATTCAGAAATAAAATTATGTTGTGTAAGTTATCACAACAATGTGTTTCTCACCAAATGCTAAGTGCACCTAAATCTGAAGGTGCCTCTGAATATTCTTGAATTGATTTCTACCCATGTTCTTGATTTTCTTTATTCATCTATAACTTGGCTAAGAAAGAATAACAAATGGCTTGTTCCAGTGAAGACGTCAGGTGTTTCTTTGTAGCTTTGGTAAGAATGAAAAAAAATATGTAAATCATTTCTGTTTAACTTGTGGTTTGACCCTGACCTAGTTCTTGTTTACGTTGATTTTGGAGAATCCTTGACTTAGCTAGTCATGTAATGTTTTATATCTCTATATATGTATTGAACCTTAGCTTATCTCATGGTTTACATTATCCTTTTAACCAGCACGCTGTCTTTTTGCCTCATTAGGGCTTGTCAGTTAATACCAGTCAATCTAAGGGTCGATGGTACATATTTCTGTCTCTAATCAATGAGCGATGATCATTCAGTATTCTGACAATTTTATATATACTAATAAAACATATTTTCTTTATTATTACTTGAAAAAACAAGGTTGTGTTTGAATATGTTCATGTCATTGGCTTGATGTTGACAATCATCTAACCTCCTTTTGTTTAATATTAACATGGAGGCATAAGTAGGGTAATTAACATAATGTTACTGATAATTCAGATTATATTACTTTTCAATTATTTGAAAAATAAATTAGTTAAACGAGGTGACACAAAGTGAAGTCAAAGTGGCTGGCACAAGGTGAAGTTCTCTTACAAGTAATTTTGTACGAATACATTTAGACAGAATATTCTCCGAAAAATCAATTTGCTCGCATGGTGTTAGTGCGGAAGGTAAAAATATTCATTCCCTCTTGACAGCTGTTAAATGTCATTGTATATTTAACATATCTATTAGCTTGTTGCAGAGATAATTAGTTTGGCTTTCTCTGTACCTTAGAGGCAGACTACTGTGAAGGAGGTCAGCTCCCTTGGTCCTTGGGGTGGATTATGAATGATGCTAACTAGTCTGACATGAAAGTGCTATGTTGATATATTTTTATATATATATATATATATATATATTATGTTGATATATACAAAGTGAGCAGCTACTCTGGCACTCAAAAGGTTCCTATAAAGACAATATAAAGACAATATAAAGGAAAGTATTTCCTGGTTTTTTTTATTGAAAAGAAATAGATAAAACACAATGACACACTGCACAGAATAGGAATACTTTAGCTCACAGGGTTATGTACTAAAGGGAAAATTCACATAGAATTTCAAATTTAAGGCTAGAATAGCCAACGTCTAAGCATAACTCTCCCTTCTCTCATCTTCAGGAGTGCTCCTGCCATCAGCACTTTAGCTTTCCATTAAATATTGCTGCTGTTATGAAACATGTCAGCTACTCTATCAGCTTTCAGCACACAGTGTGCTCATGGTTAAAGCATCAAGAAGAAACTGATAGACTCCAACAATGTCAGTTACTCACTATTAGCTCTCAGCCCAAAGTGTACACAGGGTTAAAGCAGCAGGGTACCGATACACTCATTATTACCTTTGGAGCTTGCAATATGAATAATCTGCAGTGGTAATATGGAACCAAGAAGTAGCTGACATGGTTAACAAAATTAACAAATGATTACAGATAACAACAAATTGAAATCCGAATCAGATCAGTCCTCAGAGTCACAGCCCCAGTCCTGCAGCTTTAAGCTTCACAACGTTTCAACTAGCCACAGCATGGGTGTCTTATGTCTCAGCTGTAGAGTGACTGAGCTCTTTAAGGAAGATAGTGGATATATGTGTAGTAGAAGTTAATAAAACTGTTAGTGACAGGCAGCACGGTGCTCTGTGTCTGCTTGCTCAACTGCCACAATGACAACTCAATGGAAATTCCTTCTTAAAGGACACTAAGCATGTGCAAAACCTCCTGAAACATTGGCAGCTTTCAAGCCAGCACCATTTTTGTGACATGCCTAGATGCTCTCAAGTAAGCTTCTCCAATAGCTACCAATGAGGGGGAGGGACCATGCAGAACTGAAACCTACTACAAAATAATTGATTTTGGCTTACCAATCCGCTCCTCCAGAAAAATAATCTTAGTGATTGTAAACTATTGTAAATTATTTTTCCCACATAAAACCTGATGAGGCCCAAGTGCTCTTATAGACACACCTCCACTTGTACCTTTTTTATCTAATTGTATATGACTCACATGGTGTGAATGGCCACAAAAGTTAGCAAATGAGGATGCCTGATTCCTTTCAGTTAGCTGTTTCTCAAGGTCTTTTTCCTACTGAACCATGAATAGATTATTCGGTGCTTGATCAACTTGAGGTTAAGCAGGATATCATAACACAGAGTTATACTTCTCTTGACATAAATATGATCAGAGCTTTGGAACTATAGAGAGGAGGTGCCACCAGAGCTACCCTGTATAAGGATTTATTCTACATAAAAATTAAAAATTTGCAAAAATGTATAAAAATTATTTCCTGCCACGTGGATTTCTGTACGCCTTGAAAAGATCTGAGATGGTTTTGGGATATGAGATGACCTATTTCATGTACCTCTATTTGGTTTATTTTCTATTGTAAATGACTGAATGTGTATTATTTGTACATATGTATGATCAATGGTTTAATTATAGATATATGTTTGAAGAGTCAGAAAGCAGCATGATGACCATCTTAGTGGTTATATGAATAACCATTAATAAAAAAAATGCCCTTGAAGTTACCATTTAAAGTGACACTATAGGCACCAAAACAACTTTAGCTTAATGAAGAAAATTCTGGTGTACAGATCATGCCCCTGTACTCTCACTGCTCAGTTCTCTGCCATTTTGGAGTTAAATCACCTTGTTTATTCAGCCTTTCAAAACACTTCCTGAAAAGGAACCTAGATATTTGAGATATCTGTATTGCACATTCTGTTAAACTAGAATGTATTCTCCTGCTCTGTTAATTGCTTTTTAACCCCTTAAGGACCAAACTTCTGGAATAAAAGGGAATCATGACGTGTCACACACGTCATGTGTCCTTAAAGGACCACTCTAGTGCCAGGAAAGCATACTCGTTTTCCTGGCACTAGAGTGCCCTGAGGGTGCCCCCACCCTCAGGGACCCCCTCCCGCCCGGCTCTGGAAAGGGGAAAAGGGTTAAAACTTACCTTTTTCCAGCGCTGGGCGGGGAGCTCTCCTCCTCCTCTCCGCCTCCGTTCCTCCCCGTCGGCTGAATGCGCACGCGCGGCAAGAGCTGCGCGCGCATTCAGCCGGTCACATAGGAAAGCATTCATAATGCTTTCCTATGGACGCTTGCGTGCTCTCACTGTGATTTTCACAGTGAGAATCACGCAAGCGCCTCTAGCGGCTGTCAGTGAGACAGCCACTAGAGGAAATAGGGGAAGGCTTAACTAATTGATAAACATAGCAGTTTCTCTGAAACTGCTATGTTTATAAAAAAATTAGTTAACCCTAGCTGGACCTGGCACCCAGACCACTTCATTAAGCTTAAGTGGTCTGGGTGCCTAGAGTGGTCCTTTAAGGGGTTAAACCTGCAAGAGCCCCCTGTGTGCGATTAAAGTTCAATTTACAGAGCAGGAGATAAAAACCTCTAAAGCAAGCTAACATCTGATTTTAATTGTTTTTCATGCATATTGTGTCAGTCACAGACACAGGAGATGTGGCTTGGGCTGCATAAACAGAAACAACAATAATTTAACTCCTAAATGGCAGATAATTGAGTAATGAGACTGCAGGGTCAGTCTATACACCAAAACTGCTTCATTAAGTTAAAGTTGTTTTGATGACAATAGCATCCCTTTAATATAGGCAACAAGAACAAAGAATGTGTATAAATGATCTATGTTATTAAGCAGCTAGTCGGAATGCAGATATTTAATCATGCAGTAACTTTCTGACAAGACCTTCTCTTACTCAGCTGTGAACATCATTAGCAACTTCGCTATGTTATTTTTCCTTACGTGAAAATAAAACTCGATTTAAAATTCTAAAGGATATATTAGACACTTTATTATCTGCTGGAAAATTGAAAAATGTCTCCATAAGGAAAATCTGATTGTAGCATAAATAATAATTGTTTTCATCCACCATCTTCACAATTGTGATACCATAGGCCCTGAATTAAATCGTCTCATTGCACTCCAGGTGGTGCTATGTTCAAAAATTTAGGATTAAATGTCTGTCTGTATCTAGGCTCGATAACTGATGTTAGCGTGTCTTTCTTTCTGTGTACATTGAAGTGTTATGCTGTCATGTTGATTTTCATTTTTTTTCTCAATAAATGCATATATTTGAATTATTTTTCATATTATATATCTAGATATTGTTTTTATATCATCCCTGAAGTCTAGCTGAAAGGAAGCAGAGGTCTTTATGTTGTGCATGTTAAAGGGACACTCCACCGCCCAAATGTAGAATATATTTTAAAATCCCTGTTTAGTAGATATATTACAAATGAAAAAATGCATGTATTAAAATATGCATTTTTTTCATTGAGGGAACATCTAAAAACAGTTTGCAAAAACTGCAGATCTCTTGTCTGTTGCCTTTGCAAGCCCTCCTCTTTAAAAAAAAAAATCTTTATTTTTGCTAAGACTGTTATCAAAAAACATTTAAATTACAAGGATTTGAGTGAATACACAAAAAAATGCAAACATTCAGAATGATTACAACACTACAAAACCATATTCAAAAGTAGTTTCCAATACAAATAACTAGTGAAATGATCACTGCACGTAGTGTCTGCACCATTTAACATAGGGTAACTCGTCTGGGTATTTTTGTGTCACATAAAAACAGAAAAAAAAACAGAAAAACAGTGATGGAGCAACATTTGTTATGAATATAGGAGGTGTTGATGTCCGGCAAAAGGCCTAGGACCATCAGGCCCTAGACTCAGCAGTCACCACTGCCATTAAACAATCTGGAAGGTTCGTAAAGAAATCATAAAACCTCCGTTGCATAGACCGCACTTAAAGGTCGGATAACACCAAAAGAAAAAGCGCAGGACAGGGTAAGAAATTGAAGGCAAGTTAGAGTGAGAAGCGGGACAGGGGTGAGGGGAGGCAGGAGGACAAGCCCTCCTCTTCTAACCCCGCCAAAACTTGTCACTGTCCAATCACAGACTTCCTAATGCAGCTCAGCGAGAAGTATTTGCAAGGCAGGTGCTCTGCACAATTGCTGCCTCTTGAGTTCAGTGCAAATAAGCAAATCAAACCAGGAAGTTACAGGACCGGTTTTCTGCTTGAAAGCCAAGGGGGTGTAACCAGGTTCATTTATAAAAGTGTAAATTTCTATTGAAATCTAAACTTTTTGCAAACTGAAAAATAAAATGGACACAGTCTTCACACATAAAGTGTTTTTTTTAGCAAGCTAAAGTGCTTTAGGGGTCCTGTGTGTCACTTTAAACTAGAATGTCTTCCTTGGATAGATGTGCGGTCTAAATGGACACGTGCTGCACCTGTGATGGTAGCATGCATTGGCTGCCAGTAACAGCAAACTGATATAATATCAGTAAACAAGTAAGATTGTGTGACAAAAAGGGGCTACCATATAATATCTATTTTGATCATGATTATGTCTTAATTGATGCACTGTATTCAGCAAAAGGGACGCTATATACGCTGTTCATTATAAATAAAAATAACGAGGGCATGCAGAGATGGAGGAATTGGGGTTTCTGTAACATGCTCATATAATGTGTGATTGCAAGGGAAGGAGGAACTGGTCTTATATACCTATCTCCTACTCTTTATAACGGCAGTAATGAGATGTTTATTAGTTAAATAGCTTTAACGTATAGTCATATCATAGGGTTCTAATCCCACAGACCAATGTGTGCATTAAACTAATAAATACATTTAGTTCCATCATGGATGGGTAGTTTGTATGGTATAAGGTGCAGAAGGGTTAACAGACAGGTGTTTACATGCATGGTATTTTTGCTTTATTAATGGTTTGGTAAAACTAAACCAACGATTCTACCAGAATGCTTTGCAACCTATTGGTAACCATAAATCAGAAATGAATATTTTGTGTCAACAACAGCGCAAACCAGGTTCTTAAGATTTTCAAACTGCCGTAGTCTGTAATATGTGTTAGTCTGTGTATTAGATAAGATTCCACCTGCTGGCAAAAATAATATTACAGTCAGGCCAATCTTCCCCTACCATTAAAAAGGAGCAGGGGGGGACACTAGAGCCCATCTGTTGTAGATCTACAGCTCCCATGATGCTTTGCCAGCCCTAAGCTTAGAAACGCATCACTGACTTTTTATCTTGGAACAGTTGAGAGTTTATCATTATCATTTTGCTAAACCTGACCTAATATATGTGTGAAGCAGACAAATGATTATTGACTTTCAGTTAGTTAATTCTGTCATTTCCTATAAGGAAAACACATGTTCAGACAGCTAATTTGGGAGAGTCGGTTGGAGATGAGTTTGCAAAATTAGAGTTTGCACACTGCTTTTGTTGAGGTGGGGGTGAGGGGGATCTCTTAAATTTTACACCTTCCCTGAGGATAATTGACTTCATATCTTGTTGACTGCTAATGTCCATGCTTGGAGCTATATAGTGAGGCAGGCCTCTGGGGTAGTTTCATATTGAGTCAGAGCATGGTTCGTATAGCAATGCTGATATATACAAGGGAGAGTTAGTCTCTATTGTACTTAACTGTTTGATTTGTCCACAGATTAAAGTTTTAAATGCAGTTTCAGGGTGATTTCTTGCAGTTGTACCACACAGATTTTATATTTTACATTAACATGGTTTATTATTTTCTGCTGTTAGTTGTTATACAGAGTGTTTTTAGGAGGATTACAATGTTGCAAGCTTAGATTGCATCATAATGGTTACATTTGTATTCAACGTACTCTATCCCAGTTGTTTAAATATTAGCAAACATTATTAATTCATTAAGTCATTCATGCAATAGGCCTCCAGTTTAGATCTGCGATTGTTGTTTATATATACAGCGGGACCTCTGTTTACAGATTTAATGCGTTCTCCAGGACATTTCTTATTGCAAAAAATGTGTAAACCGAAACGCGATGTCCTATAGGAATGCATTGAAAACCAATTAATCAGTTCTGGAGGTCCCTACCTTTCCACAGCTTGAGAAATTCACCAAAAAGTCCCAAAACAACTGCAAACAATTTCCAGAATGGCTCCAAAACTCGATCTAAAAACCGCTCCAACACTTCCACACTCAACGCCACATGCTACCCACAGGCTAATCTGTTATTTTGGCCTAAATTTTGCAAGTCGGTAACAACAAAAAAAATCTGATCAATCTATTTCTTATTATATCAATTCAATTTAGTAGACAATATGTTTGTTGAATTGGCCTACTCAATTGCTCTGTTTTTGGTTGGACTAATCTACTCCAATTTTTATATTCAGCTCAGTGGAAAAAAAACCTTATTCGATAGGAGGACTGTTTGCAGTCTTGATATTCTTATAACTATATTCAATAACTGCTGCGCACAATATTCTGTATAGAACAGTTGCTTGTGTTAACTCTACTTACTGTATGTGGGCATTCTGCAACAAACAGACATTTTAATCTAATAACAATTTTTAGAAGCTGCATTCTCAGAACAAAACATCACTTTGCATAAGCAGGTTATGTTTTTGTATAAAATATATATGTGCAGCAACTCTATTTTTGTTTTTGTGTTAACACTGTTATGTCGTTCTATGCTGCCACGCATTTAACAGCCTTAAAAGCTGTTGCAGTGGCATAGAATGCTGTGCCTTGCACTTTCATTTACTTACCTACCCCGGCGATCCACTTCAGGGGGACTGTCTGACATCCCAGGTAGTTCCCTCTGGCAAATCTGGCCCTAATATACCATGTGATTGTGATATCCTCAGAGTCTACTCCGGCCCCCTGCATTGACCCCACTAGACACCCCATAGGCCCCCAACATTTATCAGCAGCACGCTATACTTTTAAACTCTACTTAAGGCTTTTATTTTATTATTATACCAAACCACACCCTCAGTCACCACACACAATGGTTCTGATGTGTACCAGGCTCTATGAACCTAATGTTCAACGTTTTCCACACGTCACTGTCCATGTCGAATGTCAAAATGTACAGAAACGTTTATCAATATATGTTTATGCTGTTGGGGCATTATAGTTTGCGGTGTTCTTTTGTTACAATCTGCAACAAAATATATATATATTTTTTAAATGATGAATGTGCTTGGCACACCTCAAACAATAACTTGTAGAGTTCACTTGCCAGGGTGTAAAAACCCTCGTTGAAAATATATAACAAACTAAGAAAGGGTGCACTCCAAGGTCTTCAGAAACAAACCAGTTTAATCCAGTTTTTTTAAATTAAATCAAACAATCATCTGTGTTAAGTAAAAATCAACGTTTTGACCCAATAGGGTCTTTATCAAGATCCACAGTGAACTTACTAATGTGCCTATATATATTAAAAAGTGACTTACCAATAGTAGTGAGACGACAGCCCGCAGACTGAATCACATGGGAATGTGCCGACCCCCTTTTCTTCGCTTGTGATATATACACACGTATATTTATATTCTATATGTATATTTATGTAATCTATTTACATAATTCTATTATTTTATTCATTACAATTTGAAGGACCTTCCTGACAATCCAAGCAGAAAGTCCAGAGAATTTAATTTACAAGCCCTATATTTAACCCTGTAACTTTCCAAAACACCATAAAATGTTTACATGCGGGTAATGTTGTACTCGGGAGTGTATGAGTTTGTGACTAAGTGGCTACTAAAAAAGACTGGACATACCTCATTTTGAATATCCTGCGTTGTCGACTCTTGCAAATTTTATGCCATGATGGGGATAATTCTCATTCCTGACCTGTCATACGGTCTGAAAAGAAACATAGGTAAAGCACGCCAATCTGACAAACTGAAATGGGTAAGCCCTTTTTTGATTCTGTAACGCTCCAAAACCCCATAAAACCCCATAAAACCTATACAACGATGATATAATTAGTAAAAGTGTGTGTTTTTTATGAAAAATTACTTTTTTAATACCCAGTTTGCCTACTTTTGCAAATGGTATACCGTGATGGGGATAATTTCCATTCCTGGGCTGCCATAGGGTCTCATAGGCAATATTGGGCAAATTTTAATGTTTAAAAATGTAAATGAACAGATATATTTCACCTTGTAACTTTCCAAAACCTCATAAAACCTGTACATGGGGGTACTGTTGTACCCGAGAGACTTAGAACTAAGAAAATAACAACACTATTACTGAATTTCTCACACTTTTTTTTTTAAAGATTTTATTCATATGTAATTATGTTTCATATATAAATATTTTATGTGAAATAAAAGCCCTGTTTCTTCTGACCAAAATGATATATAATAAGTGTGAGTACACTTAATATGAAAGAGGTGACAAACTCGGGGAGCTTCTGAGGAGGCCTCAGGGAGCGATGAGGCCTGTCATGGCGCCCCTATTAGACAGGCTATCTTATTCTTCCAGCGAAACATCCTTCCCGGATTTGGAGGAGCTGGCTACCATTGCTAGAAAACAAAAAGTGGACATACCGACTAAAAGGTCTGAAGGCTCACCGGTGACGGAGGGAACACTGAAGGCACTCCTGGAATCTAGCTGCCGACATAAACTCCTTCAAAGAGGAGATTAGCGGAGTGTTGAGACGCCTCCATGAAACCAAGATATCTACGGCCGCACATGAATCCCACTTAAATACCATGGAACAAGAGATCCACGAGCTGCGACGTGAGCAGGCCCAGACCCAGAACCGCATGGCGATGATGGAGTACCGGAGGAGATGGAAGAATGTTAAAATTAGGGGCATACCAGCCCAGATTAGTGCAGCTGAAATCCCTCACCTCATAAGGAGGCTACTTACACACCTCTTCTCGGCCAAGCAAGCAAAAATGATGGCCCTAGACGGGTGCTTCAGACTACCAGCACCTACATCACGCTCCACAGAGGTGACTGGGGACGTTATTGTCCGCTTCCAGAATGGGCTGGACAGGCAAGCGCTCCTAATGGCGCTACGAAACAAATCACTGTACGACTTTGAAGGCCACAAGCTCACGTTTTACCTATATCTTTCCAGAGCAACACTGGAGTGGCGCAGGTCACTAAAACCGCTGACAACGGAACTGGTACGGCACAATATCCCCTATAAATGGAGCTCCCCAAAATGCCTGCTGATACCCCGACAATCAGGGAACTTAAAAATCCAAGAGGCCACGGAAATAAACGACACCCTGCAACACCTGGAACTGCCCATAACACCGGAACGTTCGATACCGACGACCCAAGCACCACAACCCCACATTTGGGACCCAGCCAGGAGTCACTACTTTGTACCGGCTGCCAAAAGAGGCACCTCGGCAGCGGCAGCTACCACCTGAAGGACTGGCTAGATTGCAATGCCTCTCCACTCCAGGACAGTCTAACGCTATGTTTTGCCTGCAATTGTTTTTGTTTCACTGCCTATATAATGTTTTACTTTAATGTTATCTAAGACCTGACACTAATTCAGGTACCCGCTGACTCCCTTATTTGCTGGCTCGAGGGCTGCACCTCGTAACACCCCACATTCCCCCCCCCCCCCCACTCACTCAGCCACAGTGCTAGCCTCCTCTATGCATAGAACCACGCTATTAACTTAGCAACTGACCAGGAGGCAAAAGGCCTCAAATTGCCCCTAACTGTAACTTCCTACTCCCCCCTAAGGGGGACACTACCAACACTACCACAGGCTATACAGCTAAGCTTTTAGTCCCCGAAGCGGACCTTCACACACTAGCCTGCAAACTTACTACTTTTTATTACAAAATGTGCTGTTTCTAACAGCCAAGGCTTCATTTATAACTTGTTGAATCCAAAGTACTGCAAACAGTTTACTACTTTTTGTTTTTTTAATATGTTGAATCCAAAGTACCGAAACTGCCATTGGGGCAAGGCAAGTGCTACTGTTATACTTTGCATAACAAAAATAAAGAATTTAAAATAAAAATAAAAATACGAAAGAGGTAAATTATGGTTGAACAGACTCATAGTTTAAATTCTAGGTTTTGTTTTGATAAGAAGTTTTACAATTGCCTCTGTCCTTAAGGGGGTTAATAAGTTAGACCATGTCTGAAATATTGTATGAGTAAGAATTAGGGTTATTATTATTCATAAAACTTTTTCAGATCCAAATATTTTTGTAAAGGTAGAACCAATAAATAAAAATGTAAATCTCGATAATATTATGAACTGTTAAATGTTTGGAATCCCCAGAGAACAGTCTACACACAACATTTCCATAACATAACATTAAACATGAATGCTAATAAGCTAATATGTCAAATCAAAATAATATCAGTAGTCAAGAGGTTAAATGATGAAACAACATTCACTGTACAACATTCACTGCAAATTATACAACAAAACAAACTGCAAAAAAGATTTTTTTAACTGCAATTTTTTCCCAACTTGACTGTTTTGATCTACACTTCATAATTCCCCTTTTAGTGAATGATTTGTCCATATATATTTGTCCATTTAAATTCCGCTCGCCTGCTGTGGTGATAAAGAGGGTTTGTTAATGTGACAAATACATAATATATGTTACCATATGTTTCTTTCCAGCATAATTGATGAAGTGGGCCAACGTTAATATTTGTCAAAGGTGCTCAACGCGTTTTTTTTTTTTTTTAAACAAGATCTTATGTAAAAATGATACAGACATTCTCACCTACTCTGTTTAAACAATGGAAGCTATTCTCTTCTCAGATATATTAATGCTATACAGTTCTCCTAACTCTGCTATTCTAGGGGTGATGTGATCATCGCCTCACTAAATATGGCAATGTTTATAGCTATCTGTTGGAGAAGCAATGTGCGGCTCTCCCTTTATTTCGGGAGAAGGGCAGTTCTGTATTGTCACGCGCTCTGTGTCAGTGAATGATGTTCGCACACTACCTGTATATTGCTTTGGGTGGTAGGTGCCAAGTTCACCATGGGATAATTGGAAAGAGACTGCTGCAAGCTATAAGGGTAAGTTATCTGTTTCCTATTGTGTCATTGCTTAATATTTGAATGCAAGCGTAGCAAACCTATAATTTCTGTAGTGTGTATTTTTTATTACTGCACGTATAGAGATAGATCATTTTCCCAAGACCAGTGCCATGGGGCTTGTTGCTATATACATGTTGGTGAATTCTTTTTTTTTTTTTTTTTTTGCAAGTGTCTTCACTGATAATGCATTTTACACTTTGCACTTTTATTCTGTTGTGACTGCTGTTACTTTGTGACCACCTGGATCAAACCTTTTATACCTTATTTCACTTTATTCACAATGATTATTTACCGAGGATTTCGATATGAACAGTCATGTCAACCAAGCAGAGTTAATAGACTTTTTTTTAACCTGTAAACAATTCTACTGTTCCTCATTTCCTTGCCCACTGAGGGTTATTTAACTATTTGTGACTTTAAGACCAGGGAACTGGGATGCACCTGGTCCTTCTTCTTAGGGGTAGGTGGAAGGATGGTTCCTTTTTTCTTATGTCCAGATGGATTAGACACTATATTAGACACTATATAAATATTAGGATCACTAGATTTGGCATGTCTTGGTAAAGTTATTATTGAACTTGTGGCCCCCCCAAGATTGGTGATTACCACACGAGCAATGGGATAGAAGAAGGCGTAGAAGCTTTTTGCCAATACTTTACCTCATTGATTCCTTCCTTTTATCTGTGCATACTGTGCATATGGAATGAAGTAGGGGGAGGGGAATTATCCCCTCTGGTTAAAACTGGGTTTTTTGGCCATTTTATTTATTTAAATTGCTCGGCCAACATGCACCTGCTGTAGCTTATAGAGCCACTCTCTTAGAAGGCTACATAAAATCTAGTGGATTTGCCCAGTCCAGCACTGATACTGAGGTTATGGAGTGTTTTTTCACCAATTGGAAGCCTTTGTATCTGGTGTAGGATGCCAAACAGCCTGGATAGATGGATTGTAAACTTTAAATACACTTAGATTTGCCGACTATTCTCAGTTTCATCCTGAAACGGTTCGAAAAGTTAAGAGTCCCTGGTAACACACATCATTGTGGAGCTTAAAAGTGAACTGTAACTTGCCAGGATTTTTAATGTTATGTTTGCGTATCCTTGTATTTAACAAATCTGTATTTGTGAAGTGTAGAAAATACAATTATATTCTAGAGATCCAGCTCTTTATCCTGGAACAGGATGACAGCATCCTACCTCCCTGTCAATCATTGTTATAAACTGTGTCCTTAGCACATGGCAGTCAGCACAAGGAAAACACAGAGAAGAGGAGACATTAAACAATGTTTCTATTTCTCTTCTTCATTTGCCATGTCCTGTTTTTTTTTCTCATTTTAACTGGGTTCTGATGTTGTTTTAAAACATTGAAGAAAAAAAAAAATGAACGGAAAATTAAAAAGAAAAAAAGTCTAACACAAGCAATTGGTGATTTTTGAATGTTTTATTTAATGGTGTAATTTGCAGGGAAGCAGCGATTTCTTTCTAAGTTAATGAATATTGAGGTAGAACATTCTTGATAGACCTATTAAAAACCTGGTCTTTTTGTTGTAATGAATTTGTACCCACAGGAATATGTTAATGCATTTTCTTTCTCAATTATCATATAATTGTTGAAAGTTTTGGGAGTTTTGCTGAAAAGTCTGGATGTCAGTACATGTCCGATGAAAATATTACTAAGTAGCAAAAGTCTGGATATGAACACTGGGGAAACACTGAAATATTTAAAAACTTTCAAAATACATTCAGAACTTCAAGCCATTGTGTCCTTGTATTGACACATGGACCCTTATTTCTTTAAAGTGATAGAGCAAAATTGTCATTCAGGGATTATCATTTCAATGCCACCTGGATATACATATTTCAATTATTTGCCTTTAATCATTCAATTCCCCCCAAAATACTCACATCTTATATTGGACATTTATACGTTATAAGAATGATCTACACACACAACCTATACTGATCACTTTACTAATTTGTCTGTTCCCCTACCAGTGGGTCTCTGTGTTTCTTGCCTTGTAACATCAAAGCAAGAACTCAGAGACCCAGTAAAATTAAAGAACATTCCTACTCATTCCAAGACATATAGTCAGTATATTTAACCAGTTAAACTGGAATTGTTTAGATTTTCCTGAGCGTTGTTTTTATTTACAATACATTCATCTGTCAGAATAATTGTGGTATATGTGTCAAAAGGTAGTATTCTATTAAATCTCTAGGTCACTTCTAGCAAAAGATTGAACTATATTTATTTTATTTATAAACTGTAGCAAAGGAATGCGTAGGGAATCAACACAATAAAGGAGGAAACTATATTTAAAAGAAAAAAAACTACCACAACAAGAGGACATAGTCTTAAATTAGAGGGGCAAAGGTTTAAAAATAATACCAGGAAGTATAACTTTACTGAGAGGGTAGTGGATGCATGGACTAGCCTTCCAGCTGAAGTGGTAGAGGTTAACACAGTAAAGGAGTTTAAGCATGCGTGGGATAGGCATAAGGCTCTCCTAGCTATAATATAAGGCCAGGGACTAATGAAAGTATTTAGAAAGTTGGGCAGACTAAATGGGTCGAATGGTTCTTATCTGCCGTCACATTCTATGTTTCTATGTTTCTATGTAGTTTATGAGGTTATTCAATTCAGCTATTCTTCAAATTTTGCAATTGCCTTGTTATTATTCTACAATTCTTATTTAGTCATGTGGGCTTTTATTATTGGTCAGCACCAATTCTGGTTATTAGTTCCGACCAGTTAGAAGAGTATATGTGAACAGGTATTTATATGCACTTAATGGAACAGTCCAAATGACCATGGGACCATGACCACTATACCAGGTTCAACGCAGGAACTTTGAGATCTTCGTAGAGGAATTGACCACCCTCTGGCAAACCTCAGGTAGGAAGTCAAACCATTAACAAACGGATTGGGTACTCCTGACACCATAACAGTGTGATGTAGTGGTTATGGTACTTGGGATGTTCTATTAGTATGTGTGTGTTTGTAGGATGGATGTAGTATGTGTTGGACAATTGTCTCAACCAGAAGAATTTAGTTAGATACAAGTTATCTGGAAACAGAGATGGGAGGATAACGGATGCTGATTGAAAATGCCATACAAAAGGATGAAAAACTATTTAGAAGACAAAAAAGAATGTTCTTATAGGTATTTTAGGGTTGTAAAAATTCTCCAACTGAGATATGGCTTCTTCAATAGATGCAATTTCATACAATTCAATTTCAGCATGAAAATAAACAAGCTTTCTGATTACACATGAAAATAGGCAGACTAAGACTGAGCCAGTTTGCTTTTTTTCCACATTAAAACCTGCGATTCCACTGGTGCAGTTGCTTACACTTCATATCAGTAAATACATAGCCAAGACCTTTACTTTTACCGTGTGTTCTGGCTAATCACACGATCCTGATTTACTGAAACATAAGCTGTCTTTAAATCTGTTTTCATTTCTATAACAGAAACATTTAGTATAAACATAGTATCTGATAAATTGAAAGGGGTCATTGCATTGTATTGTAACCATGGAGTGGTTCCAGAGTGCTTTACAATCAATCTTGTACTCTGTATAAACAGCAATGACTTTGTTTCTGTGCACCCTATAGTGAAAGAAACTAAAAGAATTGAACATCTGGATTTGTTGTGCTATGGAGCTCCCAGGGACCCCTCAGCTATAACCTTTTTATATTATTTTCACAGAATATTAATAATAGAAGTAATAATATTCTTGCCGTCTCTCAGATTGTTTACTAAATAGATTGAAAACTGAATTGCAAAAACAAACAAAAAAAATCTCTGTCCCCACTGTAGTCACAGCTTGGCTAATGAGCCTGAATTTTGGCAATTTGGTTTCAATTTACCATAATTCGTTTTTTTCATTTTTTTTCAATTTGACAATTTTTATTTTGTCATAAATCATAAATGGGGGTTACAGAAAAGGAAGGGGAGAAGGGGTTCAAAAGTGACACATTACATATATTTTACCATAATTCGATTTTAACAGAATAAAACGGTATTTACTAAAGTGAGAATTGTTGTGAATGCAAAGGGAATTCCAAGTGAATTTCAAATTTAAATCCAGAGTAGCTACATTGTAAATATTCTTGAAGGGACACTGTAGGCACTTGTCCCTTTTGTTTACATTGCAGCTCTAAGTCTTGCCTCTGTGGCTGTCTAACAGACTGTCACTAGAGGGCTTGAATTGAAACTGACCTTTGGCCCGGTATCTGACACTGGACCTCCTCACGCTCTGCATGAGTACCTCCAGCGTCAGATTTTTCATTATAGAAAAGAATTGATTAATGCTTTACTATGGGGAAATCCTAATGCGAGCGCATGCGCATTAGGTCTCGACTGATGTCAGCGGGGGAGGAGCGTGGGTGGAGCCTGACCCTGTGCCAAGGGACTTTGGTGCTGGATTCAGGTAAGTGACTGAAGAGGTTTTAACCCCTTCAGCACTATGGGAGGGGGAGTACTGGGGGGGGGAGGGGAGGGTAGGGGCTCTGTAGGTACCTATAGTGCCAGGAAAACGGATTTGATAACGTAAGCCCAAGTGTTCTCACAATGACACGATCTGCCTTTTTTTATACTCACCCATTTAAAAATGAAAATTAGTATTTCAGTCAATGGGGTCAACTAGGGAAATACAGATCAGGGTTACTGAAAAATTAACGGAACCCAGCAGTGATTGTCAAATTAATTTATATATTTATTTGTGTAACATATGTGTGCAGCATAAATCAGCCAGAAGCAAAAACCTTTTGATGTATATGATTTAATTTAACTAATGTGAATACATTGTTGAAGGTCTAGTGATTATTCACTTGAAGATATTTCCTATTTGAACCCACATATGAGGCCATATACTTCAATATGAATGGGAATGGGATGTATAACAACATACAGCTGCAAGTCTCTTGAATAAACACAATAGTTCCCTTAATATAGGAGAAGGGATGTTTAATTGTGATCCCAGCTTCATTTCGTGGTTTTTAGAGAATTATGGACTATCACATTCTATGTTTCTAACTGGGTACCTGTACTCAAACAACCCCTGGTCTAAGAGCTCACTCAACTTTGAGTATTCCTCCTCAAATATATACCATCTGTCAACAGTAACATAGTGACTGACACCCACTTAAGGGCTCCTATAAATCTCAAACCATAGTGTATCGGTGTGGCATTGGGTATAATTAGCTATTAAGGGCAATAGTCTCTTTCATTGATTGCGGGTCAGCAAATGTTTTGTGTGATGTCATTTGCCATGATATTGGCCTCAATAATTTGTATCTTAATCTTCCCATACCCTCAAAGAGGGAACTAAACTTTTATAAACGTTTACAATGATATGAAGAATATGTAAATATATTAAAAGCGTTGCCTTCTATTCTACTTTATTCTATTGCATTTTAAAAAAATAATAATTTGAGACATAGGGGAAGGGATCAAAAAGATAATATTTTGGCTGCATTAGACACGTGTATTCATTTTCGTACCAATACGATTTTGTCCGAAAATCTGGGTTTTTCGTATATCCGAACTAAATATAAACGAAACAGCAAATGCCGAATGCATTACCATTGCGTTTCGTTCGTTTAATAAACTCCATGTTGCAGGGGAATTAACCCCCACAGCACTGAGAAATAACAGTGCGCATGCGTGACAAAAAAAAAAAAAAGGAGGGAGCTGGCAGCTCTACCAGCTCTCTCCTTGTAATGAATAACTATTTCTGCTTCCCCCCTGCATTAAAAGCTATGGGGATTACTATGACCCCCACATTAATAAAAGGGAGGTTAAATCCTCCCTCATGCGTCTACACGCGGCATGTCGCAAGTAGGGGCATGCCGCCCAAACAGCGTGCTACCAGTGACTGCTCGTTGTCATTTTAAACTAAATATAAATCAGTATGGGGGTCACTATGACCCCCATATTGATAAAAGGTAGGTTAAATCCTCCCGCATACCCCTACTCACGGCATGCCACAAGTAGGGGCATGTTGCCTAAACACATGTAAAAGTACTAGTGACTGGGCAGCTATTGCTGCCCAGTCACTAGTGCAATCAGGGGGGACCGGGCACAGAATATAACTAGAATGGGGGGGGGGGACATAGGGTGGAGGCTATTAATATAAATGGGGGGACCTAGTGTCCCCCCCAGGTCCTCACCCATGAGTAGTGGGTGGGGACCCTAAATAAATAAATAATGGGGGACCTAATGTCCCCCCCAGGTCCCCACTCATGACTGGCGGGTGGGGACCACAAATAATAAAGTGACTAGGGGTCCCCAAACCCTTATTACCCCCCCCCCAATAAAAATACCATACCTACCCCATCACTCTAATAATAGTGAGGGGGGAGGGCAATAAACTACCCCTGTAAAATAAAATGTCATACTTACCAGTAGATGTCTTCCTTCTTCTTTTTTTTTCTTCAGCCCCAAAAAAGGCCAAATAAAAATCCATAATATGCTTCCCACCTGTTAAAATAAAAAAAAAAAACCTGGGCAAAAAAAAAAAAAATCTGCCTCCCCCCCCAAAAATCCCGACAGTAAAAATATAATCCTGCTTCATGGAGGGCACGGCGCAGAATGAGCTTTGCAGGGCGGGGAAAGGCTTATTGTCAGGGTACCTGTGGTCTCTACCTCCGAAAGAGGTAGAGACTTAGCTGTTCCTCCATCCAGACGGTCTGATGGCTCCCTTCCCCGCGGTCTATCCGGTCATGCTAGGCCGGCCGCGAGGGAGTGACTGCCTTTTACAGCATCTAGGTAGGAAGTAGTCATCAGGACACTCCCCCGGAACGACCTGTCAGTCAATTGCTGCAGGACCAATCAGGACGCCTCGGAGGCGTGGTTACTGCTCTGAACAGGGTATTTAACAGAGCTTCTTTCATTTGCTCATTGCCCTGTCGTGGTTCTAGCTTGTTCTAGTCACTCAGTGCTTGTGTATTCTATTATTCCTTTTGGTTTTGACCCGGCTTGTTTACCTTACTCTGCTTATCTCTGTTACCCTTGATTCGGCTTGTCTCTCGCTTACCTGTCTTCTGTTACCCTCGACCTCGGCTTGTCTTTGACCATTCTATACTGTACTACTTACGTTAGTCCGGCCATTCTAAGGTCCGGTATACGTATCTGGCTACTGTTTGTACTCTGCGTGTTGGATCCCTGTCCCGATCCTGACATTACGACAGGGCCAATGGATCCTGCAAGTACAAACAGTCAGCTGGCTGCTCCTGATCCTAGGTTTGAAGCCATGGATCAGATGGCGCTTGCGCTACAGGCTCTATTAGCTTGTGCCAATAACCCACCAGAGGAGATACGTAATACCCCTGTTTCTCCTGTCGGTTCAGGTCTAGAGGTAGCCACAGTGGGTGCTTCTTCTCACATTACCCCCCCAGTACGCTATGGTGGGGCTCCTGAGAAGTGTCGTGGTTTTTTAAACCAAATTAGTATCCACTTTGAATTACAACCTCGCTCTTATCCTACAGATAGGGCAAAAGTAGGATTTATTATCACCCTACTCATTGAGAAAGCTCTGAGATGGGCCAACCCACTATGGGAGAACGATAATCCATTAGTTTATAACTATAACGCATTTGTAGCTGCTTTTAGAAGAACATTTGACCCTCCAGGTAGAAAGGTTAATGCAGCCAGATTACTGTTGCGCCTGAGACAGGAGAACCAAACACTGGTGGATTATGCACTAGAGTTCAGGTCTCTGGCGGCAGAAATCAAGTGGAATGAGCAGGCGTATATGGATGTATTTTTGAATGGCCTATCTGATGTAATCCTTGATGAGGTTGCTACCAGAGAACTCCCTGAGAATTTAGAGGATTTAATTTCGTTCATCTCTCGTATAGATGAACGTCTAAGAGAGAGACAGAACACTCGAGAGAGGAACCAGAGACCTTCTTTTAGGTTAGCTCCCGCTGTTCCAAGTCCTGACTCCACGATATCTTTGCTTACTGAACCTATGCAGATAGGGTATACCCGCCTCTCTGAGGAGGAAAGACAGCACAGGAGAAGAGAGGGTTTGTGTATGTATTGTGGAGCCAAGGGTCATTTACTCTCGAACTGTCCTAACTGTCTCTCTAGAGGACAGGCCTTGGGTGTTTCTATTTTGTCCTCTACTCCTGATTATAAAGATCACAGGCTTCTGCTACCAGTTTCCTTAACTTGGGGGAAGGAAGTAGTAAGGGCTATGGCATTGATAGATTCCGGTGCTGCTGAGAATTTTATCGACCAAGCCTTTGCTAGTAAGAACAATTTCCCATCCCAGCTAAGGGAGACACCTTTGGCCGTTGAGGCCATAGATGGTAGACCACTACTAGACCCTGTTATCTTTCGTGAGACCATACCCATTAATTTAAATGTTGGTATCCTACACGTGGAGAATTTATCTCTTCTGCTCATTTCGTCTCCTTCCGTTCCCATAGTTCTGGGGTACCCATGGTTGAAAAAACATAACCCTATTATCGATTGGGAGTTAGGAGAGATACTCTCGTGGGGCCAGGGCTGCCAGGATCGGTGTTTGTGCAAGGTTTCTCCATTAGCTAATATTAACATACCGGAGAATCCTACTCAGTCCACAGAAAGACAAATACCAGACCTTTACCTAGACTTAAGGGCAGTGTTTGACAAGAAGAATGCCGATTCTTTGCCTCCACACAGGTCCTTTGACTGTAAGATTAAGCTTCTACCCGGCACTATGCCTCCGAGGGGCCATGTATATCCTTTGTCTGTTCAGGAAAACTCGGTTCTAGAGGAGTATATTCGGGAGAATTTAGAAAAGGGATTCATCAGGAGGTCTTCTTCTCCGGCCGGGGCTGGGTTCTTTTTCATTAAGAAGAAGGATGGCACGCTGAGACCTTGTATCGATTACCGAAGCTTGAATAAAATAACTGTCAGAAATGCCTATCCTATCCCACTGATTACCGAGTTATTTGATCGTCTTAAGGGCTCCAAAATCTTCACCAAGTTAGATCTCAGAGGGGCTTACAATTTGGTGAGAATCCAGCAAGGTCACGAGTGGATGACGGCATTCAATACCCGGTATGGCCATTACGAATACACTGTTATGCCATTTGGACTATGCAATGCTCCTGCAGTATTTCAAGATTTGATTAATGAGGTACTTAGGGAGTTTCAGCATGATTGTGTTATTGTTTACCTGGACGACATACTAATACACTCTAAGGAGATTGAGACTCACCATAGACAGGTCAGAAAGGTATTACACAAGCTGCTGCAACATGGTCTATATTGCAAATTGGAGAAGTGCAGTTTTGATCAGTCTCAGGTAGACTTTCTTGGATACGTGATTTCTGGGGAGGGTTTTAAAATGGATCCTGTAAAACTTCAATCTATTTTAGACTGGCCCTTGCCCAAAGGACTCAAGGCTATCCAAAGGTTTATTGGTTTTTCCAACTACTATAGGCGCTTCATTAAAGGATACTCCTCTATCATTGCGCCTATTACCAATATGACCAAACAAGGGGCTGATACTAAGTTCTGGTCTAAGGAAGCTCTGGGTGCTTTCAAGACTCTCAAGGAACTTTTTGCCTCGGCTCCCATTCTAGTCCATCCTGATACGACTCTGCCTTTCTTGCTCGAGGTCGATGCCTCTGAGACTGCAGTTGGGGCTGTTCTGTCTCAAAGGTTAGGGGTGGATAAACCGTTACACCCTTGTGGTTTCTTCTCTAAGAAATTTTCTGGGCCTGAGAGCAGATATGACATCGGGGAAAGGGAACTGTTAGCAGTCATTAAAGCCTTAAAGGAGTGGAGACATTTGTTGGAGGGGACCCTACACCCTATTACGATTTTGACGGACCACAAAAACTTTTCCTATATTGGGGAGGCTAAGCGCTTATCCTCTAGACAAGCTCGTTGGTCCTTATTCCTGACTCACTTCAATTATGTACTGACTTACAGACCTGGTTCTAAAAACTCTAAAGCCGATGCATTATCTCGCCAATATGAACCTTCTACTGTACCTGAACCAGTTCTTTCTTCTATAGTTCCGAAATGCAATATCATTGCTAATACGAATCTCAGGATTCATTCTCCATTATTGGCCGAGATCATTAAGTTGCAACATCTAGCACCCAAACAGACTCCTGCGGGCCGTCATTTCGTTCCTCCTGCTCTTCAACTGGAACTTTTACAGTGTTTACATAATAGCAAGATGGCGGGACATCCTGGTATTCGCAAAACTTACGCGTTGATCTCTAAGGACTTCTGGTGGCCTGCTTTACGGAGGGATATTGAGGAGTTCATCGCTGCATGTGAAGTTTGTACTAAAACCAAACAACCCCATACGCTTTCATGTGGATTCCTGCAACCCTTGGAGGTTCCAGAAAAACCATGGTCCTGTTTGGCCATGGACTTTATTGTCGATCTACCTATCTCTAAAAGACAGACTGTTATCCTCACCGTGGTTGAAAGGTTTACTAAGATGGCACACTTCATTCCCCTGCCTAAACTCCCGTCTTCTCCCGAATTGGCAGAGATATTCGCTAAGGAGATTTTTCGCCTACATGGGATACCCTCTCAAATTGTATCGGACAGAGGCTCCCAATTTGTTTCCCGCTTTTGGAGGTCCTTCTGCTCTCAACTTGGTATTAAATTAAACTTTTCTTCTGCCTATCATCCTCAGTCTAACGGAGCTGCTGAACGTACCAACCAGAAGATTGAACAATATTTACGATGCTTTGTTTCTGAACACCAGGATGATTGGGTCGGTTTGATTCCTTGGGCGGAGTTTGCACACAACAATCTCGTTTGCGATCCTACTCATTCAAGCCCCTTCTTCATGAATTATGGTTTTCATCCGTCTATTCTTCCTTCGGATTCTCCTTCCCAGGGGGTACCGTCGGTTGATGTTCATGTTGCCAATTTGAGGAAGTTGTGGGATCAAACTCGACAAATCCTTGTGCACAACTCTATGTTGGTCAAGAAACACGCTGATAAACGTAGAAGGGCGGCTCCGGTCTTTGTTCCTGGTGATAGGGTATGGCTGAGCACGAGGAACATCCGTTTAAAAGTGCCCTCCATGAAGTTCGCTCCTCGTTATATTGGACCCTACAGGGTGCTGACCCGTATCAATCCAGTTGCGTATCGTTTAGCTCTTCCTAATACCTTACGCATCCCGAACTCGTTTCACGTTTCATTGCTGAAACCACTCATATGTAACAGATTTTCCTCCACAATAGCCCCTCCTCGCTCCGTTCAGGTGGAGGGTCAGGAGGAGTATGAGGTTAACTCTATTATTGATTCTCGAATCTCCCGGGGGAGAGTACAATATCTGGTTGATTGGAAGGGATATGGTCCTGAGGAGAGGAGTTGGGTACCTCAGGAGGATGTTCATGCTCCCCGTCTCCGCAGGGCGTATCACTCTCGCTTCCCATCTCGTCCCGGTTCATTCCGCCCGGTGGGCGTATCTGAGAGGGGGGGTACTGTCAGGGTACCTGTGGTCTCTACCTCCGAAAGAGGTAGAGACTTAGCTGTTCCTCCATCCAGACGGTCTGATGGCTCCCTTCCCCGCGGTCTATCCGGTCATGCTAGGCCGGCCGCGAGGGAGTGACTGCCTTTTACAGCATCTAGGCAGGAAGTAGTCATCAGGACACTCCCCCGGAACGACCTGTCAGTCAATTGCTGCAGGACCAATCAGGACGCCTTGGAGGTGTGGTTACTGCTCTGAACAGGGTATTTAACAGAGCTTCTTTCATTTGCTCATTGCCCTGTCGTGGTTCTAGCTTGTTCTAGTCACTCAGTGCTTGTGTATTCTATTATTCCTTTTGGTTTTGACCCGGCTTGTTTACCTTACTCTGCTTATCTCTGTTACCCTTGATTCGGCTTGTCTCTCGCTTACCTGTCTTCTGTTACCCTCGACCTCGGCTTGTCTTTGACCATTCTATACTGTACTACTTACGTTAGTCCGGCCAAGGTCCGGTATACGTATCTGGCTACTGTTTTTACTCTGCGTGTTGGATCCCTGTCCCGATCCTGACACTTATAAAGCCTTCCCACAACCTGCAATTAGGCTCAGAGTGCTCTGATTGGTTGGTCAATCAAGCCATTTCAAGCCAACCAATCAGAGTGCTCTGACAGGTAAATGAAGTGACTGACAGGTAAGTCTCTACAATTACCTGTCACAGCACTCTGATTGGTTGGCTTGAAATCTAACCAGAGTGTTCTGTTCTTTGAGATTTTCCCATGCTGTGAAATGATGACACAGAGCACTCTGTCATTTAAAACTGGATATAAACGAATCCTATATAGAAGTGTTAGAGCTACGGTTAGAGTACGTGTAAAAAGTAGCTATTTAGATCTAAATAGCTACTTTTTCATATTTCAACATTGTTATAGCTTTTGCTATAACTTTTGGTTACATGTACTCTTACCATAGCTCTCTATCACTTCTATATAAAATACAGATTTTTATATCCAGTTTTAAAGGACAGCTGGCTGCTCGCTGTTTAGGCGACATACCCCTACTAAACGAGGGGACCTGGCAAAGGTAGGGACATGTGGCAGGATTTAACCTGAGCCAGGTCCCCCCTTATTGCAATAGCTGCCCAGCCACTAGTACTTTTAAATTTGTTTAGGCGACATGCCCCTACTCGCGGCATGCCACGAGTAGGGGCATGCAGGAGGATTTAACCTCCATTTTATCAGAGTGACCCCCATACTGATTTATATTTAGTGTTAAATGACAGCGAGCAGCCACTGGCTGCTCACTGTTAAGGAGACATGCTCCTACTCATGGCATGCAGGAGAATTTAACCTCCCTTTAATTAATATGGGTGTCATAGTGACCGCCATAGGTTTTAATTGGGGATGGGGGGTAGGAATAATTATTTATTACAAGGTAGGGCTATTTTTTAACGAATTTAGTTTGAAAACGAATGGTTTGCGGATGAAATTCGTGATTGACGAATTACATTTTTATTCAGTACGAAATCATTCGTACGAAACGAACATTTCACTGGTGCACATGTCTAGGCTCCATCACCCATAGTTCATTCTGTGCGGTTGTGGTATGCTTGGTCATATTTTTTTATGTCGAAGCAGGAACTGTGTTTCTTCAGCAAACATGGGGTAAGATTCCATTGAATACCAGTGTTAGATTACTGATTACCCACTCCCTTGACTTTACACAGGTTCCATTCATGCAAACATCAATATTGGAATGGGATTTCTAAAAGACACTTATACTCACACTAAATAACAGGAATGCCTTTGTATCTATACACAACATTACAGAAGAAAGCATATTTAACCCCTTAAGGACACATGACATGTGTGACATGTCATGATTCCCTTTTATTCCAGAAGTTTGGTCCTTAAGGGGTTAAAACTGAATTTGTCTGTAATTTAATTCTGCAATACCATGCCAATGTCTGCTCCCTGTATAACACTTAGGTCTTGGTTTAATGAGCTTTCCAAATGATTTAATATTGTTACAAAAACATTCCAAATTATTTATCTACATAAGTCACATTAGAAGTCTATGGGATTTTTCTTTAGATAAATTATTCAAAAGGTTTTTATAACAGTATTGGATCACTTTGAACGCTTATACAATTGAGGCCTTATTAGCAGGCTGCTAGATTGGCCACACAGGTAAATCAAAGAAAAGCCACATGTGGCAGAAATAATTCTGGGAAGAATTGTTAGATTTGAAAAGTTTTATCTCTTGGGATTACAGTGACAAATGAGTTGATTCTGATATATTCTGCTGTTCTTTAGGTCTTGGCATAACTTTTGCCTTTCTATATAATGTATGTGTACTTAACTAGTTTTAATGTTTGCTTTCTGTATTGTAACCGGCTTTGCAAAGCTATGCCTCACATATAGATCTTGCACTGAAATAGTTACAGGCACTTGGAACCTCTAGTGCCTTCAATGGCTGGCATTCTCAGGTTCCATAAGATAAGGACTCTCTTGGGTAGTACAGAGGAATTTGCTATGCTGTGTAGCCACATGTCTAATGAGAAACTAGGGAAATTCAGCCAGAGAACAGGACACAAACTGCTCGTATTTCCTTGTTTCCTGAAACCTCTCTTTCCACCTCACAGAATCATTAGCACATAAAGCCTTGCAGAGGTTGAAGTAGAAGATGAAATAAAGTATCTTCTTCTGACGTTGCTGGATGCAACTTGGGATCTTACTGTGTCATCAAAATATGGAACAAAGTAATGCAAGTGTGTGGGGGTGGGTTAGGCCAGGGACGGGTTAGTGAGTGAAAAATCCTATGATTATCTTCAAAAATAATTTATAAACTTGAAAAAGAATCTCCTGAAAATGTCCTGGAAGTAGGGTTGCCACCTTTCTTAGAGAAGAATATCATCCGCACTAATTTGCATAAATAGTTAGATATGTGTGACCTACCAGGGAGTTACAAAATGGAAAAAAAGAAAATAAATATGGATGAGGAAATTTTGTTAAATGATTTATTTATGTACAATAAAAAAAAAAAAATTATAACGAGGGATTGCACTGCAATTTGGGAAGACATGACTTAGCTGCAGAGTGTGTATCATTGTGTGTATGAAGCAGTGTGTGTACCTCCCAGTGGCGTACTAAGGGGGGGGGGGCAGAGGGGGCGGTCTGCCCCGGGTGCCACTAGGTGGGGGGTGCCATGACTCTGGTCTGGGTGCTGGAGGGGTCTGTGTGAGCTGTGGCCGCACAGTGCCCCATGGTAGTAAGGGTGCCGGGCGGCCAGAACAGCTCACACAAGCAAAGAGCAGCTCAACTGGCCGCACGGAGGAAAAGTGGGGGCGGAGCTAAGCAAAATCAGGGGTGGAGCCAAACCGGAAGCGGGGGTGGGGCTTAATATGGCCCTTACCCACTGCTGTTAGGAGGTGCAGCAAGAAGGAATCTGCTTCCCCACAGGCTTCAGGGAGTCCAGCCCTCCTCCAGCCCACTGTCTATAAGTAAGAGTGTGTGTCTGTCTGTGTGACTGTGTGACTGTGTGTCTGTGTGTAACTGTATGCCTGTGTGTGTGTATTTGTGTGTAACGGTATGCCTGTAACTGTGTGTGTGTGTAACTGTGTGTATGTGCATGTGTGAGACTGTCTGCCTGTAACTTTGTGTGTGTGTGTGTGTGTGACTGTCTGCCTGTAACTGTGTGTGTGTGTGTGTGTCTGTCTGTAAGTGTGTGTGTGTGTAAAACTCTCTGCCTGTGACTGTGACTGTCTGCATGTAACTGTGTGTGTGTGTAACTGTGTGTATGTGCATGTGTGAGACTGTCTGCCTGTAACTTTTTGTGTGTTTGTGTGTGTGTGTGTGTGTGTGTGTGTAAAACTCTCTGCCTGTGACTGTGACTGTCTGTCTGTAACTGTGTGCGTGACTGGCTGGCTATGACTGTGTGTGACTACCTGTAACTGACTGTGTGTGTAATTGTCTGCCTGTGACTGTTTGATGTTGCATGTAACCGTGTGTGAATATCTGTCTGTGACTGTGTGCATGTGACTGTCTGCTGCTGTCGTGTGTGTGTGTCAATGTATATGTGACTGTCTGCCTGTAACTGTGTGCATGACTGTCTGTGACTGTATGTGTGACTGTCTGCATGTGACTGTGTGCCTGTAACTGTGTGTGTGTGTAACTCTCTGCCTGTGACTGTGTGTGTGTGACTGTCTGTCTGTAACTGTGTGCATGACTGTCTGGCTATGACTGTTTGATGTTGCCTGTAACCGTGTGTGACTGTCTGTGACTGTGTGCATGTGACTGTCTGCTGCTGTCATGTGTGTGTGTCAATGTATATGTGACTGTCTGCCTGTAACTGTAGGAGGGGCTGGGGCAGGACAAGGGTTTTGTAGGAGGGGCTGACAGTTTTTTTTGGGGGGGGGATAGGGGGACGAGGGGGGTGCCAAGCACAGGATCCGCCCCGGGTGCTAAATGCTCTAGGTACGCCCCTGGTACCTCCTATGAATAAAAGGTGGCCATTCTTGCTCCAGGTCTCTCGCCACTCTCTCGCTTTCTCTGTGACTTCCCAAGATTGCAGCATTCACTCGAAGGCCTCCTCAAACAGGACACAGCAATGCCTGAGTCCATCCACCAGAAAATGCCACTATTTGGATTGCTGGAATTCTTGAAATACTGGCACTAGACAGACAGCGTCAAATACCAACTGTGCCTACCTGGAAGTAGGTCCACTAAACAGAGAGATGGAGTGAATTTGCAGCTGAATAGCAACATTTATGGAGAAGTACTGATGTCTGTGCTTCTGATTGAAGTGTTTATAGTATCTGTAGTGTCGTTTAAAGCTGTGTGTGACTTACCACACCATCAAACAGACAGAGAGAAATAATAATAATAATAATTATGTGAGCTCCCATTAATCCCTTGTAGAAGTTGTACAGTCGCACAAATATAAATAATTTGGACCTATAACTGGTTTAATTGGCTGAAAAATAATGAATGAAAATGGCTCATGGATTTTAACGGAGTCATCTAGCCATCTCAAATGGGAAAGAAGGTGATTGGCACTATTCACCAGACTATACGAACATTTTTGCCCAATTCACATTACTTTCATAGATTTGAGAGCAATCTCCTGTAAGCTCATTTGAGTAGGGCTTTCTTCACCTCTTTTAGTTGTGTATGTTACATAGTTACATGGGCCGTAAAGCGACATGTGTCCATCAAGTTCAGCCTTTCTGACATCTGCTTTTGTTGTTAATCCAAAAGAAGGCGAAAAAAAATCAGTTTGAAGCACTTTCCAATTTTCCAATAAATTAGGATAAAATTCCTTCTTGATCCCAGAATGGCAGTCAGATCTCTCATTGGATCAAGAAGCTATTACCCCACAATTTAAAACTTATATCCCTGAATATCATGTTTTAGAAGTAAACTGAGCTCCTTGTCTTTCCTCCTCCTAATACTGATCCTCCTCTTTCGCTCTCCCTTCAAGTTAGTGGTAACCACATAAGTCCATCCTTGCAAGCGCGCTGTCTTGGCGTCATACTTGACTCTGGTCTCACCTTGACTCTGGCCTCACATCCAGTATGTTGCCAAATCCTGTAGATTCCATCTTAAAAACATAGCATGCATCCTGCCCTTTCTTACACAAGATGATACTAAGGAGCTTGTCGATACTCTAGTAATTTCCTGCATGGATTATTATAACCCTCTCCTAATTGGTCTTCCCAAAAGCCGTATTGCCCCTCTACAGTCTGTAATGAATGCTGCCGCCAGACTGATTTTCCTCTCTAGTCGGTCCTCTCACACCTCACCCCTCTGTCAGTTCTTACATTGGCTTCCTGTAGGAGTCAATTCAAAGTGCCATACCTATAAAGCACTGAACAATTCTAGCCCCTCTTATATCTCTTTACAGATCCATAGGTATGCCTCTTCTTGGTCTCTCCACTCTGCCCGTGACCTTCTCCTGTCCGCTGCTCGCACCCGTACGGCCAACTCAGGCTTGCAGGACTTCTTGAGAGCAGCTCCCTTCCTATGGAATAGCCTGCCTACCGCCATCAGACTCTCCCCTAGTCTTCAATCGTTTAAGAAGTGCCTTAAAATCCATCTTTATAGGAAAGCTTATGGCCCCCCAGACTAACCTCTACCTCACATACCTGTCTCTTGCTCTCTCCTAAAGGGCAGCACTCTTCTCTCTCTCCTCCAGCTCTGCTTCACTCCCACCTTATTTGATGGCTATTTCCTGTCCTAATGTGCTTTATACCCCACCTCCTATAGACTGTAAGCTCATTTGAGCAGGGTCCTTTCCACCTATAGTTTCTGTAAGTTTTCTTATAATTGTCCTATTTATAGTTAAATCCCCCCTCTCATAATATTGTAAAGCGCTACAGAATCTGTTGGCGCTATATAAATGGAGATAATAATAATAATAAGTATTCATCCAGTTTTAACATCTATACAGACTCTTATTAAACCATCTCTTCAGGCAGAGAATTCCACATCCTTATTGTTCTTACTGTAAAAAGCCCTTTCCTTTGTCTTAGACTACATCTCCTTTGTGTATAGTCTTGTCTATGATTTATAGGCAATGGATTGCATTGACCTGAATATATTTGTACATTGCTATCATATCCCCTCTGATTTCAATTTGTTAACCTTTCATCTTAAATTAAATATTCCATTCCTTTTATTAATTTTCTCAATTTTACAAATATACCAATTTCTGTTGTAATCTGCACTTTTAGTAAAATGGAAAAATGAGGACACACTCTTCAAGCATAAAGCACTTCGGCAAGTTACAGTGATTTAAGTGTTTGCAATGTTCCTTTAAATATTCCCATTGTATTATTTCAAGTGAAAATGTTAGAGCTATATAAACGTGAATTATAAATAATGCTGCAGCAGAGCCTACTCAGCAGGCCACCTTCAATGACAGACACAACAGTGTTCTGTTTTGTATTGCTGCTACAGTGATTTGCTGCTAATTGTACTGATGTTAATGAAGTGTCGCTTAGGGTCAGTTAGCTGCTGAATAGCTATTAACACATCAACTTGTTCACAATATTGAGCTCCAGACCTCAGTCTGCTTTAAAGTCAACAGGAACTTTAAAGCAACCCTCCAAGTACCATAGCCACTACATACCCTCCCAAGTAAATGCTCAGACCAGTGGCGCAGGGCTTAGCTATTCGGCTGTGAGCACCGCAGAGCTTAGTTCAGGAGAGCCAACAGACACCCCTCTTGCAGATGTTTCTGGCACTCCTGGAGGATGTGATGTCTGATGGCCCAAGGTAAGTTGGCAAACCACACAAAACATTAAACACTGCCATTTATAAAACCACTCACCAAAAAAGTCTAAATTGAACAAAAAACCTACCAAAATAACGGGCATCAAATACCGATGAAAAAAATGTGTAAAACATAAAATATTTTACATGCCATATAAATCTGTCGTATAAGACCAAAATCACAGCTTGCATATATTTTTTGAAAAGGTAAAGAAGAGGAAAACAGCATGGCACAATATGTTTATTAAAAACAAAGAAATAAAACCAGATTAAATCTGCACTCACATTATATGCACAAATAGATAGATATGTGATGAAAAATCCTATAATGCATAAAGTAATAAAAATATCCATTCATAGTGCCACCAGACCAGGGTGGTCCAATCCCAATGTATCGATAATCATGAAGAAAGTTGGACCAGGCACATATAGATGGTGTTAAAGGAAAACTATAGCGTTAGGAATACAAACATGTGTTCCTAACAATATAGTGCTGGACTATCTATTTGGGTAGCCGGCCCCCTCAGATTGCAGTGAAAAGGTATTTAACTTATCTTTTCTCCATCACTGCGCCCGTCTTGCCATGGCTTGTCCCAGCTCCATGGCTGAGATCATCAATCTTAATGATTTCAGCCAATCCAACGCTTTCCCATAGAAAAAAATGCCGTGCTGAACCAAACAGCATCTCCTCATAGAGATGCATTGAAATAGGAAGCAATGCAACAGTGAAATAGGAAGCACCTCTAGTGGACGCATGAGTGACTACACCTATTATTGGACCCGAATGTAAACACTGCCTTTTCTCTGGAGTTACATTGAAAAGCTTGCAGGGACATTAAGCTGTAGTGGTTCTCGTGACTATAGTACCCCTTTAAGCAGATTTTATCAGCTAACAGAAACACAGAGTGAACATATTTAAATAACCAATCAGCTAAGGTGCCATGTGCAAAAATTGAGGGGAGTGTATAAAAACAGGTACGTATGCAAAGCATTAGTCGCGTTATTATGACATCACAAAAAGTGAAATACATAAATTACATACAAAATTATTATATCAAAGGCGCATATAGTAAACCATCTAAATATAATACAATGCAGATTGTGCAATGCTCAACACTCACAAGGAAGGAAGTGCTGGGTAAAAAGGATCTATTTCCAACTGGGTATATTTTTGGCATAATAATTCCAATTTCCAGGTCCCAGCAATCTCTTGCGTTAGTGAGTAAATCTGTATATCACATGATTTGGGAGGTACAAAAAGATGTATTTTCTAAATTACAGAATAACTAACATGGTTATTCACATGTTGGAGTTTGAAGCAAATGTAAAGTGAATTCTAAATTTAAGATCAAAGTATCTGAATTGGAAGTATAACTAGCTAAGATTGTTGTTCCAAATTCAGCTACTTTGGCCTAAATTTAGAAATTCACTTTGAAATCACTTTGAAGTCTCGCTTTAGTAAATAATCCTATGAAACGTGAAATTTGGAGAATTTTTCTAAATCGGCAACATTTGCCTAAATGTTGCAGCTCAGTTTTCACACCGATCTCTGTGTTGTGCATTGCTGATCAGTTAATGGTTTAGTTAATAAACACTGAATTGTAGTGAATTGAATTCCAAATTGCAAAATATATTAGGAATTGCTGATGTGTAATATTTGCATAGGCTCCGCTTAGCTATTTTATTCTAGTTACTAAATCCCTCGGTGAATAGCGTTTCTCAAATACGTGCATATTGGCAGAAATAATGTATGCATTTTTTTATATGAGAATGTTAAAATGTTCATTTATGTTTCTACGTATGTATTTACCATCCTTTGGGTGTTTTTCTTTCATGTGAAGCCTCCAGAATGCAATATTCAAACTGTATTTCCTGCCTTGTAATTGCCCCATTTTCAGGGATTCCCAGAAGTCTGTGTGCTGTATATTTTCACAGTTTGATTCTGCATTTAGAACTTGAGAAAGAAATGTTGTATCAACACTGTAACACAGCTTGTTCATACTTAAACCTGCCATGTAGTGTCTGTAGTGCCATTTAAAGACATTCTAGAAATTGTAGATTTAATTTACTTAGGTATCATCCAGTGCCGTCTCTAACGCAGGGCAAAAAAAGCAGCTACCTCGAGCCCCATAACCTTTATTAAATTTTATACATCCCCCCCCCTCCCCCCCACACAATGCCTTCTGTGCCTCTTTCTATCATCATTTTTCTGATACATAAGCACACAATGTATTAGTTCAATAGTCAAAGTACAGCATTGTTTCATACCTCTCTACACACATACATAAACAGAACCACTGATGATACCATCAATGAACTAAAGTTGATTGATTTAGTAATAAAACGTTGTTTATGCAGCCCTAGCCACACCTCCCGAGGCTGTGGCTCACACATCCTCTCTATACACTACCTGGAAAACAGTCTAGATTTTTTAGCTTCCCTTATTGCGAAGTATGATTAATTTATCGTTTTTTTTTTTTATCTGCTGTTCTAGATTGATTACTAGGACCTAAACTACCCTCCTGTGTGTGTGTGTGTTTAACGTTCAAGTAACAGAGCAGGAGATAATAACATCTAAAGTAAACACACTGTGCTGTAAGATATGATTGAACATTAAGCCTTTTGTTTGCAAACGTTTGTCTGTGACAGTGGCCATGAGTATTCTATGTGTCCCTGCAATTGCATGCCTGTGCATTAGTGTGTCTGTGCATAAATTTGTCTATGTGTGCAGTTCTGTGCATTCACGTGCCTCTATTAATGTGCCTGTGCATGTGTGCATACCTCCTCTAGCGTATGTGCCTGTGTGCATGTATCTGTGCATATATGTTTCAGTCTACACATGAATGTGTGTGTGTTTCTTTCTATTTATGTGTATAGGTGTATATCTACCTTTGTGTAAATGTATCAATATGTTTGTCATGGAAGGAATGTATAATATGTTTTGTTATGAGCATAAGCAGAAACGTGCCTGCCAGGAGAGATGGGACTCCTCCTACAGTCTTGTTCACATCAAATGATTCCTTATCTAAGAGGAAATCAAGACATATGGCAAATGAGAGAGTTAGTTTATACTGAAACCAGACTTCCAGGTCACCTATGTGTGGCTTCTCACACCTTACACAGTAGCTCTGCTGGGGTCCCAGCTTCAAAGAGGAATTTTGGTTGTAAACTCTGACCTCCCATGCAATCAAATTAACCCCTTTTGAGATTGACAATGCCACCTCTTCCATGCAGCCAGTTCATATATGCACGAACATAACTTTAGTTTTACCGGACTGATCTGAATATGTTCAGATTGGGGCTATTCGGGAATATAATTTTTGTGTAGTTCCGATGCTGTTGTCATGTATTTTATGATATGTAAAAATTCTATGTAAATTTTCCTATTTCAGAGATAATTTGATTAGCTTAATTAGAGCTCAATTATCTCTCAAACACAATGGCTTGTGGGAAGGAAACCCCTGTGATTTTGTATTAGAAACCCCATGCTAGGGGCACTGCATAAAAAGCCGAGGGTGGCCTAATAAAGTTCAGATTGCCGCTTTTACCCAATACAACTGGTTGTGTCAATTATATTGGGGAACTCTACACAAAGGGAATACTTTCACTATATTCAGCACATCTGGAATTAGGACTACTGGAGGATTGAAGGAATAGCAGCAATAGACTCACGAACCCGTGACAGTGCTCATAGACATCTTGATGGTCATGAAGGCCCTACTATTACCCCTATTCAAAGGAACAGTAAATACATCAAATAGGTATGTCGTATTAAACATCATATGGTTGCCAACTATTAAAGGCCCTGTAGAGATAGGAGATACGTCTGGAAACCAGGGCTGTTAGATCTCCATTCTCCAATGTTTTTCTGAACACACATTCTGCTCATCCCATTTTCTTTTAACATTTTATATGGCACAGTATGGCACATTCTAAAATACAAAGGTCATCCCAACTAAAGTGAGAATTCAAAGTAAATTTCAAATTTAAGGTCAATATAGGCTAAATGGAAACATGCTGTTATACTTTCAACTCGACTACTCTGGCTTTAAAATTTAAATTCACAGTTGTTTTTTATTTATTTATTTATTTTGCTTTGTATTTTTTTCTGAAATACTGTCTATGAAGTGTAGAATTGTTAGAAAAACACTTTTACTTTTAAATTAAAAAAATTCTGCACGGCGTAAAAGACATGAAAATCTTGAAAATAAAAATAGACTTAAGGTTAGAGCGCTTGGAAATCAACTCCCTGACCTATTGAGAATTCATGCCGCCCTATGAAGTCCTGAGCGCACTACCGCGCATGCGCATGACTGCTCAGCTCACGGTCTTTGCCCGCCCCCTCTCCTCACTGACAGGCTGGAGAGAGAAGGCGTGCACACAGTGCCTTCTCTCTCCTGCACACGTCAGACGTATTTTAATACGTCTGACGTGTACATGGCCTTTTTAGGGCCATACATGATAGGAAGTCTCTCTGGAGGTCGTCTGAGTGACGGCCACTGGAGGTATTCCTATACAGTGTTTACATTAGATTTCCTGCAGGGAGCTATAGATTAAGCTGTAGTTGTTCAGGTGACTATAGTGTCCCTTTAAAATAAATAAAATGCATTTAGGGACTAGCTCAAATTCTAAACCTTGCATGACCCATGAGGAGATGTGACATAATTCTCCTAATCCTGTGACATGATTAAATGGGTCCGTGCTCCATTGCTATCCATAATTGTGAGGTCCTGCCAGCAGACTGTAGCTGCTATTTTTTTAACAGAAAATTTTAAAAGATGCAGCTCCTGAATAAATGCTGTTAGGAGTGTTGACATTATGCAAATCTAAAGGGGTGGTCACCTACCAACAGGTAAGATTCATTTAGACCCTCAGTTTTGTTTATACCCCCAACTGTGGCTTGCACTAACTTGCTATCAGTAAATCTTCACGTTTTACTTTCATTACAACCACGATTTTCATAACACCAGACATAACACCAGAAGGTGACTGATAATCCTCAACTAATTGTGATCCTATCCCTTTTTTAACTGGGAGTGTTATACATATTGCATTAACCACTGGTCACAGTTGCCAGTAGGTTATAATATAGTTTAGAACTTTCGTTATAGGTTCAGTACTTTTAAATAGTTTCATTCATGAAGAGACATGAATGAAATAACTCTCCTAACTATATGTATCCGAACTTGTATAAGCTTGCCAAATACGTTATTTAAGGTTGTTTTTCTCTACACATGGACAAGAAGAATAAGAGGAGTCCCAAGGCACAATTATTATTTTTTGACAATCTCTATTTTTCAAAAATTCATTACTGTATTACAAAACAAAGAGTAGTAAGTACAAATATCAAGGTAGTCAGTATAAGGAGTAAGATCCTATGTGAGGAGTATTCCAGAGAACATATAAACAAATATGTGGATATGCATTCAGTAAATTACAAAGTTCTAGAGGTACTGAAAAGATGAATCCATTAAGCAGCTTAAGGAATATTGTCCCGATTCACTCACTGCAATATGGGTCACAGTATGGTTGGAAGTCCTATTCAGGTATTATTATTATTATTAGTAGTAGTAGTAGACTTTATATAGCACCAGCTCATTCCACAGCGCTTTACAATAAGAGGGGGCTTTACCAAATGAGACAATAACAAAATGTAACAGGAACGATTAGGAGTTGAGGACCATGCTTAAACAAACTTACAGTCTAGAGGAGGTGGGGTATAAAAACACAATAGGAAAGGCATTGAGGGAGACAGCACATAGACATGGTGGGAAATTAAAAGAACTGGAGGTGAGAGTGGAGGTAGGCCCATTAGGAGAGAGCAAGAGGAAGGATTGAGAGATAGAAGTTACTCCTGGAGGCCATAAGCATTCCTGAAAAAATGGGTTTTGAGGGACTTCTTAAAGCATTGAAGACTATGGGAGAGTCTGACAAGGGTAGGCAGGCTGTTCCAAAGGAAAGGAGCCGCCCGTGAGAATACTTGCAGGCGTGAATTTGCAGTAAGGGGCATACCTATGAATCAGTAAAGAAATGTAAGAGGGGTTAGAGTTGGTTAGAGCTTTATATGTAAGGGATAGTATTTTGAATTGACACCTATATGATACAGGAAGCCAGTGTAAGGATTGACAGAGGGTTGAGGTGTGAGAGGAGTGACAGGAAAGAAAAACCAGCCTGGCAGCAGCATTCCTCATAAATTGTAGGGGGCAGTATGACTTCTGGGGAGACCAATTAGGAGAGAATTACAGTAACCCATGCAAGAGATTACTAGAGCATAAACAAGCTCCTTGGCAGCATCTTGTGTAAGAAAGGGACTTATAGAAGTTTAAGCAACTGACTGGACATGAGGTGCAAAGGTGAGGCCAGGATCGAAAATGGCACCAAGACAGTGAGCTTGAAAGGATGGAGTGAGGCAGGTACCATCAACCTGCAGGGAGAGTGAAGGAGGAGGATCAGTGTTATGAGGAGGAAAAATAAGAAACTAATTTTAAGAGAGATTGAGTTTCAGTAAGCGGGAGGACATCCAATCAGGGACAGAAGAAAGGCAATTGGTCACATGTTGTAGGACAGCAGGGGAGAGGTCAGGGAAGGAGAGGTATATTTGGGTGTTGTCAACATACAGGTGGTAGTGGAATCCAAATGAATGAATGAGTTTGCCAAGAGAGGCAATATACAGAGAAAACAAAAGGGGACCAAGAACTGAACATTGAGGGACCCCGACTGAGACAGGACAAGGAGAGGAGGTGTTGTTGTAAAAAGGGACACTGAAGGAGCGTTGGGAGAGATAGGAGGAGAACTATGAGATGGCTGTGTCACAGAGACCAAGAGATTGATGAGTTAGGAGAGGGAGGCCATGATCAACAGTGTCAAAGGCAGCAAAGAGGTCAAGAAGAATTAGTATGGATTAGTGGCCTTTGGATTTAGCTGCAATTAGATCATGTGTAACTCTACTCAGAGCAGTCTCTGTGGAGTGGGGGAGGCAGAATCCAGACTGAAGAGGGTCAAGAAGAGAGTTGGAGTTGAAGAAGCAAGACAGACGGGTAAAGATAAATCTTTCCAAAAGCTGTGGTACTCCGCAGATGTGGGCAAAATAGTAAAATACAAAAAGTTAGCATTTAGTAATTATAAAAGACAGTATGCTCTATAAGATTAGGCAGAATGAGGAAGACAGAATGCTCTATAAGATTAGGGAGAAAGAGACTAAGCAAGTTATATGAGCTTCCATATCACACAGAAGAGAAAATAGCACAGTCCGTAAAAAAAGGGGACAAAACATTTTTTAGATACATAAATGAGAAAAGAAAAGTAAAACAAGGACTAGTTAGATTAAAAACAAAAGAAAGAAAATATGTAGAAGAGGATAAAGGTCTAGCTGACTGCCTCAATTAATATTTGTGTTCAGTATTTACAGATGAAAATGAAGGAAAGGGACCTCAGTTAGAAAAAGGGACAAATTAGTCATTTATTACATGTGAGTTTACAGAGGAAGAGGTTTTATTTCAACTGTCAAAAGTAAAGACAAATTAGCCAATGGGACCGGATGGAATACACCCAAAGTTATTAAAAGAGCTTATTGGTGTACTAGCAAAACCATTAACAGATTTATTTAACCAATCATTGTTAACAGGAGAAGTCCCAGAAGATTGGAAGTTAGCGAATGTTGTGCCCATTCACAAGAAAGTTAGTAGGGAGGAGTCGAGCAACTATAGGCCAGTAAGCCTTACTTCAGTAGTGGGGAAAGTGATGGAAACCATGTTAAAGGATAGGATTGTTGAACATCTAAAAACACATGGATTTCAAGATCAGAGACAACATGGGTTTACTTCAGGGAGATCATGCCAAACTAATCTTATTGATTTGTTTGATTGGGTAACTAAAATAATAGATCAGGGTGGTGCAGTAGACATTGCTTACCTAGCTTTCAGTAAGGCTTTTGACACTGTTGCAATAAATTGCAATCTTTTAGTTTGGATTCCAATATTGTTGAATGGGTAAGGCAGTGGCTGAGTGACAGGCAACAGAGGGTTGTAGTCAATGGAGTATATTCAAAGCTTGTCACCAGTGGGGTACCTCAGAGATCTGTACTTCAACCCATTCTCTTTAATATTTTTATTAGTGATATTGCAAAATGACTTGATGGTAAGGTATATCTTTTTGCTGGTGATATTAAGATATGTAACAGGGTTGATGTTCCAGGAGGGATAAGCCAAATGGCAAATGATTTAGGTAAACTAGAAAAATGGTCAGAGTTATGGCAACTGACATTTAATGTAGATAAGTGCAAGATAATGCATCTTGGACAAAAAAACCCAAGGGCAGAGCACAGAATATTTGATAGAGTCCTAACCTCAACATCTGAGGAAAAGCATTTAGGGGTGATTATTTCTGATGACTTAAAGGTAGGCAGACAATGTAATAGAGCAGCAGGAAATGCTAGCAGAATGCTTGGTTGTATAGGGAGAGGTATTAGCAGTAGAAAGAGGGAAGTGCTCATGCCATTGTACAGAACACTGGTGAGACCTCACTTGGAGTATTGTACGCAGTACTGGAGACCGTATCTTCAGAAGGATATCGATACTTTAGAGAGAGTTCAGAGAAGGGCTACTAAACTGGTTCATGGATTGCAGCATAAAACTTACCAGGAAAGGTTAAAGGATCTTAACATGTATAGCTTGGAGGAAAGACGAGACAGGGGGATATTATAGAAACATTTAAATACATAAAGGGAATCAACACAATAAAGGAGGAGACCATGTTTAAAAGAAGAAAAACAACCAACAAGAGGACATAGTCTTAAATTAGAGGGGCAAAGGTTTAAAAATAATATCAGGAAGTATTACTTTACTGAGAGGGTAGTGGCTGCATGGAATAGCCTTCCAGCTGAAGTGGTAGAGGTTAACACAGTTAAGCATGTGTGGGATAGGTATAAGGCTATCCTAACTATAAGATAAGGCCAGGGACTAATGAAAGTATTTAGACAATTGGGCAGACTAGATGGGCCGAATGGTTCTTTTCTGCCATCACATTCTAAAGGGAGCAGGTATAAGGGATGATAGTTGGAAGGGGGAAGTAGGGTCAAGGCATGTTTTTTTGAGGACAGGTACAACAGTAGAATGTGTAAGGGGAGCTGGGACAACACCAGAAAATGAGAGCAGTTGAAGATGTGCTTAACGAGTTTACCAGACAAGGGGCGAGACATCTGATGAGGTGGGATGGGATGGAATCAAGCAGACACGTGGTGGGATGAGAAGAAAGGAGAAGCGCAGCCACCCCATGTTCAGTAGCTGGAGAGAAGGCTTGTAGGGTAGGGATGGTATGGTCCAAGTAAGGTTGAGATAGAGAGGGGAGAAGAGGAGAGAATCCATTCCTTAACTGTTAATCTTGTCAGTAAAGTAACATGCACAACTATTAGCTGAAATATTAGTTTGTGAGGTGACCACAGCAGGGCGAAGAAGAGAATTAAAAGTATAGAGATGCCTAGGACTGCGAGAGCATGAACAGTATGCAGAAGCTCAGCGTGCAACTGGTAAAGTGATAGGTAAAATAGGAATATCAAAAAAGAGCGAGTTGGGTATAGGAAAGAAGGGAAGTAAGAGGAGAGGGAGAAGGCGAGAAGAAACAAAAGAAAGGGGAAAAAAAAGAGGGGAGGGAGAATGTGGGGTCAAAGGGTGTTGTGGAATTCACAAGCCTAAGGCTACTCCCTATTCAGGTTCTGTATGCCCTCAATCACTACCCACCCACCCTGGATCATCCTTGCAGGTACATACATAATACTGCCAAGCCCTACATGTTTCCTCATACCAGGCAGGGCTGCCCCTCAGCATGCCCATACTTTATGTCTGCAAATCTATTCTACCCTTTAAGCCAAGCCTGGAGGGACGAGGGTGTCAGGTCTACGCCGCAGATTTGGGATTAAACAGCGTGCTGAAAGGGTGAAATTAACCTCCCAGTTCCCCATGTAAATGGTTCCCCTAACTTAGGGCAAGAGTGGTCTGTGATGTTGTGGTGGATATATGCAGCGCTTCGGAATTTATGGGCTATTTATAAATAATAATAATTATTATGATAATAATAATAATATATGTGTCTACATTCCTTAGACTCAGAAGACTGATGGAAGGATGCAGGATTGCTTCCTGCTAAGAGATATAACTGCCAATTAGGTATTACTTTGCTTTTATTCCCTATGATAGCAGTTGCCTGCCTCTCCCAGCCAGTGAGAACTCACTAAGACCCTACATTTATTCTTCTCAAATCCAGCCATGTAAAATTATCCTTTCACAAATTAGTTCTTCAAGTTCTATCTAATGGAAATAAATAAAGAGGACCACCTCTACGTATGGAAACTGTGACTGAGCAACCTCTAATTATTGTCAAGCTAATTCCACAATACAATGTGAAAAGATAACACATGCCTAACGGCTAATTTAGCTTGACGTTCCTGAATCATATTAATGGTTTGTTAAAAACCTTTCGAAATTAGTGTTGAAAGCACTTTTTTCATTTATTTAAACTCTGCTACAAGAATCAATGTCAGCAGGTCAATAGCATTACAGGTTCTCTTGAGTTTTTTTTACCTTAATCCATGATATTAATATAATTACACTTTGTACAGTTCATGGAAAGTACGACATTCATCTTATTCTACAGTTACCACCTCGTAATTAAATGTGTTTATCACTGGTATTTACACTTGAAATTAATATCTATGAAGATACTTTATAAAATGTAGAATACCAAAAGCAACTCTTACAGCATCAAAGTAATGCGGCAAACACCATAACCACTACATAACCCTGTAGTGGTTATGGTGTCAGGAGTGCCCCCATTGTAAGTAGCTAATCTATTTCAGAATGCTTGGACTTTTTACCTGGAGATTGTAAGGTGCTACTCCCTGCATATAGTACAGCTCAGTGAGAGTCAGCAGCTCCAGCTCAGTGCCAGTCGAGCTTATTAGTTGAAAATGTCAGCTGATTTCTCTCATACAATGAGCCAGTCGGGATTAGATCAGTAAGAAGAACAGTAGTGGAGGTGGTGGAAGATATCTGGCGGAACGCTGAATGCACCAAGGTAGGAAATCAAACTGAAACATAGAAACAGACTGTGACGGCAGATAAGAGCCATTCAACCCGTTTAGTCTGCCCAATTATCTAAATACTTTCTGTAGCAGATTGTATTAAGGCTGTCCTTCGGAATTCGTATTGAAATGTATTCGTGTAATTGTTTGCCTGTATATCTGTAAAGTGTATGTAATTTTCGTATGATTGTTCGGTAGTTTCATACGAATGAAACTACCGAACCATCAGACCACCCCAGTGAGAAGTGTGCCCCTCGTTAAGCGTTCACACTCTGCAAACCGCAGCTTAATTGATACATTGTATTTGCCTGTGTGGTCGCCGTTCGGCATATACGAACCACGTGCGGCGGCCATCTTACGCATGGAAATCTCAGCGGTGTTTGGTCGTCAAATGTGTGGAACTTAAATTGGACACTCAAACAACTGAACACCGCTGAGACCTCCAGAGCTCCATAACTCACGAACGGAGGGACTAGTCAGCCCCTCGTTCGGTAAAATCAATGTCCCGAACAAGGGAATTAATACGAACGGAAGATTAGCTGTCGATGGCAGGTTATTCAATGTATTTTAACTCCCGACCAAAACACACCAAAACACATGGAGCCTTTTTCGGATACCACCTCGTGTGCGGTCGGTCAAATTACACCCTCCACCTAACTCCTGAACCCCTGGTCCGATCTGGGTGAATTTTGGATATGTTAGTCACCCAGATTAGGGCTACCAGGGGTTACCCAAAGTATTATTCTAACTGCTTGTTTTGGGGTACATCTAGAATTTGGGGAAAAGTACAGTATGTTTAATATGATTTTGTGTCACACTGAGGGGAGGAGATGTGTGGGAGGTAACTGTTACATTATTGGCTACTGGACTAATTATGGTGAATACCTCCCTTGCATGGGAGAATGCTTTAAAAGGAGATTGTGTGGATTAAAAGTGAGTTCTGCTCCTGATGCTGTGTGTCGTCCAGTCATTGGGATCTGTATTGGGATATTCGTGGATTACCTTGCTTGCTGTGATTATTACTCTATGGTATTTGTATTACTTGTTCCTGAGCCTCACTGGGATCTTTAGTGGAGTTAACCTGTGAAAGACCAACTCTCCGCTACACTTTCATTAGTCCCTGGCCTTATCTTATCGTTAGGATAGCCTTATGCATATCCCATGCATACTCCTTCACTGTGTTAACCTCTACCACTTCAGCTGGAAGGCTATTCCATGCATCCACTACCCTCTCAGTAAAGTAATACTTCCTGAAATAATTTTTAAACCTTTGTCCCTCTAATTTAACCCCTTAAGGACAGAGCCAATTATACAAGTTGTGTTTAAATCAAAACGTAAACAAAACCTTGAATTTCCGCTATATGTCTGTTCGTGCGTAATTCACCCCTTTCATATTATGTGTACCCACACTTATCATATATCATTTTGTTCAGGGAAAACAGGGCTTTCATGTCACATCAAATATTTGCATATTAAGCATTATTTAATATAATTAAAATGTTAAAAAATTGAAGAAAAAATTAAATTCTGTTATTTTTTTAGTTCTGCATGGCATTTTAACTGTGCATGTCACAATACTGTTAGCTGTTACTGCAATACAGTACACATATATGTATTCAGCGATGTCTCATGGGTAAAACTGTGACCCCAATGTACAGGTTTTATAGTGTTTTGGAAAGTTACAGGATGAAATATAGCACATTACAAACACTGGCCAAAGTTACCGTTCATATTTGTTTGTGTGTGAAAAATGCAAAAAACTAAATTGAACGCTAATTTTGGCCAGTATTTGTGACTAAGTGGCTACTAAAAATGACTGGACATACCACATTTGCAATACCTTGGGTTGTCTACTCTTGCAAATGGTATGCCATCATGGGGGTAATTCTCATTCCTGGACTACCATATGGTATCAAAGGCAACATAACCAATAGGGCAAGTTTCAGTGTGAAACTCAAGCCTTATATTTGACTCAGTAACTTTTGAAAACACCATAAAACCTGTACATGGGGAGTACTTTTATACTCCGGAGACTTCGCTGAAAACAAATATTAGTGTTTCAAAATAGAAAAACGTATCACAACACTTATGTCGTCAGTGGAAGTACCAATTATGTGTTAAAAATGCAAAAAAATGCATTTTACTGACGATATCATCATTGTGATATGTTTTACTGTTTTTAAACGCTAATATTTGTGTTCAGCGAAATCTCCTGAGTAAAACAGTACCCCCCATGTACAGGTTTTATGGTGTCCTAGAAAGTTACAGGGTTAAATATAGGGTTTGCGAGCCAAATTCTCTGGACATTCAACCTGGGTTGTCGGGCAGGTCTCTCAAATTGTAATTAGTAAAATTACTTGATTATGTAAAAATATTATATAAATATATTTGTAGAATTTAAATGTATATATATATATATATTTTTAAAATTATTTATATATATATATATAAATATATATATAGAAGGCTTGGCCTGTAATTGTGGGAGGCACTTAATTTCCCTATTTAAACCCAGTAAGCCCCTGCTTACCTGTCTTCGACGATCTCGGAAGTGCTTCAGAGTACTTCCGGTTTACAGATCCGTGACGTCAGTATTCCCGCCCGCCGGCAGCCCGGTTCAAACGCCCTGCGGCTGTATTCGTGAGTATTCCGCTTTTGCCTCACACGGACGGCATCAGAATCGTAAGTTTAGCCCTGTCGCTCACGGGCTCGGATTCAATCCACTCCTGCATTTTCTCGGTTAGTGTAACACGTTCAGTTACACTTACACCTCGTAGTCTCGTTCAGCCACACCGGGTTGCCATACGTTTTCGTTCAGGGGGTACTATATCTTCGTTCTGTTCCGTATTTCTGGGTTTTGTTCACGTTTTAAGCTATGTCTTAATAGTTACGTTTTATATGAAAGGGGTTTCAGCGGTTTTAGTAGTGCCCAGTATTCTTAAACTTCTGTGTTTATAGTAATTATATGGTCCCCTTCATGTCATAAATAGCTAAATAGTGTAAATAGGGGGTTTGTTGTTCCATTGTGTTAAATGGCTGTTCCTGTCCTGTTTTTGTTGTAGTTCTTACTAGTACTGACACTTCTCGCAAGTGGCCCTTCGCGGGTGTACGTATTCGCAGCTTTGTTAAAGAGGTAGGCCTCGGTGTCACCCAGTTTTGTGTGTATGTTGTAGTTAAATAGTACTTTTCATAAATAGGTCACGTTTCTTTTCCTTTAGTTCCATTGGTTCCCTGCAGGATTATACTTTATTAGGTCAAATAAAGTTTCCTTCCTCAGCAGGTATGTTATTGGTGTGTCCTGGAGGGGGGGGGGGGTTCGAGGACTAGTTGTAAATTCTCCCGCCAACTTAGGTATGTTCCCGTGGGCTCTTTGCCTATAAGGTTAGAGGTCCCGCAAGGCATAGGTCAGCCCTTACGTTCGGAGGTTCGGGCCAATCGTCCCAACGCATAGCTATAGCCTTGCTTCAAAATTAGTTAGGGCCTCACCAGTCACGGCCAATCGTATTGCTTCTTTTTCATGTCACCGAGAGGCCAACTCCCCGCCACCCACCTCAGTGGCACCAAGGCCCCACGCGCCAAATCATAGTTAGTGCCTCTCATAGCCACTTGGCAAGTAGTTAGGGCCTCATCTGCCACCAAGGAAAGCTAAGCTAATACAATTTCGCCTATGGGCACTAGCCTAGTAAGTGGGGTCCCTCCAGCTTTTTATTTTTCAGTACTAAACTCGCCCTCTCTGCCCCTTAGAATGTCCAACGCTTCGGTGTTAGAAGACAATCTGTCGATTACCAGCACCCCGCTCAGGTCGGGCACGCAGAGAACGCAACCAACCCCTCCAAGTCCAGCTTCCAGCTATCGCTCCTGGACTATCCCTAAGATTACCGCTGAACTTAAAAAGAGAAATATCCCTTATCCGGCCTCAGCTAGGAAGAGTGAACTTTTTCGTTTATTGAACTCTACTGAGGATAACGAAAGGCCTGGCCCTAGTTCACAGGTTAACGTACTTAATAGCCTGGCTGAATTACACGCCATGATGGCCTCCCTAGTGTCCTCAGTTGCCACCATCAATAACAGATTGGATAACCTGGAAGCTAATAACGTTCCTTCAGTCCCCGAGATTCCCGGGCCGGTTGTCCAACCCACGCCCGCTCTAGGAGGTAACAGTGACCCTCCGCCGGCTAGGAAAGTTTCCAACGTTATTAATCCTATCCACCTGATACCGCAGTCTCTCAGACGTGACATCATAGAGGGAAGGGATGTTAACTTGGCCTCGCTACTGATAGCGGCTCAAGACGTGGTTGAAAACAGGGCATACACGTTTGAGGACCTATCAGTAGTGATGAGGGCCAGGGACCCTAGGTTGAATAGGAAACTTAACATCCCTGAGTTTGTCTTGGCATTTGGCCTATACAGAGACGTTATCTGTACTGCTTTTCCCCTTCGCAGAGAGGAGCTGGATTTGTACCTTCACAAGGTGATAGAGCTGGCTTATAAGTACGGGGGCTTTGCCTTTTACGACTATCACAAGTCGTTTTCCGCTAGGTCAGCCGCTTCGTTGTCCCAGTATAATACAGTCACGGACTGGGGTCAGTTAGATACAGAATTGTTTCTTATGCATTTTGCAGGTCTCAAAACCCCTTCCTGTGCCATTTGCTCGTCTGCAGCTCACTCTATTAATTTCTGTCCTGAGAATGTAGCTATCCCCTCTACCAGCAACGCCAACTCCGATTTTCAGTCAACTTCCAACCAGAAGGAGATTAGAGATAAATTAGGCAGGCCAATAGTGTTCTTGGGAAAAGCTCAGGTCTGCAATAATTTTAATGCTGGGGGTTGTAGTTACAGTGCTTGTAGGCTGCTGCATGTGTGCTCGCTTTGTTTCAGGGCACATGCCAAGACGATGTGCCCTAACAAATTGTACCCTAAAAAGGCTTCTACTCCAATAAACATACCGAGTTTGCAACGTTACCTGGCTAATCATCCTTCTTTACATCTGGTGGAATTTCTCACGTCAGGGTTCACTCACGGGTTTCACACAGGCTTTGTCTCTCTCCCCTCAGGCATCCTGGAGTGCCCCAACCTTCAGTCAGCTCTCACAGACCCCGATACCCTACAAGTACTCTTACAGAAAGAAGTGGATAACGGCTTCATGATAGGCCCTTTCACTACTCCTCCTTTCTCCTCATGGAGGACTAACCCTCTAGGTATCGCCACTGGGAAGTTTAACAACAAAAAGAGACTTATTATTGATTTTTCTGCACCAACACGCCTCTCCCACACCTAGCCTGAATGCTCTAATCCCGTCAGAAGATTTTTCTCTTCAGTACGCTAGAATCGATGATGCCATTCAGGCGATTATTAACTCCGGGAAGGCAGCCTGGTTAAGTAAGTCAGATATTACCAACGCCTTTAAGTTACTTCCCATCCATCAATCACTCTGGCATCTGCACGGAGTTAAGTGGCTAGACAACTACTATTTCGCTACCAGGCTTACTTTCGGCTCCAAAAGTAGCCCCAAGTTATTCGACCTGTTCGCCGAGACCTTGACATGGCTTCTCCTTAACTTCTGCAGATGCCCAGTGGTTATACATTATTTAGATGACTTCCTCGCCATAGAACCTCCCCACTGCACTCCACGCAGCCTTCATCTCTTGCTCACGCTCTTCAAAGATTTAGGTGTCCCCGTAGCCCAGGACAAAACTGAAGGTCCCAAAACCGAAATTACTTTTCTGGGGATTACACTCAATTCTGTCACCATGCACGCCAGCCTGCCCCAGGAGAAAGTAGACCGTATTCTATCTTACATTAGCACCTGCATGTCACTAGGCACTTGCACCAGGAAACAGCTACAGTCACTTTTAGGCTCACTTAATTTTGCCATGAGAATAATTCCACAGGGTAGGTCTTTCATTTCCAGGATCCTTTCACTTTTGCACGGTCTCCCTGACGATGACTCCACTACAACCCTAGACGAGTCAGCTACAGCTGACCTGAGAATGTGGCAGCTGTTCCTTTCCTCGTGGAACGGCAGGTCGCTGTTTGTTCCCCCCGTTTCCGACGATTCCCCAGTACTCTGGACTGACGCTTCAGGTGCCTTAGGATATGCGGCCATTTTTGGAGACGAGTGGCTATACGACTCCTGGCCGGTCGAAACCACGTCACTCGAGAGATTCAGTACCACCTCCTCTCTTTTTGAGATCTACCCTATCGTAGCAGCAGCTTACACGTGGGGGGTAGAGTGGAGGGGGCAGTCAGTTAGGTGTTTTTGTGACAACTTAGCTACCTGTAACATCATCAACAAGGGCCGCTCTCAGTCCCTCACGATCATGAACCTAGTCAGGAGACTCACTTGGCTAGCAGCTAATCTCCAGTTCTGCATATCCTGTGTTCACGTCCCAGGTATACAAAATACTGCCGCTGATGCTCTGTCACGCTTCAATTTGCAGGAGTTCTTCAGACTACATCCTACAGCTTCCCAGCAACCCAGGGTACCTCCAAAATTCGAAGACCTGGTAATGCATTAAGCTCTCTCCTACATCTGAGCGGCACGCTTGCTCAGGCGGGTTTATCCCTCAACACGAGGAAAGCCTATTACAGAGCATATGAACTGTTTATGTGTTTCGTTCGTAATTACTGTGTAATAAATGTTTTTTCTGTTGAAACCATGGTTGCTTTCACAACTTTTTGCCACTTTTCTCTTAATCTATCTTACAACACAATCAAACTCTACTTAACGGGAATCCAACACTACATGTTAACCTCCTTTCCCAACAAGTCTCCTTTCCTATCTTCCTACCCTCTTAAAAGTGTCCTCAAAGGCATTCATAACTTATCAGTACACATACCCACTAAACGCCTTCCCATAGATAGTAAGCTGTTTAAGAACTTGTCCGATATACTCGACACGTCCCCTTTCGAACATATCACAAACCTCATTGTCAAATCAGCGGCTTATCTAGCCTTTTACGGTTTCCTGAGACCCAAAGAGTTCACTGTAGAGAGAGCCTCTGATTTCAGCTCGTGCCTCCAAAAGAAACACTTAGTTAAAAATCTAGATCACTACACTCTGTCCGTTACCCGCACCAAAACAAGCCAATCAGGCCCACCAGTGGAAATTAACTTTTATCCCACTTCAACCAAATGGTGTCCCGTTCGTGTATTGGATAAGCTAGTAGCAGCCCAAGTTAATTCCGCTCCCGATAGCCCACTTCTAGATATTCTAGGGAAACCCCTGACCACAAAAATTTTCATGCTTTACATACGCACCCTTTTACTCCGTTTGGGACAAAACCCACGGTCATTCTCGGGCCATTCTTTTCGCATTGGAGCAGCCACAGCTGCCTCAGGTAATCATGTACCGACACACATAATTAAAAACATGGGGAGGTGGAAATCATCCGCATACAACAGATACATTCCCAATCCAGAGAAAGAGATAAGGATGGCTTTCTGTGATATGACTAAATGATGTACCGCTCAATAAACGCATTTCGTTTTAAATGGTTTTATTTTTGCCCTCTTTTACAGGCCTAACCTTACGTCAGTTTCGGCACACCTCAACTGACTTGCTATTAAGGAACTACTTATTTTAAACCCTGTTTTCCTTACGTCCTCGGAATGTGCCGTACACAAATAGAAGGCTTGGCCTGTAATTGTGGGAGGCACTTAATTTCCCTATTTAAACCCAGTAAGCCCCTGCTTACCTGTCTTCGACGATCTCGGAAGTGCCCCTCCCACCGCACCCTCAATTTTATCATTTTCCTAGGTGGGCCCTCTTTTACAGGCCTAACCTTACGTCAGTTTCGGCACACCTCAACTGACTTGCTATTAAGGAACTACTTATTTTAAACCCTGTTTTCCTTACGTCCTCGGAATGTGCCGTACACAAATATATAGATACATATATGTATTTATAATGTCATTCTAAATGTATTTTGAATTTAATATATATGTATATTAATATCAAAATTACAGTTAGAACAAATTAAAACTGGTATAATTTATATATATATATATATATATATATATATATATATATATAAAATTATGTCATTCTATGTGTATTTTAATATTTAGATATATATATATATATATATATTAATATAAAAATGTGTTTGTGCATATAAAAGTACTTAGATCATATATATATATATATATATATATATATACTAAGTATAAATAAGTACTTTTATTTACTTTATTAAACTTTTTATTAACTTTTGTTAACTTTATAAACTTTTTTGCAGGCATTAGGGGGACTGCCTGAGAGCTCAGACAGGCCCCCTGCAGGCACTGCATAGGCCGGCTATTCTGGCCATGTGATCGCATGGACCCTGCGATCACATGGCTGGGGGGGCCGGATCGGGCAGAGAGGCTCCCAGGCAGGCCCCAGGATCGTGAAAGCAGTTGGAGGAAGGGCGGGGACCCGGTAAGTACAAAGGATGGCGGGGGCATTCTATGCCACTCGCCAGCATTTAGGACCTCCCCAAAAAGGACGGCATAGAATGCCCCTCATCTTTAAGGGGTTAAGATTATGTCTGTCACATGTTCATCCTCACCTTGTGGTGTCCATAACGGTAAATGCCTTTCTGACATTAACGGAGGTGCTACTCAGCAGCCCTGTGCTGGTGTATCTGACTCCTGCGGCATGTTGAAGGACGCCGGCCGCTGCATATCCATTTGAATTTATAACCCCACGTCCGTCCACGGTACTGACAATGACGGCGTGCGTGTGACGTCACACATAGTTCTGGGGTCAAAGGCCGGGTACGGCCAATCGGATCTGAAGGAGGCTTATTCAAACTCTATTTTCCTTTTTCTCATTGCCCTGTCGTTGTCCGAGAGTGTGTTCCTGAGTGTTTACTTCTGGTTATTGACTTTGGCTTCATTTTGACATTCCTGTTTTCTGGTATCCTTGAATTTTGGCTTTCCCCCATCGATTGTGTCTCATTCTGTGTCCCCGATCTTGGCAAGTATTCTGACTATTCTCTGGTACGTTAAGTCCGGCCATTCTAAGGCCCGGTAATACGTTACCTTTAGTCCTAAGTGTGATACAGTTCTACGTGCTGGATCAACTAGTAATCCTGAAAATGTCCTCTTGTTGTGGTCGTTTTTCTTCTTTTAAATATCTACTCCCTTTACTATGTTTATTCCCTTTATGTATTTAAATATTTCTATCATATCCCCCATGTCTAGTCTTTCTTTCAAGCTAAAACTGTTCTAAGATAAAGCAAATTTGTATAGAAATACATTATCTATAAAATAAAATGTTTCTTGTGTAATTAAAATGGTTAGCACTCTGTTGAAATTTTAACACATAGGGAGAAGAAATACAAAGCCATTCCTTTTTATATCTATGTGGTCTTGACATTTTGTGTGAACTGTTACAGTCTTTGTATTTTATTTAATGTTCATTTATTCTAAATGGAAATTATTCTTCATTTTCCTTTGCTTGCCAATAAAGGATCATCCAACACACATAGTGTGTATGTATTTCCTCTTGACCTATTGTGTTAAAATGAATTATGGTTTAAAACAGTGTTTGACTACAGTATTCCTGTTATCTTTCATCATAAGTGCTAGATTATGTTGGAGTGAACTAAAAGCGAATTTGTCACCTAAAGTGTCGAGCTGTCAGGCAGAATTCTGAAACTGACATCTCGGTTTAGAACATATCTCTATTGTTATGTGGATATAGCACGGACATTGCATTTCGTTAAGGTTTGGCAGTAATTTACACATGTAAACTACAAGCAATTTAAGTTTTTTTCTTTAGTAGTGCATTTTGTGCACAATGTTTGTGCATTTACCGCAAGTAATCCCTAGAGGTTTGTCCAGAATTCAGCATAATATTTATGTAGAATTGGCTCACCGCAGCTCTATTGCAAATGAGGAATCGGTCAAGAACACAGCTATAGAGTGCTCTTTGTAAAGGCGATGTGAGTGAGCATGTTGCTGTGAATTGCAAGACATGGTATACTTGCTGATTTCAGTGGTATAAAAGGTTGGGTTCTCTAGCAAACAGTTGGGTGGAGAACAGGGCTGCGTTGTATTATTAATGAGGACAGTGTAAATAAACATAAAATGTGACCATTACTCTGACTACAATGGTATAGCTGTCACACTACTTGACTTGTGCCACCATTCTGTGCTGTCAAGGGTATCTGTGCTTACTGAGATAAATCTGTCTCTTGTATTTCATTGATATACACCATCTTTTTCATAAAAGTACACATTTATGGTTTGCACAGTCAGCACTTTTTTCCATTGGCTGTAAAAGTGGAACGGTTGCTAAAAGAGAACACTTGGTTTTTAGAAATCAGAGATTTAAGATGCAACACTGCAGGAGTGACTCTAGACTCGATAAGTCTCTCAAATAGAATATTGAGGAATTAAATATACATAAGAGACTTTAAATCGGGAATTTCAAGCTCTGACCTCCCAGATGTTGCTGACCAACATCTGCCATTAAAGTGAGCTCATCAATGTGTATACATTCAGAAACATTCATGCAATGCTAACTGTAATAAATTGAACAAAACTGCAATATTTAGGCTGAATATCCAAGGCATGACTAATTCAAATTTTCCAAATAATTTTTTTTACCAAAATGTTGCAATTCAGTTTTCAGGTTAAATGAATTTGCCACATTATGTTATTGAACATATTGCTGAATGTTCATACTCAGGTTTAGAAATTGAGAAATGCTACCCTTATTTTAGATGTTGAATGTTCACATCTAACAACCCGATGTTGCATTTATCTCACATTTTAAACAATGGTGAGAACTCACAACTAGCTTCACACATGGAACATCACATAATGCGAAGTGATAAGTATACACTTTTTAAAGTTTTTTAAACACCAAGTTAATATAACTGAAAAGAAAACTCAGTATCTTATCCTTTAAGTTAAATCTTTTTGTATGTGTGGCTGTTTTTGTAGACTACATTATTATTTTGTTATTAATTTAAGCTGATCCAGACGTATTTAAACAGTATTAGGCACATAACAGAAGGATATAATTCAGCGCTTATAAAATGATTACTGTCCAATGGCAGTTCAATCACCATGTACGGAGTCTCTCTTTTCCAGTTAAAAGCTGGAAAAACAAGGGGTAGGTGCAGCACCTAAATAGTTCTTATTTGGATATATGCAACAACAAGGAAAAAGAACAGGAAAAACTTCATAATAACAGTGTACACTGCTGTGGCTTTTATTTTGTTTCTTTCGATATACATACCTATGGAGAGGTACTGACTACACCTATATCCTTGAGTGGGTATTATACCAATTCACACGCTTATTTTGGAGCCAATTTTAGGACTCCACTACATGTGAGTGCACATTTTATATTTATACCTACACCTGCTATTAAGCTCAATATACTGCACCATACTATGATATTTATGTGTTTTAATTTTATGAGGATACCTTCTTCAACTACGAGCGTGTGAAGAATCTGAACTGTACTATATCCTTAGCAGGGATCATACCGCCCAGGCGCATTCGTTGGAGCTGCATTGAAGCTCCATAAAAGTGTGAGTGCACATTTTTATCTTATTTATACCTACACAAGTTTTTTTTCTAAATTCTTTATTTTTCATGTGTGTATAAGTAACAGACAAGCGTGCAGGGCCACGACAGCAACTGCAGGCATATTCATAGCATTTCAATGAGTGGCATATGATACATCACATTTTATTTTATTTTTTTAGTCATGAGAATAACAAGTTATGTTTCATTAGTAGTGAATAGTGAATACACCAGGCTAGACATGCATATAACATTCCTAGGCACTCTCAGGATCAAAAGACGTGCATCAAGATGTTACGTGTGTGAGTTGCCTATGTTTGCCTAGTTGTGCAGGTCAAGTTTCTGTCTCAGGCCTTAAAGTGGCATATGGAAGCTTGACAAGTTATACTAGTATATTAGGCCACTAAAGTTAATGTGTAGGCATGTTGGTTCTAAATAGTGAGTTACATGTAGAGTAAAGTATCACCCTGGCTGGCATACAATGCACAATCTGGCATATGCCCTATGAGCCATCTGCATGACGGGCTTAAGTCCTCGCGGGTGGTAGCCGACTTGTAGTTATTCGATGCCGGATCAGCCGCGTCTGTGTGGTAAGGTGCAATTGTCCAACAGGGCAGGGGTCCAGGTAAAGTCCGTTTGTTGGTTTCCTTTGGGCCATGGCCGTGCCAGATGGCGACCGCTGCGTCTGGGTAGCTGGAGGGTTGGGTCTGCCGGGTAAGTTAGCTGAGCGTTGTCCCGTTAAGCTGGATGTTTGGCGTCTCGTGAAGCCCCCCTCCGGGGCCGCTACTCTGCTGGATGTGCATATGGGGAGTGTGTGGTCAGCCCCGCTGTGGGAGAGTTTTGCTTAGCGGCAGTGTCGATGATCTCCAGCTGGGGTAGTCGCTGTGTGGCCTTCCGTCTCTCCAGTGCAGCATCTGTGTTCAGCCTGGCCACGTTCCGGTCGTTACTTGCTGTTGGCACGAATCGGTGATGGAACAGGTAATGGAGTAGGCCCCCTTGGTCATGTCCTCGAGCGTGGCGGTGGCGCCCTTTGGCTCTGGCTGCCTAGCCTCTGGGTGAGGACCAGGATCACCCCCACCGGTCCATAGGGGGGAGGGACAGGGCCAGGTCCCTCCGGGTCTGGGCCTCGGGTCGGGGACCGTCGGGCAGGATAGTGGGGCAGCGGCCGTCCGCCCCTCTCACCTCCAGGGGACTGCAGCTCGGTGAGCCAGCCTCACCCTGGATCCAGTGTCCCCGCGGTACCGAGGACCAGTGCTGTTGGTCTGTATTCAGGTCATTTTCAGTGGTTTATAAATTGCAGGAGCTGGTCTGGTCTACGACTATCCAGCTCGGCGGTCCGGCCCCGCCCCTCATACCAACACCAGTTTTAATATACAAAACTATCAGTTTTCCCTGTTCTTTTTCCTTGTCGTTGCATATATCTAAATAAGAACTATTTAGGTGCTGCACCTACCCCCTGTTTTTCCAGTATTAAGCACATAGTCTAGATCATTTTTAAGGGTCTCTTGTTCTTTGACTGTTAGCAATTGCTTCCTCACTAATAAATCTTTCCTACTGTATCTTTTACATATATTGCAGGTCTACTACTGTGACTCAAGTATGGGGTGTGTACACAATCACTATTTAAAAGTAATTACATAACCCTTCTGGCACCACTTATGCTGTCAAGAATTAATGACACTTGTGTAAACTGTGCTCCCTTCGACTCATGGTGCAACAGTCTCAGATCTCTCCTACAAATCAGTTAAAGGATTAACAGTTTATTTTTTTCCTTTGACAGCAATGTATCACTGGATGTAATTCAATGTCTGAAAGATTTGTTTGTGAAAAGGTTTTGTGAACTCTAATGGCCCAAAATGGTTGGTTTCAGAGAAACATGATTGCATCATGCACTTGTCAGTTGGTTGCTGAATGATGATACATCTTTATCTTTTATTCTAACCGATTGGTTTCAAACACAAGCCTCAATTACAATCTATCTTTTATATCACATCTGCCAATGAACCATTAATGATGTCAACGTGATCAAAATTTTCTAACGGATTTTGACAATACTTTTAGTTTGGTAAAAAAAGGTCTGTCTTCTTTTGATAAACAGTTAAACATAAGAAATCACACTTACACAAAAGATTTACCAATACAAGGGCCATTTATCGCTTATCAATATGATTTGATTAAACACTGTGAATGCTACCAATGAACTACTACCCAACAATTTACCAACTTCTATGTCTTAAACTATGTCTTAAGCTGCATATTCTTTATGCATGTAATTGCTGATTATTATAGCCTTGGTGAATAAATCATCTGAATGTAAATAATGACAGGAGGCTGATATTTGCATCACTTGCTTTACTGTATCTTCAAATAGCAGCAAAATAAAACAAACAAACAAAAAAAAAACAGAGGTATGAAACAATAGAACACAAAAGAGAAAGACTAAAAGATGATCCAGTCACTTTGCAAGAATGTGCAAAAAATAAAAATAAACAGACATATTCAGACAAACAAAAAACCCAAATGTAAAAGAAATGTTGAGAACAAAGGGAGGGAAAATAATTGATTCCTGTTATTATGAAATGTTGGTTCTATTCACCAACTATAGTTATATGCAATTTTAAGACACAACAGAAGGCTTCATATTTGCAATCTTAATCCTAATGCTACAGAAGAAGAAAAAGAGATGAATGACGTACCTGATGGAATTAAAATGTATGGAATGTAGACACAGTTCACCAAATTCAGGATATTTGTGAGCGAGGCACCATTTGCTAAACTACAAGAGTGAGCCACTGCTTGAACCGAATAAGCTAAAAGAAGCAAGGTGACCCCTGCCTGCCTAAGAATCCAAAAAATCCATTATGTAGACACCAGTACAGGATGAAAAAGTATTTACATAGAACATCAACAGCTGACCCGACTGAGAGGTATATAAGGGAGCTCTAACCTCAAGATTCTGCAAAAGGCAAATAGCCACACAAAGACAAGGCTCCACATAAGAAATAAATAGAAGGTGGAAGAGGAGTTGAACTTAGACCAATAGACAATGGAAAAAGTAGCAATTAACAGAGAGGAGGAGAAATCATCAGCATCCAACACCCTAATGTCCAAAACACGCCATACCTGCAAATATTTGGGAACAGGAGGATGAAGGAGTCAAATGCCCTAAAGCAAGTGACAAATCAAGGGATCCCTCTCCAGAGAAAAACTCTGAATTGGCATATGAACTTTGGAAATATCTGGATGAAACAAGTTCATAGTACGACTTACCTGCAGAGAACAAACCAAAAAAGATGTTTAGAATTGCATTGATGGAATTTGCAAAGGAATCAATGTTCCACAACAGGAGGTCCAAGCACTGACATAGCCTGTTTGCGTACCATGGGTTCATGAGTCCCCCAGTAACTCATCAGTGAGATGTGGGGGTCCAGAGTTATCCCAAGTATATCAAAAAGTGTTTTATGCCTCCAAAGAAAGCCAAGCATAAAGAGGTGCAAGTTCCCCATAGGATCGAGCAGCAGGTTCAGAAACTTCATCCTGCTGGAAAGCATCCACTGCTTCACATTCTGGGTCTGGGAGCCAGCCAGAGAACCTCTTCATCTGTTAATTCACTCTAGAGGCAAAAAGGTCCATAACCACTGGACCCTGAAATTTAAGGGGAGGGAGAACACTGATCTGTTCAACACCATTCTCACTTCAATGAATTGAAAAACAATCAGCCGCAACATTGATCTCCCTCGTAAGAGACTCCACTGTCAGCGAGATTATCATCTGTAAGGAAACCTAGTACAGCTCCCTAACGAGATCTGATAGACAGCATGAACAATCACTGCCAAGCCTGTTGATCTAGAGGAGTATGCAATAGTTAAACATAGGTAGGTTCGGTAGGTTTTAAATTCTGAAGGATCTTGCAATCAGCTCCAGACAATTTATGTGGAAGCTTGCTTCATCTGACCAACACACACAAAATATGCAGAGGTTGGAGGAGGATTCCTTCCAGCCTCAAATGCTAGTGTCAGACTTCAATACGAAGTCCAAGCTTTGTTTGAAGATGGCAAGGTGGTTTTATGTTTGCATGTGAAACAGCCACTACTAAAATTCCATCCTGACCTCCTTGGACAGGAGAATCCACTGATTGTAGGAGGGAGATTGCTGCAGGTATTGGGCCTTCAACCACTGCATCTCCATCTAATAAAGTGGGCCTGGTAAGATCGGTTAGATTGACGACAGATGACAGCAGCCCCACAATGCATGCCAGAATTTTAATATTTGATGAAGAACCTGCAAATCTCCTACTTGGTGAGAGAAATCTTGGACTGGGAAAGCTTGAGCACACAGCGCACTACATCAATTTTAAAACTGATGAACATAGTTGACTGAGCAGGAACCAGAACTGACTTCTCTTAATTGATAATAAATAAAATCCATGACGTAGTAAGTCTAATTGACAAGCAATGAAACCTCTAGGGAAAAAAGAAGGATGTCATCGAGGTAGATGATAGACCAAATCTCCCAACTTTAGATAGGGGCCATGAATAGCTTGATCAGCTTGGTGAAGCACTAATGAGAAACTCAGCAATGTGCTTTGCAGGGTTCCATTCTGCAGACCAGGGATAATGATTATTACATAGACCAAATGTACACAACCCCTCAGTGACCAGAATAACAGCTGGTTTAGGTGCATGATAGTAGGCACTAGAAGTGAAAGCAGAATATGACTCACCCAACATAGATTATCACACAAATTAGGAATCCTCCTTCCCCTTGACCACAACTTCATCTTAGTTTGACTGGTCAGTGTGCCACTTGTCCTTGGCTGCCATTGATTTGGGTAGAGAAGAAACATCTTCTTCTGCAGATGAGACTCAATGTCCTCCACAGGTTCCAGATATGTGTCAGTCTTTGCCCTTGACCTTTTCTAGGTATAAGCCCTCTCCAGCAGCATTTAGCATTTTAAAATGAGAGGCTGGATGGACAAGGTCTTTGCACCAAGACCCTTTCAGTATGATGTGGTGGGTATGTTGCTTAAAGAGACCAATGAAAATGATTTTGTGCATGAGCAAAATGCACTTTAAAAACATATAAAGTGACTATATATTCATAGGCGTGCGCACGGGGTGTGCCGGGTGTGCCTGGGCACACCCTAATCCCCACGGCACGCCTATGTATTGAGTCCTGCAGGAACAGCGTTCCTGCACTTTTATTTGAGCAGGAACGCTGTTCCTGCGGGCACTCAGTGCCCCCAAATGCCCCCTTCCGGCCCCCATGTTCCCCCTGTCATGGCGGGGGGCAAGAGGTGCAGGACACCCCACCCCCCCCCAGTTGGGTGCCTGTGTCCATCTCAGACGCGGCGAGGGAGCTGTGTGCTCTCTGCTCCCTCTCGACGCACGCTGTTTGCTGATGCTGGGAGCCGGAATATGACATCATATTCCGGCTCCCAGCTACAGCAGACAGCCCGCGCGGCGAAAGGAAGTAGAGAGCACACAGCTCCCTCGCCGCGTCTGAGATGGACACAGGCACCCGACCCACTGGACCCCAGGGACAAGTCCACGCCAGCACTCCAGGTAGGGAGGCTGGGTGGACATTTTTTTAATAAAAAAAAAAATATTTGTATGTGTGTGTGTGTGTCTGTGAATGTATGTGTGTGTGTCTGTCTGAGTGTGTGTGTGTCTGTAAGTGTGTCTGTGAATGTGTGTCTGTAAGAAGTGTGTCTGTGAATGTATGTGTCTGTGATTGTATGTGTGTGTGTCTGTGAATGTGTGTCTGTAAGTGTGTCTGTGAATGTATGTGTGTGTGTCTGTGAATGTGTGTCTGTAAGTGTGTCTGTGAATGTATGTGTGTGTGTGTCTGTAAGTGTGTCTGTGAATGTATGTGTGTCTGTGAGTGTGTGTCTGTGAGTGTATGTGTGTCTGTAAGTGTGTGTCTGTGAGTATGTGTGTGTCTGAGTGTATGGGTATGTGTGTGTCTGTGAGTGTGTGTGTGTCTGTGAGTGTATGTGTGTATATGAGTGTGTGTGTCTGTAATTGTGTGTGTGTCTGTGAATGTATGTGTGTGTCTGAGTATGTGTGTGCACGCGTATATATATCTGTGTGTCAGTATATATATATATATACACACACACGTGTATATTTTTTTTGGGGGGGGTGGGAAAAGAGTTCCCACACTTTATTCCCCAGGACTTCTCTGGAGATGTCCGGATCTCCCTTGACGGCTCACGCAGAGTCGGCGCTATCTGAGTGCCAGCTCTGCTCTTAGCCTCCATGGGCTGGCGGGGAGATCAAAGATCTACCTCACCAACCCACAGCAACACGGAGGGAGGCAGGAGAGGACCCGGGGAGCTCTAGACAGCAGCTCTGCCAGGTTCCTCTCACGAGATCTGAGCATTGCCACGGCAACACTCAGATCTCGCGAGAGTTAACTCTAGCTCCGCAGGCTAGAGTTCACTCTCCACTGGACCACCAGGGATGGCACATGGCAGCAAGGATCTCCCTCCCTACATAAGGTAGGGAGGGGGGGTATTTACTAATCTGCCCCCACCTCCACAATCCCTCCCAACATACAGCCCACACACACACAGCACATAGACACATACAGCACGCTCACACACACAGTACACTAACCGCACCCTCACAAACACACACAGCACCTTTACAAACACACAACACCCTCACACACAGCACACTAACAGCACCCTCACAAACACACACACACACACAAATAGCACCCTCACAAATACACGACACCCACACACACATCACACAAACGGCACCATCACACAAACGCACACATCACACAAACAGCACCCTCACACACACAGCACCCTCACACACACAGCACCCTCACACAGCACAGTAACAGGACCCTAACAAACACACAAACACCCTCACACAGCACACTACCAGCACCCTCACACACAAACAGCACCCACACAAACACCCTCACCCACATAGCACACTACCAGCACCCTCACCCACACATCCCACTAACACCACCCTCACACAGCACACTAGCAGCACACACACACAGCAGTGTATGTGTGTGTGTATATATATATATATAGTAAAAATAGAAAAATAAAAATAGAATAAATATATACACATGCGGCGTGTTTGTGCTTTAGGGTGCACACCCTAATGCAATAGGCTGCGCACGCCTATGTATATATTGATGAAGAGTCTTAAAATTCCATATGCAGGTTCCAATATGCTTTTTAGCTTGCACCAATTATTTAATTTGTATTTGATGTGTCTATTTAGAAATTAAATAGATTTAAAGTGATGTATAACACCAAAGTATTAGTACATATTCAAATTTAGCTTACCGTATATACTCGAGTATAAGCCGAGTTTTTCAGCCCATTTTTTGGGCTGAAAAACCCCAACTCGGCTTATACTCGAGTCAAGGTCTGTATTATGGCAATTTGCATTGCCATAATACAGACCGGGGGAGAGGGGGGCTGGCAGAGCTGTACTTACCTGTTCTGCAGCTCCTGTCAGCTCTCTCCTCCTCCGCGCCGTCCGTTCAGCACCTCGGTCAGCTCCCAGTGTAAGTCTCGCGAGAGCCGCGGCTCTCGCGAGACTTACAGTGTGAGCTGATAGAAGGAGCTGCACGGACGGCGCAGAGGAGGAGAGAGCTGACAGGAGCTGCAGAACAGGTAAGTACAGCTCTGCCAGCCCCCCTCTCCCCCCCACTGAACTGCCACTGGACCACCAGGGGAGGAGAGCCCCCCTCCCTGCCATGTATCAAGCAGGGAGGGGGGACGAAAAAAAAATAAAATAAGAAATAATAATAAAAAAAAAAAAAAATAATAATAAAAAAAATAATAAAAAAAAGGGGGTATAAGGACCACTGTGGGAGGGGGGGGGGTATAAGGACCACTATGGGAGGGAGGGGGTGGGATAAGGACCACTATGGGAGGGAGGGGGGTATAAGGACCGCTATGGGAGGGAGGGGGGGGATAAGGACCACTATTGGAGGGAGGGGGTGGGATAAGGACCACTATGGGAGGGAGGGGGGTATAAGGACCGCTATGGGAGGGAGGGGGGGATAAGGACCACTATGGGAGGGAGGGGGGGGGATAAGGACCACTATGGGAGGGAGGGGGGGATAAGGACCACTATACCACTATGGAAGGGAGGGGGGATAAGGACCACTATCGGAGGCAGGGGGGTGGGATAAGGACCACTATGGGAGGGAGGGGGGGAGAAAAGGAACACTATGGGAGGGAGGGGGGGATAAGGACCACTATGGGAGGAAGGGAGGGGGGGGATAAGGACCACTATGGGAGGGAGGGGGATAAGGACCACTATGGGAGGGAGGGGGGGGGATAAGGACCACTAGGGGAGGGAGGGGGGGATAAGGACCACTAGGGGAGGGGGAAGTAAGGACCACTAGGGGAGGGGAGGGGGAAGTAAGGACCACTAGGGGAGGGGTGAGTCAGGACCACTGGGGGAGGGGGGTGAAGGAACACGGGGGTGGGGAGGTAAGGACCACTGAGGGAGGAGGAGGGGAGGTCAGGACATATGGGGGGGGCAAATATCCTTGCACCGGCCCTGCACACACTGCATTCATACACTGCATTCATACACACACTGCACTCATACACACACACTGCACTCACACACACTGCATTCATACACACACACACTGCATTCATACACACACACACTGCATTCATACACACACACACTGCACTCATACACACGCTGCACTCATACACACACACGCTGCACTCATACAGACACTGCACTCATACACACACGCTGCACTCATACACACACACGCTGCACTCATACGCACACACTGCATTCATTATACACACACTGTAAATAAATATTCAATTAATATATTTTTTTTAGGATCTAATTTTATTTAGAAATTTACCAGTAGCTGCTGCATTTCCCACCCTAGTCTTATACTCGAGTCAATAAGTTTTCCCAGTTTTTTGGGGAAAAATTAGGGGCCTCGGCTTATATTCGGGTCGGCTTATACTCGAGTATATACGGTACATTTAAATAACCATGGCATTATTTAGTGTTAATTATTTTGAAGTATAGGCCACGTAAAAGTAGAATTACTCTCTCTTAGCTGGCTGATTGGATTGCATTTACCAAATTTAATATTTCTACAATGTTCGCTTAGTCTAGTTTTTAAAGCGAACATTGTAGAAATATTAAAAACAGATACCTAAATCATTCTGTATCAAAACACTTTTTAATTCACAATAAAGATCCAAAAATGCTTAAATGTATGGGGATAAAAAAATGTACCCTACCCTGGAGAGGAGGTGACATAAAAACATTTTAGGAAAAACAGAAATGGATTGGGTCTATGGGTCTATAGGTTACAGACCCTTGCACCTCAAGGCTTAAATGTTAACTTTGATTTGGATAATTTTTTATAATATAAACTACTTATTTTTATCTTACTATTACCACTTTTATTTAATTTTATTTAATATTAACCTATGTTTTTAATATGTTCTAATTATTATATTATGTTTGTTATTATTGTCCTATGCTTATTATTTATGTTCATCTCCTATTTTTATACTATTTGCCTGTATCTGTTTTTATTTAACAGGTTGCTTTGTAGTTATTTGGTCCCCCCATTGTTCCACTTCGCATAGTGGGAGTGGCTGACTATTGATTTGTGCAGTCAGTCCGCTCGGCACTTTCCCCATACACCTAGTGACCGGCATGACTACATTTCCCAAGGAGCATAGCTCCAACATGCCGGTCACGTGGTGCTGGGGGTTGCGCTACGCATCCGAGCGACATGCTCGTCCGCTCGCGCATGCGTACCGCGGTCCCACAGCCCCGATCACGTGACTCCAAAAATATTGTTTAATATTGCCCCACAAGCTTTGTTTTGCACAATAATTTAGATTTTATGATCAGTATAACTTAAATGTAAGCTACTATCTAGTTTTAAATCTGTTTTGATGCTGTTTTAAAAAAAACAAAAAAAAAAAAACGTTTTAGACTTGCTTGTAATTGGTGCAACAGATTTTGGCACCATTTTCAAATACTGTGTACTCCTATAAATACTGTTTTATGCCAGGTATATTATTCTATTAGCATTTTGATAAAGCCTTAAAGGTGAAACGCGTTAATGGTTTTAAATTGTGTATTTTACAACAATAAAATATATTTTTGGTTACCTTTTTTATAGGACCAATCTTTTACTTATTTTTATTGTATCCCATATACACTATTATTCCTGGCATTTTTAATTCTATTTTCTTTTTTATACTGTATCCCGCTTCAAGAAATCCATAGGTGGGGATAATTCCACCAGCGCTGTGAATATAGAGCAGTCATTTCTGCTCTTCTCTTGTGAGTATATTTTATTTTATTTTATTTTATTTTATTGTTCTTACTGAGAGCACTATTTGCTGTTTCTTATATCTTGTGAAAAACGACGGAACCCAAGCCAGACAGACGGACCTACCCCTCCAGTATATCCCATAGTGGGGATTATACCACTAAGTGCCCTTCATCCCAGAGCTGGCACTAGCTCCAACAAATGTGAGTGAAAAATCCTCCTTTTTACCTACTTTTATCTTGGAGCTACAATATTTCACTATTGGCAGTTTTCTGTGCTTTTATCTTCACATATATGGATCATCTACAACCCAGATGGATCAACACCTGAGGATTGTACACACACCCTATCCATATATCAGTGAGACTGTTTTTATTTGATTTTATTCAACATTTTTTACTATTTTGATCTTTACTGAAAATCTGGATGGACTCTGTTTTTTATATTTGTAATATTTTTTATATTATTGCATAGAGATTATTACACCCAGGTTTTACCACTTGCTGTTTATATACTTCAACCAATTGGTTGAAGTTTTATGGTACTATTCCTCTATTAATAGCGCAGCCCTTAACTCCTCTTTCTTTTTCCTATTGTACAAAGGGTCTTGAGGGATTCCCTTTTTTAGGGTTGCTGCTTCCATCTCTGTTATTAAGCGCAGACTCTTCTCCTCTGTTTTTAGAGGTCTATTAATATTTCGCTGAATGAGTAGATCCTGGGAATAAGTGATATGTATAAAACCAAATATTTTTTGTATTTTCATTAAATAATACGATGTCATGTTCAACATTTGGATGAGTTCTATGACAAACCACATAGCAATAACAGAAGAAATGAAACTGAGCTGGGGCAGACCATGCAGAATGAGATCATTTAATTATTTGAGTGTGCTGTACATTTTCCGGATTCTTCTAGAAGAAGGACACCATAGAGTATAGTGGGACAAAGAGACTGGAGTCCTAATCAGGACAGTCATGTTCAGATCCAAGCCGGTTGGAAGGTATAGAGCAAAATGACTAGATTATTTTGCTATGCTAACATATTCTTCTCTAAACAATGTGTTTTCTATAAAACATTAAAGAGCCTCATAAACAAGGACTCAGGGGACATACATCAAGCATGGAATCAAATTACAAAAATGGAATTGAAAGTACTATCTTAGAGTTGAAATGATGGAGTTGAAATGTATTTCAAGCATCAGCTGAGAATAGCTCTACATCTCTGTAAATCTACCTGATATGTTTATATATCTGAATTAGGAAGTACTGTTTGGGACTCTAGATTCAAATAATTCTTCATACAATCCATGAGTGGTTTACAATTATATTCTAACTATTTGCACATTGGGTGAGGAGATGGAACGAGGAGTACCAGGCTCCCTCCTGCTAGTTGGGGTATCCAGGAAACCCCATAATTTATAAACAATCACAAGGTCATATATCCTACAGCATGGTATCAGTGAATGAACGAATGAATGAATGAATGAATAGGAAGGCTTTATATTATTAATGTGTGACTTTAAAAAAAAAAAAAAATAATAATGTGGGACAGTGCCTCTGGTTATCCAGGGCTCAAGAAGGAATAGTTCCTACTTTTTCTCTTTTCAACCTGTAGCATATTGGGTGATGGTGGGGCATATTTTTTTTCTATTTTATTTTTATCGAATGGCAAATAATTTTTTTATAGCTTTTTGCAATTTAGTTTTCAGTTTCCTCCAGTTCTATGTTTAGAAAATAAATTCCCGAGTTGCTCTCAGCTAATGCACACAGTAGGTCTATTTATTTTCAAGGCTAGTTAAATAACTTTTCTACACTATTTCCTAAGCCGTTCCTACGTTTTTTTATGCTTTTAAAGTTTAACAAAAATATTTAACCCCTTGATGATTCTGAAGGTATATTCCCATACACCAGAATCATGTATTTACAACATTGTCATTTTTTCCTTTGCAATTGGTGCCCATAGTGGGGATGGCAGGCATATTCGGTGGCAAAAACGAATCATTATTAGAATGCTGGCTCTGAACGGGCACTTTGCTGCTTCACTGGCCAGTGGAGAGATTTAAAGATCTTTCCTTTGGTTATTCACTCACTTGCAATAGGGAGGGAGCTGCTGAACTGCATCCCTGGGTGGTGCAGATCACGGCCAATGCTCCCTCGCAGTCACAGTCTGAAAGGGAGATTTACAGTAATCTGAACCCACAGAATATACAAACTTGCTTAGCCAACTAGACAATCAGGTCACCAGATTATAGCGCCACTGGACTACCAGGAAACACATAACATTGCCATCCTACCTGTCCAAGCGGTAAGCAGCTGGGGGGAGTGATAAAAATGGTGATTTTTATATAAAGTACTTACATTGTGTGGGGAGGCTCAGGATGAGTACAGAAACCCAGCCTTCCCACCCGCACTCACTGTACAGTCAACCTGAAACACACACCATCACCCTTGTACATACACTCAGTCACACCCTACACACAGCAGTGCCATACACTCAAAGCACGCAGCAAGACCACAACCAGACCACATACACATACAACAATCGGCTTTCCCCACATACATATGCTTCAAGGCACAGAGATGCATACATTCTCAGACACCCAGATATATATTCCAGACACACTCACACACAGATTTACACTGACTGAAATAAACACACAGATACACACTACCAGGAACACACACATACAATATTCACTGTCAAAAAACATACTCTAAAGCACATACATAGATACACAATGCCACACACACAGATATCAGACACACTCTGTCAGAAATACACACAGTCAGATGCACTTTGTCAGACACACAAACTGTGTGTCTTTATCTATCTGTGTGTGTTTTTGTGTGTCATCGTGTCTCTTTGTGCATCAGTGTGTTTGTGTGCTTGTATAAGTGTGTGTATGGATTTGTGTGTATCAGAAGGTGTATATATGTGCATGTATCAATGTGTGTGTATGAGTGTGCATTTAGCAGTGTGTGTGTGTCCAAAGAAGCAACATGGCTGCAGTTTGAGAAAGTGGATGGGTCATATCATAGCAATGTGGCATTGGATATATATATATTTATATATATACAAGAAAAAAATACCGGCACTCCTGGGATTTTCAAAAGCGATCTTCTTTATTCAAAGAAACCACATCTTGGTTTAGATGTGGTTTCTTTGAATAAAGAAGATCGCTTTTGAAAATCCCAGGAGTGCCGGTATTTTTTTCTTGTATATCTCTTAGCCACCAGAGCACCGGGTATTTTTTATGTTTTAAGGTTGGAGTGCAGGAGCCAAGTTTGTTTGTATTTACATATATCTATATATATATATATATATATATATATATATATATATATATATATATATATATATATACACACACAGTCAGGTCCATAAATATTGGGACATCGACACAATTCTAATCTTTTTGGCTCTATACACCAACACAATGGATTTGAAATGAAGTGAGCAAGATGTGCTTTAACGGCAGACTTTCAGCTTTAATTTGAGGGTATTTACATCCAAATCAGGTGAACGGTGTAGGAATTACAACAGTTTGTATATGTGCCTCCCACTTTTCAAGGGACCAAAAGTAATGGGACAATTGGCTGCTCAGCTGTTCCATGGCCAGGTGTGTGTTATCCCTTCATTATCCCATTTACAAGGAGCAGATACAAGGTCCAGAGTTCATTTCAAGTGTGCTATTTGCATTTGGAATCTGTTGCTGTCAACTCTCAATATGAGATCCAAAGAGCTGTCACTATCAGTAATGCAAGCCATCATTAGGCTGAAAAAACAAAAACAAACCCATCAGAGAGATAGCAAAAACATTAGGTGTGGCCAAATCAACTGTTTGGAACATCATTAAAAATAAATAACGTACCAGTGAGTTCAGCAACACCAAAAGACCCGGAAGACCACGGAAAACAACTGTGGTGGATGACCGAAGTATTCTTTCCCTGGTGAAGAAAACACTCTCCAGGAGGTAGGTGAATGTGTGTCAAAGTCAACAATCAAGAGAAGACTTCACCAGAGTGAATACAGAGGGTTCACCACAAGATGTAAACCATTGGTGAGCCTCAAAAACAGGAAGGCCAGATTAGAGTTTGCCAAACAACATCTAAAAAAGCCTTCACAGTACTGGAACAACATCCTATGGACATATGAGACCAAGATCAACTTGTACCAGAGTGATGGGAAGAGAAGAGTATGGAGAAGGAAAGGAACTGCTTATGATCCAAAGCATACCACCTCATCAGTGAAGCATGGTGGTGGTAGTGACATGGCGTGGGCATGTATGGCTGCCAATGAAATTGGTTCTCTTGTATTTATTGATGATGTGACTGCTGACAAAAGCAGCAGGATGAATTCTGAAGTGTTTCGTGCAATATTATCTGCTCATATTCAGCCAAATGCTTCAGAACTCATTGGACGGCGCTTCACAGTGCAGATGGGAAATGACCCAAAGCATACTGCAAAAGCAACCAAAGAGTTTTTTAAGGGAAAGAAGTGGAATATTATGCACTGGCCAAGTCAATTTACCTGACCTGATACCGATTGAGCATGCATTTCACTTGATGAAGACAAAACTGAAGGGAAAATGCCCCAAGAACAAGCAGGAACTGAAGACAGTTGCAGTAGAGGCCTGGCAGGACATCACCAGGGATGAAACCCAGCGTCTGGTGATGTCTATGCGTTCCAGACTTCAGGCTGTAATTGACTGCAAAGGATTTGCAACCAAGTATTAAAAAGTGAAAGTTTGATTTATGACTGTTAATCTGTCCCATTACTTTTGGCCCCTTAAAAAGTGGGAGGCACTTATACAAACTGTTGTAATTCCTACACCGTTCACCTGATTTAAATGTAAATACCCTCAAATTAAAGCTGCAGTTAAAGCACATCTTGTTCATTTCATTTCAAATCCATTGTGTTGGTGTATAGAGTCAAAAAGATTAGAATTGTGTCAATGTCCCAATATTTATGGACCTGACTGTAGATAGATAGATAGATAGATGGATAATTATTATTATTGGTATATATATATATATATATATATATATATATATAGCACCAATTAATTCCACAGCGCTTTACAATATTATAAAGGGGGGGGGGGGGGGTGGATTAACTATACATGAGACAATTACACAGTGACACAGGAACAATAAGTAGATGAGGACCCTGCTCAAACGAGCTTACAGAGTCTACATGAGGTGGGGTAAAAATACACAACAGGGCAGCAAGGATGACAGATACCAAACAAGTAGCATAACTGGACGAGAGAGTGGAGTATGGCTCTTTAGGAGAGCAAGAGACAGACTTGGGTAAGTATAGATACGTTACTCTAGGAGTCCATAAGCATTTCTGAACAGATGTTTTTGAGGGACTTCTTAAACAATCGAAGGCTAGTGGAAAGAGTCTGACAGGGGTAGGCAGGCTGTTCGATAGATAGATAGATAGATAGAAATATATAGATATATATATATATACATATATATATATATATATATATAGAGAGAGAGAGAGAGAGAGAGAGAGAGAGAGAGAGAGAGAGAGAGAGAGAGAGAGAATAAGTAGATATGGGATATGTGAGAGTGTTATGGATTATGATGAGACATGCCAATATTACATATTAATAAATGTCATGTATTTACTGCTGTTTTCTTATCTGTAATTTCATTATTTCCCTTAAAGGAACATTATGGTCACCTAATCAACTTTAGCTTAAGGAAGCAGTTTTAGTGTATAGATCATTCCCCTGCAATTTCACAGCTCAATTCACTGCCATTTAGGAGTTAGATCACTTTGTTTCTGTTTATGCAGCCCTAGCCACACCTCCCCTGACTCTGCTTGAGAAAGCCTGCATGAAAAACTAGTTTCACTTTCAATCAGATGTAATTCAACCTTAAACAATATTATCTCTTGCTCTGTAAATTGAACTTTAATCACATATAGGAGACCCTTGCAGGGTCTAGCAAGCTATTAATATAGCAGGGTATAAGAAAATCTAAATTAAATAGAACTTGCAATAAAGGAAGGATACACATTATATGACTTTACAGGAAGTGTTTAGGAAGGCTGTGCAAGTCACATGCAGGGAGGTGTGACTAGGGTTCATAAACAAAGAGATTTAACTCCTAAATGGCAGATAATTGAGCATTAAGACTGCAGGGGCATGATCTCTACACCAAAACTGCTTCCTTAAGCTAAAGTTGTTTTGGTGACTATAGTGTCCCTTTAAATAATTTGCTACACATTCATACTAATATGGAAAATACATTTGGACATTATTTTCTGTACTGACAAAATATTCTGGTGGTTGTTTTTAACAGATCACTTGGTATGGAAATGGTTAATATCAGTATGCAATACAATGATTGCAGTGTTGCATTCTGTTAACACCTCTAGAGAAAGCGTTCTTAAACAGTGAGGAAACAAAAGAAAAGGTATTCACTTTGTGTCAATTTATAAATATAATGCATTAATGCTTTACAAATATCTACAGAGCACACGCCTGTGGAATGTAGGAGGGAGCGTAGGAGAACAGGTCATAAAAGGCCGGGTAGCGATGATTCATACACATAGGTGTGTGAACATGAGTATACAAATTAAAGCACACAAACTAAAGACAAAACAGTCACATAATGTGCAACGATCATAGGGAGGATCTTTCACTTCATAAAATCCAAATGTTGGAATGCAAAGCAAATTTATTTAATTATGCATTTTTTTTTTATTGGTGATATATCTAAAAACCGCTTCCAAAACCTGTATATCTCTTGTCTGCTTCTTTTGCAAGCCCTCTCCATCTAACTCCAAACAGGCGTTATGCGGCTGTCCAATCACAGACCTACCAATGCAGCTGAATGCCTGCCTCTTGAGTTTAGCTGCACTGAGCTAACCAAACCAGGAAGTAACATGACTTTTTGTCTGATTGGGACTTACGGGATGTGACAAAGTTAATTTATAAAAGTTAAATTTCTGTTGAAATATGCACTTTTTGTAAAATGAAAAAAGAGGACACACTCTTTAAACACAAAGCATTTCAGCAAGCTAAAGTGCTTTAGGGATCTGGTGTCGCTTAAAGTAAAACTATTAATTGTGCAATATGAACCAGTCAAAAATAAAGCATATGTGTGAAGAAAATTGACTTTATTCGACCTTTTCTTCTATTTTTATGTGTTTGTTACACTTTTTCTGCCTAAAATTGGTTATTAGTTCGGTAGTTGCAACTACCGAACACCGACCCCCTCCTGGCTTGTTATGTTCAAAAGCACCGTCAATTAAGTGCTCCCTGGGTGGCCGCTATTTGTATAGCCGAACGCCACGTGGAAAAGGAAACGGCGGCCATCTTGTTCGCACGAGGAGAGTCAGCGGGACTGGGTCGTCGAGTGTCTGGAACTAAAATCGGACACTCGACCGCACGAACCACCGCTGAAAACTACCGAACTCCCGCTTCTCCTACTTACCGAACAGCCAGAAGAGCGGCATTCGGTAGTTATGTTCGTACAGACCAATGGAACAATCGCTACTATGAGCCAGGAGGGTATATTCGGTATTTTGACCGCTTTTCGCCTTTTTCCCCATTGACCGAACACACACGCTGAATTTGTGGAACTGTTTGGGGCAGGAGCCTCGTGTGTGGTCGGTAAAACAGGACTTCCACACTTTTCAAGAACCCTTGAACCGATCTGGGTGAAATTTGAATATGTTTGCCTCCCAGATCGGGGCTATCAGGGGATATGTATTTTGTGGGGATACCTTGTGGGGAAAGGGGTGTTCTAACTTTTGGGGAAAATGTGTGCCCTTTGCCTGGAGATAATTGATTTACTCCTTAACTTATCTCAATATCTCCCAGGCAGAGGGAGGGCGTGTATTAGTAAAATACTGTGCAGTAATTGGTGAATGTATTTGTTTGTTCTGGGACGTCCTCTTGCAGGAGGATCCCCCATAAAAGCCAGCCTGTTTCAATAAAGCTTAGTTCTGTTACACCCTTCATGAAGTCTTGGCTCATGTTTGGGGAGGAATATTCTATCCACTGGGAAGGATTGTCTGGGAAGCTGTATTCATCTCTACCCCCTGCTGGAGCTATAATCACTAATACTCAGCAGTTGAGAAAGTAACAGGAGACCGCAGCACCATCACCACTGCAGGTCTTAACAATATGATTTGGCTTTTATGGTTTTGTTATATAATATGCATTTCTTTTTAAACATATAGTTATATTGAGAAACAGGAAATCTATAACAAGCAAATAATATCAATTTTGTATATAACCTAAGTTATGAAACAGTTATATATATAAATATAATAAAAAGTGGTGTACAGTAAAATCGGATAAACAATGTTTTGAATATCTCTAATAATACATGTCTATAAAGGCAATATTTCAGCACTTGCACTGAATAAATCTTTAGCTGTTTGCAACCATTGCGAGTACTGCGATGGAAAAGATGTACAAGTAGCTGCCAAAGCAGTAATAGACACAGCAATAAACATAGAACAGACTGATACAATAGCAATATATGTTCTTCAGGCAGAACACAGTAAGATTGAAGTGGAAAAGCACTTAAAGATCTAGAAGCCAACCTCAGGTCTATAACAGAAAAAAAAAATAGGAGAGGAACAGCGCTACAGTACTGATCACAGGGGAGAATAGAGCTGCACACCTGAGGGGAAGGGAAACCCTCAAACCCTTCAAAGAATGGAGAGAACAAGATACAACAAATACAGGGTGCTCTAAGTAGGACAATGAGAGATAATAAACAAAAATCAGCAATAATATAAAGAGTCTTTTAGAGTACAGCGAAGACCTAGAGTGTATATTCTTCAGTCCTTTGAATCCTCAGTGGTAAATATGAAATACAAAATCAAAAATAGAGACCAATAGTGCAAAACCGTTTTAGGAAAGCTGGATAACGAACAACATAGAAGTAGAGAAGTGCCAACTCACAATTTAAAGAACTATGCCCAGCTCTAGGTAAAACAGCATACAGTGGTCTTTAATACTCCCCACATGTAGGGTATAACTGGACACTTGGAGGTGTATCCTCAAGACTTCTTACAGCATTCCAGATAAGCGTCAGCATATAAAATACATAAAAGGGGGAAAAACACAATGGTGCAATAACGTAGGTTAACTGCAACTACAGACAACACTGAGGTCCTAAGAGTGCCAACTTACAATTGGGAGAGCTATAACCAGCTCTGAGTAAAACAGCACACAGTGGTATTTAAAGTCCCCACATAGGATATCCTTCTAGCGATGCTTGCAGTGCCGGTCTTATGAAAATAAAATCACAAGAGAGGGCCCATAGTGTTTACCGTATAAAAAACAGCTGTATTTCATATTTACCACTGAGGATTCAAAGCAAGAACTGAAGAATATACACTCCAGGTCTTCGATGTACTTTAAGTAGACTCATTGTCCTACTTAGCGCACCCTGTATTTGTTGTATATAAATGTTACAAGCAGATACTCCCCACAGACACTCTGTATTACTGCAGATACTCCCTCCAGACACCCTGTGTTACTGCAGATACTCCCTCCAGACACCCTGTGTTACTGCAGATAATCCCCCCAGACACTCTGTATTACTGCAGATACTCCCTCCAGACACCATGTGTTACTGCAGATACTCCCTCCAGACACCCTGTGTTACTGCAGATACTCCCTCCAGACACTGACACAGAGCAGAATAGGAACTGTTCCCCCTACATAGGGTCACTTGGCAGATATGGATTGACACCTATCCTAAGGATCCCTGATAAACACTGACACGGAGCCCTCCATGGGCATTTTTTGCGCTCAGGTTTTTTATTTTATTTTTAAGTTCGACGGGCATGATTATTTGGCACTTTTTGGGGCTGAAAAATGAAGATTTTAGAAAAAAGAAGACGTTGAATAGTAAGTTGAATTTTACTTTACAGGGTAGTAATTTTATTCCCCCTCACTATTTTTTAGGGTGAGGGGGGTAGGTAGGGGCTTTTTTATTTGGTTGTGTGACTAGGGGCTTGGGGACACACACTGCATACACCCTATACACACACTATACACACACTACACACAATATATACACACTATACACACACACACACTGTACACACTATACACACACTGTACACACTATGCACACACTGCATACACTATGCACACACTATACACACACACACTACACACACTGCATACACACTGCACACAATATACACACACTACACACACTGCATACACACTGCACACACTATACACATTGCACACACTATACACACACTGCACACACTATACACACACTGCACACGCTATGCACACACTGCACACTCTATAATGTGCCAAATGCTCCAGGTACGCCCCTGTATAGAGGGGAGCCATGTTACTCTGTATATAGAGAGGAGCCATGTTTACACTGTATATAGAGGGGAGCCATGTTACTCTGTATATAGAGGGGAGCCATGTCACACTGTATATAGAGGGAGCCATGTTACTCTGTATATAGAGAGGAGCCGTGTTTAGACTGTATATAGAGGGAACCATGTTACGCTGTATGTAGAGAGGAGCCGTGTTTACACTGTATATAGAGGGGGACCATGTTACTCTGTATATAGAGAGGAGCCGTGTTTACACTGTATATAGAGGGGAGCCATGTTACACGGTATATAGAGAGGAGCCATGTTTACACTGTATATAGAGGGAGCCATGTTACTCTGTATATAGAGAGGAGCCGTGTTTAGACTGTATATAGAGGGGAGCCATGTTACTCTGTATATAGAGGGGAGCCATGTTTACACTGTATATAGAAGGGAGCCATGTTACTCTGTATATAGAGAGGAGCCATGTTACTCTGTATATAGAGGGAGCCATGTTATTCTGTATATAGAGGGAGCCATGTTATTCTGTATATAGAGGGAGCCATGTTTACAAGGTATATAGACGGAAGCCATGTTACTCTGTATATAGAGAGGAGCCATGTTTACACTGTATATAGAGGGAACCATGTTACTCTGTATATAGAGAGGAGCCGTGTTTACACTGTATATAGAGGGGAGCCATGTTACACGGTATATAGAGAGGAGCCATGTTTACACTGTATATAGAGGGAGCCATGTTACTCTGTATATAGAGAGGAGCCGTGTTTACACTGTATATAGAGGGAGCCATGTTACTCTGTATATAGAGAGGAGCCATGTTTACACTGTATATAGAGGGGAGCCATGTTACTCTGTATATAGAGGGAGCCATGTTATTCTGTATATAGAGGGAGCCATGTTTACACGGTATATAGAGGGAAGCCATGTTACTCTGTATATAGAGAGGAGCCGTGTTTACACTGTATATAGAGGGGAGCCATGTTACTCTGTATATAGAGAGGAGCCATGTTTACACTGTATATAGAGGGAACCATGTTACTCTGTATATAGAGGGAGCCATGTTACTATCTGAGGTGGTTAACTATGATTGGCCCTGGCATGTTTGTTAGTCTGGCCTGCATGGTTGTCTGGCATGAATAAAAGTAGCATGTTTCAACTATATTAGTAGTTAGACTAGTTTGCACTAAAACATGTGCAAATGGGGAGTTTGCGGTTGTGCAAATGGACTGTTTGCGGTTGTTTGCGGTGCGTTAAACGGGGAGTTTGGTCTGTCACTGTGAAGCGGGCGTAACCCTTACACTACCTGATCGATACAACATCATACCTGATGTTTTAAAGCACGTTATTCCAAACAATTTAGGAATGTTAGGTGATTTATGCCCTTTATGGATTAAAACCAGACTCTGCATCAACTATGTAATTTTCCATGGGAGTTTTGCCATGGATCCCCCTCCGGCATGCCACAGTCCAGGTGTTAGTCCCCTTGAAACAACTTTTCCATCACTACTGTGGCCAGAAAGAGTCCCTGTGGGTTTTAAAATTTGCCTGCCTATTGAAGCCTATGGCGGTTCGCCATAAAAATTTTGTGTTCGCGACATCACTAGTTGTAACCAGACAAAGTGGACACACAGGAACAGAGGTATTGTGGGTCCTGCTCAATGAGCTTACATGCTAGAGGGAGTGGGACACAAAAAGGTAAGGATAGTATTAGACTAGTGACAGTTGCAGAAGAGGAATCAGTCAGGAGCTATTAACAGTTTAATTGATACGCTTTTATGAAGAAGTGGGTTTTTAACGATTTTTTAAAGGAGTGGAGACTTGGTGAGCATCTAGCGGAGGAGGGAATCGAGTTCCACAGGAATGGTGCAGCCCTCGAGAAGTCTTGAAGGCGAGCATCAGATTTGGGAGTACGGACAGAAGATAGACATAAGTCTTCAGCAGATCGTAAGGGCCTAGACGGGACATACTTGTGTATAAGGGAGGATAGATAGGTGGGAGCAGCATTATGTAGCGATTTGAAAGCAAGAACTAGAATTTTAAATTGAGCTCTATATTTTATAGGAAGCCAATGTAGGGACTAACAGAAGGGTGAGGCATCTTTGCCCTTTTATATCCACGATCATTAGACATGTGCACGTGGAACAAATTAGGTTTCTTTTTGTTAATTTTCTAATTTTATTTCATAAAAAATGCGAAAAATACCAATTCACATGAAATTCAATTTATCAACAACTATGTTCATTTCTAAAATTCAGACAGTCATTATTCCCTATTGGGAATGAATGAAGTTGGCAATCACAAAGCTACAAAAGAACCAATTTCTTTTGATCTAGGACATTTGGTTGCTTCTGAATTGTGGAACTGACTGAATTCAAATGAATTAAATTCATAACCAAACAAATGTCTAATGATCATAGAGCTTCACCTCAATCAACTAGTAGCCAACTCAACCTTACATATGATTTCTAGTAGTCCAAAAGGCAAAGCAGGTTTGTAGGGGAACAAAAATTATATTTAAACTAGATGTAACGCCCCCCATGTCAATGCTAAAGTATCAGAAATATCTCATTAGTAAAGAAATAAAAAAATATAAATACATCTTTATTATAAATTAATTAAAACACCACTAGTATGTGTTCTAAATGAAAACAATGCAAAATGCAAACACATACCCAATAGGATGTAAAATTTACAAAAAGATTTTAAATTAGATTTAGATTATGTAAAATACATATAATAAAAAGATATGATGGGTACTCTTGGCATTATAACCACTACATACCACTTATGTAGGACTACCCATTGGGTTACCATAGAAACAATGAGTGCTGAATAGACTTCTGTATTAGTTTTTAGATGAATGGCAAAATTAATGAAAATGTAGTTATTTGTATATTTAGTCTGACAATGAATACAAAATTGCCATATACCGAATGACTGAATGAAGGAATGGGTCACAGAGTGAATTTAATTTGTCACCGTTCGACAATCCCACATGATGATACCAATTAAGGAAGGTATCTGCAAAACTGCTGAAAGATCTAAATTAATAAAAAGCCCTTTTCTATATTCATAACTAGTGCACGGCCAATGACAGTGCAGCAATAGCGATGTCCCGAACGGTTCGCTGGCGAATAGTTCCTGGCGAACATAGTGTGTTCGCGTTCGCCATGGATGGCGAACATATGCGATGTTCGGTCCGCCCCCTATTCGTCATCATTGAGTAAACTTTGACCCTGTACCTCACAGTCAGCAGACACATTCCAGCCAATCAGCAGCAGACCCTCCCTCCCAGACCCTCCCACCTCCTAGACAGCATACAATTTAGATTAATTCTGAAGCTGCATTCTTTTTTTTCTTTCTTTTTTGTATTATTTTTTTTTTTTTTAGACAGAAGTGTGTTATATTTGAGCATGCTAGGCTGAACGTGTGTATATCATGGCTAGTTGCACTGAGGGTATGAGTATATAGCAGTACATTGTTGTGAAAGATGGCTGTCATGTTTAGGGTGTAGCTTGCACGTCAGAGGCGGCTCTCTAATTGGGTGGTTTAGGCGGCCGCCTAAGGCCTCGCGCTGGCTGGGGCCTCGCGGCCGCCTAAACCGCCTGTGGGCAGACTGTGTCAGGTCCTCGGTCACTGACCGAGGACCTGACAGCAGGAGGGGGCCCGGCGGCTTGCCCGGTATGCCGCCAGGTGCGAGGCCCCTCCTGCCTGCCCGGCCAGCCACCGCAGACACCGGTCTGCAGCTCCGCAGTGAGCAGAGCTGCAGACCATGTGTCTCGCAAAAAAGGCCAATCAGAGCGTTGCCACGGGTTACCATGGCAACGCTCTGATGGTCTCGCGAGATTACATGGTCTGCAGCTCTGCGGAGCTGCAGACCGGGAGCAGTGGCCACCGGACCACCAGGGAGCCCACTGGACCACCAGGGACTAAAGGTAGGTTCTCTCACCCCCACCACACTCAGCCTCCCTACCACCCTCCCCACCACCCTCAGCCTCATCACCCTCCCTACCACCCTCAGCCAGCCTCACCACCCTCCCCACAACCCTCAGCTTCACCACCCTCCCCACCACCCTCAGCCTCATCACCCTCCCTACCACTCTCAGCCTCACCACCCTCCCCATCACCCTCAGCCTACCTACCACCCTCAGCCTCACCACCCTCCCCACCACCCTCACCACCCTCAGCCTCCCTACCACCTTCAGCCTCACCACCCTCCCCACCACCTTCAGCCTCACAACCCTCCCCACCACCCTCAGCCTCCCCACCCTCCCCACCCTCCCCACCCCCCCACCACCCTCAGCACCCCACATCCCTCAGCCTCAGCACCCCCCACCACCCTCAGCCTCAGCACCCCCCACCACCCTCAGCCTCACCACCCCCACCACCCCCACCCTCCCCAATACCCTCAGCCTCACCACCCTCCCCACCACCCTCAGCCTCATCACCCTCCCTACCACCCTCAGCCAGCCTCACCACCCTCCCCACAACCCTCAGCTTCACCACCCTCCCCACCACCCTCAGCCTCATCACCCTCAGCCTCACCACCCTCCCCATCACCCTCAGCCTCCCTACCACCCTCAGCCTCACCACCCTCCCCACCACCCTCACCACCCTCAGCCTCCCTACCACCTTCAGCCTCACCACCCTCCCCACCACCTTCAGCCTCACCACCCTCCCCACCACCCTCAGCCTCCCCACGCTCCCCACCCTCCCCACCCCCCCACCACCCTCAGCACCCCACAACCCTCAGCCTCAGCACCCCCCACCACCCTCAGCCTCAGCACCCCCCACCACCCTCAGCCTCACCACCCCCACCACCCTCAGCCTCCCCACCCTCCCCAATACCCTCAGCCTCACCACCCTCCCCACCACCCTCAGCCTCACCCCCTCACCACCCTCAGCCTCACCACCCCACCAGCCTCAGCACCCCCCACCACCCTAAGCCTCAGCACCCTCTGCCTCACCACCACCCTCAGCCTCACCACCCCCCACCACCCTCAGCCTCACCACCCCACCACCTTCAGCATCACCATCCCTCAACACCCTCAGCATCACCCTCCCTCACCACTCTCAGCATCACCACCCTCACCACCCTCAGCATAACCCCCCTCACCATCCTCACCACCCGCAGCATCACCCCCCACCCCAACCACCCGCAGCATCACCCCCTCACCATCCTCAGCCTCACCCCCCACCCCCTCAGCCTCACCCCTCACCACCCTCAGCCTCACCCCCACCCCTCTCAGCCTCACCCCCCTCAGCCTCACCCCCTCACCCTCCTCAGCCTCACCCCGTCACCACCCTCACCATTAACCCCCCTCCTTCTCACATCACCCCCTCCTTCTCACATCACATCACCCCCCTCACTCTCACATCACCCCTTACTCTCACATCACCCCCTCACTCTCACATCAACCCCCCCTCACTCTCACATCAACCCCCCTCCTTCTCACATCCCCCCCCCTCCTTCTCACATCACCCCCGCTCACTCTCACCATCACCCCGCTCTCCCTCTCACCATCACCCCCTTTCCCTCTCACCATCACCTCCCTCACACCATCACCCGCCATACACACAACACACTTCAGTCTCAGACAAAAACGCAAACATGCTAACAGAGACATACATTCTCACACACAAGGATACTCTCTGTCAGACACACTCTCAGGCACATACACAGGTAAACTGTGCATCAATGTATCAATGTGTATATATGACACTTTTTTGTTAGTGGGGCCTCATGTTTGAGTTTCGCCTAAGGCCTCATAAAGTCTAGAGCCGCCTCTGTTGCACGTTATCAACTGTGTATTTATATCAGCAGCTCCACCACTAGTTATAAATCAAGTGTGAGTCGCCCCATGAGATGAGACTAGTGAATAACATAATACATGAATGGTTAAGGTAAAGGCATGTAAGGAACTACGACAATAAACTCTTTAGGAGGTGAAATAATGACATGTTTAAACGCTTGCTACTTTACGATTAGTTAATGTGCAGAGAGCAGTTCATGTGATCAAAGGCATGGTGTGGAGGATCGGCTATAGTGGGACATGCTTGGCAGGCTGCTGTTAACTTATCAAAAAAACAAGCAATAAAAGGCGCTATAATTAAAACTAGTGTTGTATTTAGATGTGAACAGTTACAAAGAAAAAAAAGGTAAAGCAGCACCTCTATAGTGCCTATGCTCTAAACACACCACTTTACAAAGAAAAAAAAAGGTAAAGCAGCACCTCTATAGTGCCTACGCTCTAAACACACCACTTTTGCACGTAGCACTTTGCTGCAATTATATTTTAAAGGCTGCTGTTTACTGCTTGTGCTCATCCGATCCCTTCTGGGCGCCAGGTGCAGACCCTGGGAGTCCCTGACACCTGGAACAACAAAGGCAAGTCTCTGGCTGAGTGCCGGCTTGAGTTCGCGGCTTGAGGTGGTGGAAGCTTGTTTTGTCGGGTGGTCGGATCTGTCCCGGTGGTGCTTCACATCCGGTGCGGGATTGTGGTGGGTTAAGGTGGAGGCGAGTGCTTGACGTGGGGCAGGCTCTGCATTTCTGTTTGTGCCTCCGGTCCCATCTTCGACGCCTTTTGCATTGGTGGATTTTAATGGGGACTGCTTCGCTTAGCTGTGGTGGAGCTTGTTGGGGCTGTGGTGGAGCTTGTTGGGGCGTCCTGCTTGTTATTTGCTTCCAAAATTGATTAAAGAGTCTGTCCAGCTTAGACTCAATATCCTGCCATGCTTTGCTGGTACCAGGAGGACACGCGGCTGCCGGCATATTGGGAGAGTCGCAGATGAGTATGTCAGCCTGGGTGGCTGTGCTCTGTGCGTCCATTAGCTCCAGACAGCCTCTCAGGGGTGGACCGGGATAAACCCACCGGTCCGGGGGGGTGGGAGGGGTAACGGAGATCCTGCCGGGAAGTAGCTGCTCCTGCTCGGGAGATTGGCAGCCTCTCCGGCCCGGTGAACACCAGGCCACACTTGCCATGCGGAGGTAAGACTCTGTCGAGTTGCTGACCGCTATTAAGCATGTCGGGTCGGTCAGGTAGGAGCAACATTGCTGGGTCATGCCCTTCTGGGGTGAAATTCGCTTGTTGATAGCTACTTAAAGTGAGATATTGAGGGAGCTCACACGAAGTGCGTCTTTCCTGCATGACCGCTAGGCCCCGCCCCCCTGAAGCTGCATTCTTAGTGAGAGGAGGGACAGTGTAGCTGCTGCTGATTTAATAAGGAAATCGATAGCTAGGCTAGTGTATTCAGTGTCCACTACAGTCCTGAAGGACTCATCTGATCTCTGCTGTAAGGACAGCACCCCAAAAAGCCCTTTTTAGGGCTAGAACATCAGTCTGCTTTTTTTTTTCCTGTGTAATCTAATTGCAGTTGCCTGCCTGCCAGCGTGTGTGTCAGGCTCACAGCGTATACTGTGCCCACTTGCCCAGTGCCACCACTCATATCTGGTGTCACAATAGCTTGCATTTAAAAAAAAAAAAACTTTTTTGACTGTAATATAATAGCAGTCAGTTTCCTTCACACGTGTGCGTTTCAGGGCCTGCCAGGGCACAGTGTCACACCAGTGCAACTCATATCTGGTGTAACAGTAGTGTACATTAAAAAAAAATAGAAATTTGACTGTGAAATAATAGCAGTCAGTTTCCTTCACACGTGTGCGTTTCAGGGACCTGCCATATCTGATGTAACAGTAGTGTACATTTAAAAAAAAAAAATACAGGGGGCTTGTTGTCACCTTTCGTGGACCCTTGGTGTTGTACGTGGCTGGGTGGAGGAAGAGACCTTCAATGACATCAGTGAGGACAAGGAACGTGACATGGCTAGCTTGGTATCCAACCTTGTGCAAATGGGGAGTTTGCGGTTGTGCAAATGGACTGTTTGCGGTTGTTTGCGGTGCGTTAAACGGGAAGTTTGGTCTGTCACTGTGAAGCGGGCATAACCCTTACACTACCTGATCGATACAACATCATACCTGATGTTTTAAAGCACGTTATTCCAAAGAATTTAGAAATGTTAGGTGATTTATGCCCTTTATGGATTAAAACCAGACTCTGCATCAACTGTGTAATTTTCCATGGGAGTTTTGCCATGGATCCCCCTCCGGCATGCCACAGTCCAGGTGTTAGTCCCCTGGAAACAACTTTTCCATCACTATTGTGGCCAGAAAGAGTCCCTGTGGGTTTTAAAATTTGCCTGCCTATTGAAGTCTATGGCGGTTCGTCCGGTTCGCCCGTTCGCGAACATTTGCGGAAGTTCCCGTTCGCCGTTCGCAAACGGAACATTTTATGTTCGCGACATCACTATGCAGCAATTATATCTTGTGAGCGTTTTCTGACCAATCGTGTGACCACAATCATGGATCAATTCTTTAAAAGTAATATATACTTTTTAGTATAACTTATTGAGCTTTTAAGTATATATTATTTTTATCCTCATTTAATCCTGCTAGAAGCACATAACTATGTATATTTGGAGAAGGGCATTAAACCATCTTTAATATTATCCATTATATGTATGGGTGAGGATGGGGTATAATTTAGCCCACTTTGTTTTCCTCCACTATATTTATCTTCGGTATATTGATGGCATAGTGAACTGGTCAACATATATTTTTCTTGCCCAAATAAAATTTGAGAATAACTTTTGAAATTGGAAAATTACATCCATACTTAATCTGAAAGGTTTTGATCAAAATAAATATAACAGTTTAGGTATGGAATATGCATTAATTATATTCAGATGTCCTAACCAGGAAATCTCAATTTTATTCCATGCATTCAGTTGTTTTTGGAGTAGATTATATAAACCATCATTATTAGACTAAATAAAATTTTACATTTTAAAGGATACTTTGGTACCCAGATATTCAAAAGGATCTCGGTTCCAATCAAAATGATGATTAGTTTTAAGGGAATGGAATTCATACTCTGTTAGATTAGATGCCAAAATTTGGGTTTTCACTAAATTTATTTTATAGTTGGAACATTTCCCATATAGTTCCTGAATTATCAAAACTTCCAGGATTTAAATAAGGGGCTTCGTCAAAGTCAGGAGCACATCGTCAGCGAATAAAGAAATATAGTCTTGACCTGCAGACTGTAGCCCCTGTATTGTCATATTTTTCCTAATCATAATAGCTGATGGTACAATGGTAAGGATGTAAAGTAGAGAAGCCATTGGACACTTTTGGGGAGAAGTAAACGTTCACTGAGTAACTTTCACACATTTGGTGTGGTTGTGGTTGTGGTGCATACAAGTCATCTTTAATCATCATCATCAGTTTGTCTCTTAGTAAATATTTTTATTTGGCAAATTTAAGTCAAATCAAGAAAACATGTTGGCCCAGTTGTTTTGGTTAATTTTGCTTCTGGAAATCGAGCTCTTAATAAATACTCCAGGCATCACTTTTCCATGAGTCGGCAACCCATGCTATTATACAGAGCTAGAAAGAAACCGACAAACCTGAGCTGCAGATTTGTTTTGTCTCTGAGTACAGTACAGTTTCTACCTTTTGAAATATTTTATTTGTCAGAGATGTGTGTGCCAACTCACACCTGGGTCAGTCAATCCTACACACTGTGCACTTGTAAGAAAGCATTTAGTGTAGTGGATATGGATGTAAGTTCATGTTTTTTACTTGCCACATTGGTGATTTGCGACTAATTTTAGCAGCTGCTAGATGGGGATTCTGTGCCGTTACTTGGCCCCCTGTGGCAAAATAACCACCATGCAGCACTCAGTAACAATGATGTTAAAATAAGCAGGCTTGAACGATACATTTTTTTGTTACAGAGATAGACACTTGTTAAAAGCAAAATGCAAGAATTTGCTCCAGAAGTTGAATTTAATTCCTGGGAAATAAAAGATTGCGGTGGCTGCTGCGTTTGCATTCCTTTGGCAAATCTTCCAGAAATGGCAAGACCTTAAATTAGAAATCAACGATCTCTCTGCTATCATGACATCAGTGATGAAATGTGCCAGCGCCCTCAGCCAGAGATATTCTATCGGTTTTACTTTTGAAATAAATAAGCAAATAGTTACAATTCTCATAGAAATATTGCTAATTTTTCAGTAGAACCTAAATTACCCTCAAACTAAATACATTCAGGTGATTGCCTAATTTCCATACAAATTGCCTTTAGCAAATACCCCTATTGGCAGATTTTAAACGTATTAAATATTCTGCAGACAGAATGGTAAAAATAAATTCACAAGAAGTTACGCAATCGGCATATGACACCCGAAATTGATTAAAACTGATTGCCATGAAATCCGACACAGGTTGTTTAGCCTGTAACAACAGATTCAGATGGTAACTGAAGAATATGTATATAAATCAAATATCTGCTTTTCTGGAAGCCTATTCTGTGCAACTAGCGTACAATCTGTAAGAAAATTACACATTCTTGTATACATTTTTGCTTATATACTGTAATTCTATCATGCTTCTTAATTGTATTTGTTGTGAAATGATACCAAAAAATATTCTAAGCTGGCTATTTGGCCGTTTTAGGATTTAGGACACAAGAGACCTATTAAAGTGAGACACAGACTAGTCATAATGCTAGATTTAAATTAGGTTTTTTTTCTAACAAACCCCACCAGGCCACCATGGATGGTAGCCCCATTCATGCCCAAAGGTAAGCAGAAGTGGGCAAAACATACATAACCACAACCACACAAAGCCTTCCATCACATACCACACAATCACATACACTTATACTCTGAAAACATACAGCCACCCCCACACTATATTCAGCCACCCTACCCCACTACAAACACACAACACACACAGCCTCCCCTAGCACAACGCAAACAGTGGCAGTCACTAGATAATATTTTAATGGTACCATTAAGACTGTGAAAACCAACTGAGCATCATTTAAATGCCACGGCCTACTACACCGTAAATCATCTAATGGCTATATCCAGCAGAAAAAATACTCCAAATCACAAGGTACACATCTTTTTAAACTGGTTCCACAAATGTGACAATGATTTCTTTGTACAATCACAATATTTCAATTGCAAAACAGCATCTTTAGGATCTGGTGACATTTTCCGTTTGAATGTTCAATTCTGCAGAAACTGTTTAATAGTATCACATAAACATAGCCCAGGATCTCCAAAGAGTGTTCCCAGTACCTTGCAGAATGCCAACTAGTGATGCACCGAACTGTTCGCTGGCGAATAGTTCCTGGCGAACATAGCGTGTTGGGGTTCGATACGCCCCCTATTCGTCATCATTGACTAAACTTTGACCCTGTGCCTCACAGTCAGCAGACACATTCCAGCCAATCAGCAGCAGACCCTCCCTTCCAGACCCCCTCCCCCCCCCCCCCACCTCCTGTACAGCATCCATTTTAGATTCATTCTGAAGCTGCATTCTTAGATAGAGGAGGGAAAGTGTAGCTGCTGCTCATTTGATAGGGAAATGTATAGCTAGGCTTGTGTATTCAGTGTCCACTACAGTCCTGAAGGACTCATCTGATCTCTGCTGTAAGGACAGCACCCTAAAAAGCCCTTTTTAGTGCTAGAACATCAGTCTGCTTTTTTTTTTTTTTTTGTGTAATCTAATTGCAGTTGCCTGCCTGCCAGCTTCTGTGTCAGGCTCACAGTGGATACTGTGCCCACTTGCCCAGTGCCACCACTCATATCTGGTGTCACAATAGCTTGCATTTAAAAACAAAAACATTTTTTTCACTGTAATAGATTAATTAGCAGTTAGTTGTCTGCAAGTGTCTGTGTGTCAGGCCAACAGCGGTACTCTGCCAGTGTGCAGAATGCCACTCATATCTGGTGGCACAATAGCGTGCATTTAAAAACCCACAAACTTTTTTTTCACTGTAATAGATTGAATAGCAGTTAGTTGTCTGCAAGCATCTGTGTGTCAGGCTCACAGTGGATACTGTGCCCACTTGCCCAGTGCCACCACTCATATCTGGTGTCACAATAGCTTGCATTTAAAAACAAAACATTTTTTTTCACTGTAATAGATTAATTAGCAGTTAGTTGTCTGCAAGCGTCTGTGTGTCAAGCCAACAGCGTGTACTCTGCCAGTGTGCACAGTGCCACTCATATCTGGTGGCACAATAGCGTGCATTTAAAAACCCACAAACTTTTTTTCCACTGTAATAGATTGAATAGCAGTTAGTTGTCTGCAAGCGTCTGTGTGTCAGGCTCACAGTGGATACTGTGCCCACTTGCCCAGTGCCACCACTCATATCTGGTGTCACAATAGCGTGCATTTAAAAACAAAAAACTTTTTTCACTGTTATAGATTGAATAGCAGTTAGTTGTCTGCAAGCGTCTATGTGTCAGGCCAACAGCGTGTACTCTGCCAGTGCACAGTGCCACTCATATCTGGTGGTACAATAGCGTGCATTTAAAAACAAAAAACTTTTTTCACTGTTATAGATTGAATAGCAGTTAGTTGTCTGCAAGCGTCTGTGTCTCAGGCCAACAGCTTGTACTCTGCCAACCTCTGCCAGGGCACATTGCCACTCATATCTGGTGTCACAATAGCATGGATGTAAAAACAAAAAACTTTTTTCACTGTTATAGATTGAATAGCAGTTACTTGTCTTCAAGCGGGTGTGTAAGGCCTACAGCGTGTACTCTGCCAACCTCTGCTAGTGCACATTGCCACTAATATCTGGTGTCACAATAGCGTGCATTTAAAACCAAAAAACTTTTTTCACTCTTATAGATTGAATAGCAGTTAGTTGTCTTCAAGCGGGTGTGTCAGGCCTACAGCGTGTACTCTGCCAACCTCTGCCACTGCACAGTGCCACTCATATCTGGTCTCACAGTAGCTTGCACGCATAGTACCACTAATCCAAAAAAGAAATGACAGGCAGAGGCAGGCCACCCCGCAGGTGCCATCGTGGTCGTGGTGCTGTGATTCCCTTTTGCCCTAGAATAATGCCCAGTTTTCAGAGGCCACGTACCCTGAACTTGAAAAGTTCTGAGGACATAGTTGACTGGCTAACACAGGACACTCAATCTTCTACAGCTTCCACTCGGAACCTTGACGCACCATCCTCCTCCAGCTTAGCTTCGGGCACCTCTCAATATACCACTCACCCGCCTGCCGCCACCACCAACACTAACACCACAGCCGCTTCACTTGGTATGTCAGAGGAGTTATTTACACATCTGTTTGAAGAAATGAGTGATGCGCAACCATTATTGCCAGAGGATATAGATAACAGGGATATGTCTCAGGCAGGCAGCATTACACACATGGACGTACGGTGTGATGATGATGATGCTGTACCCGCTGCTGCTTCCTTTGCTGAGTTGTCAGATACAAGTGAAGCGGTTGAGGATGACGATGCGTCCATGGATGTCACGTGGGTGCCCGCTCGGCAAGAAGAAGAACAGGGCGAAAGTTCAGATGGGGAGACAGAGAGGAGGAGGAGGAGACGAGTTGGAAGCAGGGGGAGGTCGTCGCAAGGAGCTAGTGGCACAGTCAGACAGCATGCATCGACATCCGGGGTCAGCCCGACAGCACGCCAATCAACGCTGTGTCCACCACCAGAATGCCGTCATTGCAGAGCTCAGCAGTGTGGCATTTTTTTTGTGTGTCTGCCTCTGACAACAGCGATGCCATTTGCAACCTGTGCCAAAAGAAACTGAGTCGTGGGAAGTCCAACACCCACCTAGTTACAACTGCTTTGCGTAGGCACATGATCGCACATCACAAACGCCTATGGGATCAACACATGAGTACAAGCAGCACACAAACTCAAAGCCGCCATCCTCCTCCTGGTCCAGCATCTTCAGCCATGTCAACCACTGCTGTCCTCCTTGCCCCCTCTCAACCATCCGCCACTCCGTCTCTCGCCTTGAGCAGTTCCCGCTCATCTGCCCACAGTCAGGTGTCTGTCAAGGACATGTTTGAGCGTAAGAAGCCAATGTCAGAAAGTCACCCCCTTGCCCAGCATCTGACAGCTGGCTTGTCTGAACTATTAGCCTGCCAGCTTTTACCATACAAGCTGGTGGAGTCTGAGGCGTTCAGAAAATGTGTTGCTATTGGGATACCGCAGTGGAAGGTACCCAGACGAAATTTCTTTGCACAAAAGGCAATCCCCAACCTGTACTCGATTGTGCAAAAGGAAGTAATGGCATGTCTGGCACACAGTGTTGGGGCAAGGGTCCATCTGACCACTGATACCTGATCTGCAAAGCATGGTCAGGGCAGGTATATCACCTACACTGCGCATTGGGTAAACCTGCTGACGGCTGCCAAGCATGGAATGTGTGGCTCTGCAGAGGAGTTGATGACACCTCCACGACTTGCATGCAGGCCTGCTGCCACCTCATCTACTCCTCCTACTCCATCCTCTTCCATAACCTCCTCAGCTGAGTCCTCTTCTGCTGCTGCGTCTTGCTCCACATCAACGGCACCCCCCCAGCTCCCCAGGTACTATTCCACATCCCGGATACGGCAGTGTCACGCCGTCTTGGGTTTGACTTGCTTGAAAGCAGAGAGTCACACCGGACAAGCACTCCTGTCCGCCCTGAACACACAGGTGGAAAAGTGGCTGACTCCGCAGCAACTGGATATCGGCAAAGTGGTTTGTGACAACGGAACAAATTTGTTGGCGGCATTGAAGTTGGGCAAGTTGACACATGTGCCGTGCATGGCACATATGTGTAATCTGATCGTACAACGCTTTGTGCATAAGTACACAGGCTTACAGGACGTCCTGAAGCAGGCCAGGAAGGTGTGTGGCCATTTCAGGCGTTCCTACACGGCCATGGCGCACTTTGCAGATATCCAGTGGCGAAACAACATGCCAGTGAGGCGCTTGATTTGCGACAGCCCGACACGTTGGAATTCAACACTCCTAATGTTCGACCGCCTGCTCCAACAAGAAAAAGCCGTTAATGAATATTTGTATGACCGGGGTGCTAGGACAGCCTCTGGGGAGCTGGGAATTTTTTTGCCACGTTACTGGATGCTCATGCGCAATGCCTGTAGGCTCATGCGTCCTTTTGAGGAGGTGACAAACCTAGTCAGTCGCACCGAAGGCACCATCAGCGACATAATACCATTTGTTTTCTTCCTGGAGCGTACCCTGTGAACAGTGCTGGATCAGGACGTAGATGAGCGTGAAGAGGAAGAGGAAGAGTTGTGGTCACCATCACAACCAGAAACAGCCTTATCAGCATCGCTTGCTGGACCTGCGGCAATGCTGGAAGAGGATTGCGAGGAAGAGGAGTCAGAGGAGGAATGTGGTACCCGTGGTGTTGTACGTGGCTGGGGGGAAGAACATACCTTCATTGACATCAGTGAGGAGGAGGAACGGGAAATGAGTAGCTCGTCATCCAACCTTGTGCAAATGGGGTCTTTCATGCTGTCGTGCCTGTTGAGGGACCCTCGTATAAAAAGGCTGAAGGAGAACGACCTGTACTGGGTGTCCACGCTACTAGACCCTCGGTATAAGCAGAAAGTGGCTGAAATGTTACCAACTTACAACAAGTCGGAAAGGATGAAGCATTTGCAAAATAAATTAAAAAGTATGCTTTACACAGCGTATAAGGGTGATGTCACAGCACAACGGGAATCTAACAGGGGAAGAGGTGAAAGTAATCCTCCTCCTCCCACGACCACGCCGGCAAGGACAGGACGCTTTAAAGACGTGTTGTTAATGGAGGACATGCAGAGCTTTTTAAGTCCTACGCATCGCCACAGCCCTTCGGGATCCACCCTCAGAGAACGACTTGACCGACAGGTAGCAGACTACCTCGCCTTAACTGCAGATATCGACACTCTGAGGAGCGATGAACCCCTTGACTACTGGGTGTGCAGGCTTGACCTGTGGCCTGAGCTATCCCAATTTGCGATAGAACTTCTGGCCTGCCCTGCTTCAAGTGTCCTGTCAGAAAGGGCCTTCAGTGCAGCAGGAGGTATTGTCACTGAGAAGAGAAGTCGCCTAGGTCAAAAAAGTCTAGATTACCTCACCTTTATTAAGATGAATGAGGGATGGATCCCGAAGGGACTGACAGTGGGCGATACATGCGACTAAAAAAGGCCTGATGAGATGAGCTGCCTTGGGCTAAAAATGGTGACCCTATGTAGGAGGAACAGTCCCTATTCTGCTCTGTGTCTGTGTGTATCAGGGTCTCTGAGGACAGGTGTCAATCCATATCTGCCAAGTGACCCTATGTATGGGGAACAGTCCCTATTCTGCTCTGTGTCAGTGTGTATCAGGGTCCCTGAGGACAGGTGTCAATCCATATCTGCCAAGTGACCCTTTGTAGGGGGAACAGTCCCTATTCTGCTCTGTGTCAGTGTGTATCAGGGTCCCTGAGGACAGGTGTCAATCCATATCTGCCAAGTGACCCTATGTATGGGGAACAGTCCCTATTCTGCTCTGTGTCAGTGTGTATCAGGGTCCCCCAAAATATTCAGGCTGTTCTGGGGGCTTAAGGGGATCCTGCAGAGTATTAAAAATAAAGTGTCCATTGGATATATATGTGTGATAGTATGAACATTAGAATTATGTGGACCAGTAGTTAACATTGTCCTGGTGCATGTTGCAATAGTTGTTCTGTAATCCAGTGATTTATAATCACAAATCCCATAGTTTTAAAGGGAGATTATAGAAGCTAATTTGTTTTCTTTCAGACTAGGCAGCAGAGACTGTGCACTGCTCATTATTATATAAAAGATCAGCCTATTTAATTCTACAAGAACATAATCCTTGCTCTACCTTTAGACGCCCAATTTCTAAAATACAAATTGTTTCTATGGAGCAGGATTAGCAAACATGAAAGAATGTTTTTTTTCCCCCTCCTTTTATCTATTGTAATAGTTTAAGGATTTGCGGGTAAACTCACGTGGGAGCATGCATTTAATGCTTGTGTTGAGAATCCTCTGCACTGTAAAAGATGCTACACTAAGAAATGCATATGTCCACACACTTATCTATCAATATAAAAAGAACCAGGCAGAACAATAAACTATCGCAACCCACACAATGACGCAAACTGTTATATTGTTCATCGTAGATTTATTTTAGAAAAAAAGCATTGTGCATTTATCAGGTATCCAAGTCAGACAGCCCAGCTCGTTAGGTATGTTAATTAGTAAAGTAATGTCAGGATTTACCCAGGTAACAGCAGCACCGTGACGTGTAGCTATGAGTTAACGGAACAGTGAAGTTCCATAAATAAGCATGTATTGTGATGTCTGAGTGTGTCTCTAGCAATTTAGAGAGCTTAAATATCTCTGATCCCTGCTAATGTTTCAGTCGTGACTATTCTCCCCATTGTGAAATGTTTTGTATGAAAGAAAGTATTCACATATTAATAATGGCCTATGTGCATTCAGTATTGCAAGTTTCATAATATAAATAAAAGGCTTAGTTCCAAAATATCATCCCCTGTTCTGTTACTCAATTTTTACTTTGAAAGGAAGAAAATAAAGTTAAAAAAACAAACTGGAATAAAAAAAAAAAAAACACAATTCTATGCTTATACTTTTTTACTGCATAAATGAAGTCCCTGCCCCTTCTTGGCTGCTGAAGTCTAGCGCACCCAACATCAGTATGTTTTTGAAATATAGGATTATGACATTTAAAGGTTTATTTACCAAAGTAAGAATTCAAAGTGAATATAAAAAAGGCCAGAGTAGGTAAATTGAAAGCATAGTTGATTCAGAGAATTTTTCCAGTTTGGCTATATATTAACCTCCGATTTGAGTAAGCCGTTAAAGTTTCAGTGATATGTTTACTAAACAGTGAATTTTGAAGTACTAAGAACCATATTATACAATTCCCAAATAATTCCAGTTGGAAATCAAGCTCCGCTGAAGAATTATTCCAGCTTGGCTGTTTATGCTCTTAATTTTGAACATTTTCACCACAATTCGCTATTTTATGAACAAGTCCCACATATAGGGTAATTCACTAAACTGTGATTGTCGAGAATTGAAAACGAAGTTTATATTTAGACAAATTGAAAACGTTTCCCACGTCATCAATATTTTATATTTAGTTATTTTAATCTGAAGTTTAAATTCACTTTAAATTCTCAAAAATTCACATTTCAGGGAATAACCCTGTGAGTGGTTAATATCCTCTGCTACATACAATTCAAACATTTTAAGGGGGCTTTTCACTAAATTTGGTGCTGGGGTAAGTCCACAACACGGCTTAAAAAAAATAGGTCAAAATAATCAAGGTGGAAAAAAAGAGAAGAATAATTTTGATTGTCAGCTCAACAGAACAAGAATTCAGACATTTCCCCATTTATTTTGTTTAAATCTTGTGCTGGTTTGGAATATGTCTATATGGACATAAGCATTTATATTCCATGCTCTCATATGTGCCTTCAATTACGTATTTCCTATGGTGTCCCAGACCATCATTACACTGCAAATATAACGAAGGTCCCAAACTCTGACACTCATTACTGATAATACTGGAAGATATGGTTTATACAGAGCCATATGGGATCTCTGATTCTTTAAAATGAACCTTCTTAATTTTGAGAATTTATTAAAAGTTAATTTTTATCATACCTACGGTCACTGGACAGTCCAGTTCCTTGTTCATAATTCTCTAGGTTCTCTCAGCTGTCAGTCAATGCCTTGTCGTGCATAGGCATTGACTGACAAGGGTGACCAGAAAAGGCCTTCCCCAGAAGATCCCTTTGTTCTTCACCCATAGCATGCGCTGTGGTTGCTATGGAAAATCTCTATCAGGTGCTTCTAGCGCTGGCTAGGGTATATAGGAACTGAGTGAAATCACCATGTTTCGGCACCAGCATGGTGACAATGAAGCCAGCATGCCAATGTCACTGACGAGATTTGCAAATCAAAGACGAGGTCAGGCCGAGCTGTAGCGTAGAGGAGGTGGATGTTGCACGAAGAGTAGCACCCATGAAGTGATGATGGAATGAAGGAAAAGTGAGTAAATCAATATATGTTAAACTGAGTACACCATATATCTTTGTGATATATGGTGTATTCGACATTATGGGAGCAATTTAAGGAAAGAGAATAATTTCATTAAAGGTTCACTTTAAGAAAAAAACAACAACAAACAATGGTAACAAGATAGCACAAGGGAAACATCTGCTACCCCACTGTGCTACCAATGATGTGTCTCAGTTGGGTAGCACATGTTTATTGCAGGATTTCCACCCTCATGATTCTTTGCCAACATTAGAGGGACACTCCAGTACAGACACCTAAAGCACTTAGCTTGCTGAAATCACGAGCTGCAGGCCATAGTTCACTCACCACCTGACCACCAGGGCTTCACCAACAGGTCTCCCCTCCCTGAGCAAAGGTAAGAAGGGAAGGAGTATATAAAGCATATTTTTTAATTTAAAAATGTAAATGTAATTAAAACAGAATCTCATATTTACTTAAATCTGCCACACCCTCACACATAACTTCAAGCACATTCACACACACTGCACCACTCACATACACACACTGCACCCCTTATGCATACATACTGAACCTCTCACCCACACACACACACACACACACACACTGCATTCTCACACACATATTGCACCCATTTAAACACACACTGCACTCCTCAAATGTACACACACACTGCACCCCTCACAAACACACACACTGCACCCCCCTACACACACACTGCACCCCACCACACACATTACATTCCAGACACACACACTAGATCACCTACAAAACGTTGGATCCTCTACACACAGACATACACACATGCTTGTCATTGGTGATGACAAAAGATCCCACAAAAGATCCCTTCTCTGGTTCTGCCCACTTCTCAGGGGGCCGCTGTGTTTCAAAAATGCCCAGGCAGAATTTATTTCCCAGTCCGGCCCTGGCTGGAATGCTTTACCTGGGAAGAGTGTTCCCTCTCTTTTTACATTTTATAAAAAGTGCAGATTTCAATAGAAATTAAATTCAATTAACCTTGTTACACCCACCTGGCTTTCAAGCCAAAAAACAGTCCTGTTACTTCCTGGTTTGTTTAGCTTGATAGAGCAAAACTCAAGGGACAGACAATTATCCAGAGCACCTGCCTTGCAAAGATTTTTAATTAAGCAGACTTGGGAAGCCTGGGATTGGGTTAGAAAGGGGGGGGGGGGGGGGGGGGGGCTTGTAAGAGAACTACAGCTTTTGCAAGCTGATTTTAGATAAACCCCAAATGAAAAAATGTACAATTAATAGCATGCCAGTTATAATTTGGGGGTATATGTATTAAACAGTGATTTGTATTATTTTTGTGTATTTAGGCAGTAGAGTGTTTCTTTAAACGACAGATCAGACCATCACCATTCTAGAAACTTTCTATCTACAGTATCTAACAATTAATAAATAACCAGCAGTATAAAAATAATTGTCTCAAAGCAGGTATAAACCATCATTTCAAATCCATCACTATTGGTGGCATTCCAGGAATGTAGGGTAGCTATGGAGACCATTATGATATAATGCATGCAGAATCTAAACAAAAGTATATATAGATATGTTTAACTTAGACACATTAAATCTCTAACAAAACCTCCACGTTCATGCTCCCTCCTACTCCCCCTGTACATTTAAGCAACTTAATTGATTTTATGCTTGCATTTTTTTCTTGTTTTCTTTATGTTTGTGTTTGGTCTATATTGTTTATTGTAAGATTAAAGCTTGTTTTCTTATTTTTATGAGTATTTGAGTATTTAAAACAAATGCAGAATTCGAAAAGTCAACATTCGAAAAAAAAAACGTGCCTTGAAATGTATTAGATAACACTTAAAATTGTTAGAATAAGCAATAGCAATATTTCAGAATAAATGTAGACAGTTGAAACTACTCAACATGAAATTTAAATTGGAATCGTATGTGGGTTAGGAATGTCCAGTGGAGAGCTGGACTGGGACAACAATTTGGCCCAGGCATTCAGAAGCTGAGCAGCCCAATAGTAGTGTTCATGGGAACACTGCATGTCATGTAACATGTTTATAGGGATGCAGCTTGTGGGGTTGTGTGTGTAGTTGGAACAGTTGCAAGTTTTGTGGAGAGGGCTATTTGTGGTGTAATATGTGTTTGTGTGTCTCGTGGATTTAGCATGTGTTTAAAGATAGTTGCTGTAGTGTGACTGGAGGGATAGCATTTGGAAGAGGAATAGGTGCCGTAGTGAGTGTGGGTGGATAGGGGCAGTGGTGTTTGTGTTTGTGCATGTTTGGGGTGGTAGGGACTGTAATGTGTGTGTGTGTGAGGCTGTAGTTTGTTTGTGCTTAGGGGGGAAAAGGGACTATTTGTCCACTTAATAATAGTGGCTGTAGTGTGTGTGTTTAGGAAGGAAGGTACAGTAGTGTATATACATGTAAGTGTGTGTTTGTGTGTGGAGAAAATAAGCGCTATAGTGTGTGTATGTGTTTAGGTAGGATACTGTCTGTAGTATATTTTTGCAGGGGGATAGGGACTGCAGTGTAAAGGAGCGCTGTAATAAAACATTATAAAAATAAGTAAAGTTTGTTTCCACTTGCTTACCTTTGGATATGGAGGAGGATGGAGTCAGGTCCCTGGTGGGCTGGTTGCTCACCTGGTTGTGCTAATGAGGGCATTAGAGAATTGCCGTGGTAACACAATAGAAGCTCTGATGTACTTGTGGAGCGATTCATGCAACCACTGTCCATAGAGTCTCCTCTTTGGGACCATGCTGGGTATTTCTTTTTCTCCCACTCAGTATTTTACCGTCTGGCCAGATCCTGGTCATACCATGGCATCATTTAAAGTAATTGTTTTACCAGAAAGCAAGTATCAATAGGTAGGAAATTGATACAGTTCTTCTTCAAATTAAGATATGGTTTTCCTCAGCTTGTTGGGTGCCTATTCAGTCCATGAGACATACATCATTTATGTCTGGCAGTGCCAAAGACTGTGCATGAGATGCACATGAGGTCACATACATTTTTGGTAATGTCCCCAAGTATAGATTCCAAAGAGCAAACCCCGTGGGGATATATACGTTGAATACTTTAAAGAAAATGAAAGTGTGAAGTCCAATCAACACAGGCTCCACCATTGTAGGATTGGTTTTAGCCCTCAATAGTATAATAATACAAAAGAAAAAAACACCATTTTTTTTTCTTTTATATTATCATGTATTCAGAATAAGTAATCTTTTAGGACCATTTCCTGGTAAGAAGTCATTGCTATGTAAAGTGCAGATTAAATCATGTTGTTGAGTAGTTCATCCACATATTGTTCCCAACAAACCAATCTCCAAACTTATGGAGGAAAGACCCAAGGATGAACAGGGGTATAATATTTTGCAGATAGATAGTAGGGAATATCCAGTAGTTGAACATTCCCGCAGGCCCTGAAATACCTGCCCTGAGGAAGGATTTAAATAAAATCTGAAAATCTGCTTCAGTAAAAACACTATAATTAGTCATATGATTCCTTTATTTATACAAGCAATAGATACATATTAATGCTATGGGTCACTTAGCTAATTGTTGACATCTTCATGTTTGCTTTGTATGTTATATTCCGCAATTCCGTTAATTATATTTCAACTTGAAATACTTGAAAAGGTTTGCTGCATTTATGTATCTTTTTGGTTCAGTGGCCAAGAGTTATCTTCAAACATGAAATATATCAACTTGTAATTACACACAAAAAAAAACACTGAGCCACAAATATCTTTTCGATGTTATTATTGTTAAACCGAGCTTCTCAAACTTGTAGGGGTAAAGAAACCAAATGGAGTTTTTATATGAATTTTTTTTTTGTAAATATATGAAAAGCGAGAGGTTGAGTACATAATGATGTATGTATTAGACTGATGTATGGGGAAAAAAAAGGTTTGTCTGAATCAGTTCTTCCGAAATGAAATGTTTCAGGAGAATTCGGTTTCATCCATGTGACATTTCAATTGGGACGAATGTTGTCCATAAGATCTTTTTCTGGAAAAACTATTCCGACAAACCAGAATGGCCCAAAAATGCATCTATTAGTGTACTGCTAAATATATACCTAATATAAACATAAATATTTATATATATATATATATGTATATATAAAAAGAAAAAAAGCCTTGCACTCCAACTCACATGAATCTGGACCCGGTGCTTGATTGCACTGAATAGATGCAGACGAAAAAAAATCAGCACTCCCAGGATTTATCCAAAGTGAAATGTTATTTCTTTATTCCAACAGTCAACGTTTCAGTTCCACTGGGGAACTTTCATCAGGACAGAATACAAAATACAAGTAAAATCAATCGAGTTAAATAACAGTAGTAATCAATTTTACTCACAGTTCAGGTGTATAAGGAATCAATCAACCTATCCTCCGAGCTTCTGGGCGGGTGCAGGGCGGTTCAATAATGCTAAACGCGCGCTCAGTTTACTTTCTGATTGCCCGCGTCCTCCATCACCATGGAGACGTCGGGCGCATGAACGATTGCTAATAGAATCATCCTCTGCTTCCTGAATGCCCGCGTCCTCCATCACTATGGAGACGTCGGGCGCATGCGTAATTACAGATAGGATCGTCCTCTGCACCCTATCCCTCGCACGGAGGCAGGAGAAGGCACAAAATCATAACTTACACATTAGTGAGCTCCCTCTATCAGGGAGAACATAAGCAAATCCTCCTCTTTAGATAAATAACACACTCTGTAAGCCAGGTACACAAATAAACTTAAAGTGGCCATATAGAATACAGAATACAGTGAGCACATTTACAGTGGAATACTGATAAATTCAGAGATCATCAAAATGCTGCAAAAATTAGTCTAGATATACATATATTGAAAAGAAACTCTATATACAATATTTACAACTACTGAAAGGAGGATCACTGGAGAAGTGATCAATGTAGTGTGTGACACTGCTATGGTACTGTGTCTGCAAAATAAGTGAAAAAAGTATGACAATATATACAAAATGTAAAAAAAGTGAAAAAAGAAAGTGCTAGTTATGTCATAAATACAAGTGATACTGCATAATATTATAAAATGACATGCAATATTTAGATGTGTGTGTTCTCATATGAGCATAATACAGGCTCCTAAAAAAGCCTGCAATGTTGTGCATTGTACCAACCCTATTCAGAGGAAAAAACGAGAAAGATTATTTTAAGTGTAAATCAAGTGCCCTCTCTATATGCTCTTCAATCTAATCGTAATGAGCACAAGCAAGCGGGATTTCTATTTCCTCCCCCATCATAACTGGAGCCCTCAAGATTACTATAATGAAGTACATTTAATAAAAAATATACCAAGGAATTAAAAAAATGGAATTAATCCAAAATTAATTAAATTTAAAAATATAAAGAAAGCCTAATTAATCAAAAATTCTCTTCTTATATGCTGATACGGTAAGCATATATAGCCCAAACTAACTTTGCCCTACCAAATACTGTACATAACAAGCCTTAATTCGAGCTTCCTACAGCCCATAAATTGTCAGAGAAAAGACATATATGAAAGTTTCTCATTTAAGCCATTGGGAGCCAAAGTCCCCAACTTCTGGATACACCAAGTCTCTTTTTGTAGTAATTGTTGCTGTCTATTGCCACCTCTTCGAGAAATTGGGAGATGATCAATCGCTATACATTTCAATGAGGATAGCGGATGGTTTTTCTCTAAGAAGTGTCGTGCTACTGGCTTATCTGACTTTGTGTCCCTATAGGCCAACCTGATATTATTATTATTATTATTATTGCAATTTATATAGCGCCTACAGATTCTATAGCGCTTTACAATATTATGAGAGTGGAGATTTAGCTTTAAATAGGACAATTACAAGAAAACTTACAGGAACAATAGGTTGAAGAGGACCCTGCTCAAACAAGCTTACATTCTATAGGAGGTGGGGTATTAGAAACATTAGGACAGGAAATATCAAGTAGGGTGGGAGTGAAGCAGAGCTGGAGGAGAGAGCAAAGCACTGTCCCATAGGAGATAGCAAGATACAGGTATGTAAGGTAGAGATTACTCTGGGAAGCTATAAGCTTTCCTAAAGAGATGGGTTTTAAGGCTCTTCTTAAATGATTGAAGACTAGGGGAGAGTCTGATGGCAGTAGGCAGGCTATTCCATAGGAAAGGAGCCGCCCGCGAGAGGTCCTGCAAGCGCGAGTTGGCTGTATGGGTGCGAGCAGCGGTCAGGAGGTGGTCACGGGCAGAGTGGAGAGACCAAGAAGAGGCATACCTATGGATCAGTGAAGAGATATAAGAGGGGCTAGAATTGTTCAGTGCTTTAAATGTATGGGTTAGCACTTTGAATTGACATCTATAGGATACAGGGAGCCAATGTAAGGACTGACAGAGGGGTGAGGTGTGAGAGGACCGACTAGTGCAGAAAATAAGTCTAGCTGCAGCATTCATTACAGACTGTAGAGGGGCAATACGGCTTTTGGGGAGAGCAATCAGGAGAGGGTTACAGTAATCCATGCGGGAAATTACTAGAGCATGGACAAGCTCCTTGGTAGCATCTTGCGTAAGAAAGGGGCGGATGCGGGCTATGTTTTTGAGTTGGAATCTACAGGATTTGGCAACATACTGGATGTGAGGCTCAAAGGTGAGGCCAGAGTCAAGTATGACGCCAAGACAGCGCGCTTGCAAGGATGGACTTATGTGGATATCACTGACTTGAAGGGAGAGCGAAAGAGGAGGATCAGTATTAGGAAGAGGAAAGACAAGGAGCTCAGTTTTAGAAGGATTGAGTTTCAGAATCAGATGGGAGGACATCCAGTCAGAGATGACATCCACGTTGCAGGATGGCCGGGGAGAGGTCTGGGGAGGAGAGATATATCTGAGATATATATAGCAGGACACTGCATTTTCCTGCCATTAGGTTCACAGATCAAGTGAGAAGTGACCAATAGAATGAAATTACATATTATATATTTAGTAAATGTATCATATATAAGTATATATATATATAGTATTTATATATATATATATATATATATATATATATATATATATATATATATATATATTTTAACTGCTCCTTCATTTTCCCCTCAGTTTGTCACTTCTTGCTTGATCCATGAATAAAATTAACACTTAGTGGCTTTCCCCTAGTGATCAATAAACAATCGATGAATTCAGAGTACGACGTAACATTATATTTATAGACTCCACACCTGGTGTATTAACCCATCATCTGCAGCATTCAACCCCAGTTAGACTGCAATAACCCCACACTGTGTCAAAGTGTTCAGAGTATTCACAGTGAATTTCACATTTAAGTCCAAAGTAGCCGAAATTACGATATAGCAGGCTTGGAGAATGTTTCCAGTTTGGTTACTCTGACCTTAAATTTAAAAATCACTTTGAAATAATTTTGAATTCCCCACAATTTTCCCTTTAGTAAATAACCCTGAGCATGTCTAAAATATACCTGGGAACCTACTCGGGCAAAGCGGATACGCAATGCCATCCTGGGTTCTATAGACGTCATAAATCACAAAGAATAAAGCCGGATTACTAATGGATGTCTCTGTATGTGCCATTTATAGTACATAACTTTTTACTTTTTTTTTAAGTTTTGTTCCTGTAGGAGACTGGGGATTTTAATTATTAAACAATTATAGTCTGTACATTTATTGCTAGTGAATTAAGAATATTTTTTTTAACCAAAATTCAAATGCAACTGTGAATTAATAACTACCTTTTGACATCTCCCAATCAGCTAGCTTTTCAACTTAATTACTTGAGTCTAAATTGTGCAATTCTCCTTAATTTTATGTTTACTTAGTAAACCACAAGGTTTTCTGTGTTTATTTGTGAGTTGGCAACAGATGCCTCTTATCGCCCCCAGTTGTTATCATTAACATCGGAATGACTAGTAACATGGGAATTACTTAATACAGAAATATAAACTAAACCTAACTGCATGTTTTCTGGTTGTGAAACTAAATTATGGGTTCAGTGTTGCTCTATAAACATAAGAGGCAAACGTATTGTAATTAGGCTAGATATTATATTAATTTAGGTGATATTTCAATCCAAACTGTGTTAATCAAAACCAATCATTTTGACAAGGATAACCACAACAGTTTGTGAAAGTGCAGGTAGCTCAGACAACCAGCAGATGGCGCCCACTGAGTTCTAAGAAACATTAGTCACATACACTCCAGACTTAAACATCTCTATTGGGAAAACTCAAAATTCGCTATGAATTTTAACAAGTAACATTTTTTTTTAAACAAAATATACACTGTTAAAATACGGTAACGTTTTAATAGACTCGGACATACTTACTACAGGCGGAATAATGGTTAAAACAATGCTTACTGTGCCCCGTCAGAACGATTTTAGCATGCACATTATCCCTGTGAAGGATGGGGTAAATTTAGCTCAGTATGTCAGGCTGATTACTACGGCCCTGAAAGGTGATTTAAGAACGCCATCACGTTTGATTAAGTTGTTTTGCTCAAGGAGTCCATCAATTAACAATTTAATATGATCTATGTTAGAGACTGTTAGGACTGTTCACTAATCTGGGAAATGACAAGGGAATTACAAAACAGCCAAGCTGGGGAACTGAGTTGGAGAAAATTTCCAATTCAGCTACTTTGGCCTAAAAGTTGCATTCCACTTATTGTATCTCCAGAATTCCATGTTTAATGGAACTGACTGCAACATGAATAATCTATTATCTAAGTTAGCGCTGTGTTAAATAAAGCTTTATAAAATGAGGGATTGTTAGCAAAACTGGAGCTTTTTCTAACTAAGAAACTCTTCTTAAAAATATTAATCATTATAAAGAACATAAAAAAACATGATATGCAATAAATTGCTACCCTGTAATTCTAAAGCCAGCCTAAACATGAGCATTTACATGCTATGAAAGGAAGACATTCCCTGATTATAATTGTGCTTAAGTCGGGTTTTTTTCTCTTCCACAGTAAAGTATTTTGAGTGACTGTGCATCTCCTTACAGATATGCTTTATCCCAACATCTCTAAGGTGAGCATTTAGTGTCTTTGTGCAGAGCCTGAATACGCTGAACGACATTCCTGCAAACATTGCAGGAATTTAGTAGGAAGCACTTCTAGTAACTGTCTGAGTGATAGCCACTAGAGGTGTCCTTAGGAAGAAATGTCAACATGGAATTTTCACAGGGAAGGCAATGTTTACAAATGAAATGAGAGACTGCAGGGACAGTCTATTTACACAAATTTAACTAAAATAAGCTGTAGTGGTTCTGGTGCTGAGAATGTGATTTAAAGGACATTAATTATTGTCATTATGTAGTCGTTTCATGAATACATTGATAGTCATGGACCGGAAAATTTGCCTCCTTTATAAATGTGATACTTGCCCTATTGTTAACGAGAAGCCCCATCATTATACAGCGTATTTTTGTAGGCGTCTTGCTTATATGTCTTTAAATTGATGATATGCATATCCTATGCATTCATGGTTTCTTTTACTGCTTGGTTTTTCACTACACTGGGAAGTTCGGAGAGCTGACAGGGGAATTGCAAATTGCAATTGAAAAGTTCATACCAAAATAACTGAACCCAAAAAGAAAATGCTTGTTATTCAGCTCAGCTATTTCATCCTAAAATTTGCCATGCATTTGACAATATTCCACAATTCTCAGTTTAGTGAAATAATACTGTGTTAAGCAACAAAATAGTTCAGATAGGCACCTGTAATTTCCACAAACAGAGAATAGCTAGAACAGCTAGGGAAAGTGGTCATGACTGACTCATGATTGGGACAATGTATGTGAATGTTATGTTAGTGGAAGAGTCATCCTCTTACAGTTAGTCGCAATGCAGCAACTCTTCGTTGATACGTCAATCAGCTGCTGGTCTTGACTTAATGTTCAGTAAATTATTAGTGATTCTCCCTTAGTCCACATGGAGGCACTCCAGAGCCAACATCAGACCCATACCATTGCCATGGCACCCTTCTGAGAGCTGTACTAGAGAGGCTTCCACACACCAGACTTGTGCATAATAAAAACGTTTGTTTTGGCCAAGGCACACGTTTTTGGGGTGGGTGAATTTCATCCATATGCTACTCAGGAAAATTAATCAGATTAACTAAATAGGTGCAACATTTATCCAATCGTCTTTTCCCCTTATTTGGTTCATAAATCATGTAAGAACCCAATCTATATTATGTTGAAAATTATAAAGCTAGATTGTTTTTCCCCTCTGTTGGTCACTTCTCACTTGATATGTTAATAAACTCAACATTTAGTGACTTTCCCGTACCGACCAATCATTTTTCCCTCATCTCTTTTTGTGTCATGATGGAATTCAGAATCACAAATCAAAACAAACATGCTCGTTTATTTCAAAATTTTGGTTTGATTTGTGATTCATCTACATGTTGGCTTGTAGTTCAGGAATTTGTGTGATGTGCCTTAATTCTGATGAATTGCAGACCATAATAACATGAATACGTCAACCAGACACTTCAATTTCTCCTTTGTACCTTCCTTTCTCAACGTGTGGCTAGGCTTCACCTGCTACCATTAATGGTGAAAAGCCAGTATAATTGGTTTAGTCTTGAGCCCCAGTCTTAATAGGTCTCTTTGCAGTACTGCCAGCTCCAGCTGCTAGTCTGAATCTCTGTGGCAAACCATCTGCCTGGATCTCCTCCTTCCGCTGTCTACATGGTACTAGGAACTGAGGAGAAGTGTACCTAGCTACAAGGTTATCTGGCACCTCGGGTGGAAACGTCAATTCTCCTCCTCCAAACTGTTGATATTACTGTATCTTACTAGATCATTGGTAAATGACAGAATGAAAAGGTAGGCAGCAAGGTTGGGTACACTTTGACAAATCTTTAGCTTTGGTTAGAGGTCTGGGCCTACAGCATTTGGAAACTGCTTATTGTCTTCTTTGTGTGACAGTTGGTAGCTGCTAAGTTACATCAAAGCTCACTGGTTCTGGTTAATTAAACCATGGCCAATACCCTTAGCCCATAAGAAAATTCTTATTTTGTTATTATTAGGCAAGAATACTCAGAAGGGAAAAGGGGTCATATACTTAAGCAGTAATGATATCTCCTCAAAGCTTCTGGAATGACTTGTCTTTCCCCATTTGGCTTGCTTTCACAATTCCAAATCTCTACTCGACCCTCTTCAATCTGGCTTCCATTCTTTCCACTCTACTAAGACCACTTTTATAAAAAAGTGACTAACAATCTAATATCTGCTAAATCCAAAGGCCATTACTCCATACTAATTCTTCTTGACCCCTCTGCTGCCTTTGACAATGTTGATCATGTCATCCTTCTTCAAGATCTTCAATCCCTCAGTGTTTGTGACACTGTCCTCTTGTGGTTCTCTTCCTATCTCTTCCAGTGTTCATTCAGTGTCTCCTATTCTAATGTCACCACCTCCCCCCATCCTTTCTCGTTTGGAGTCTGCCGAGGCTCTGTTTTTCTCTTTACACTGCCTGTCTTGGCAATCATTTTCATTCCTTTGGATTCTGCTAACATCTGTATACCAATGACATCCAGATATATCTCTCCTTCTAATCTCTTCCCCCGCTCTCTTAGAATGCATCACTGCTTGCCTTTCTTCCATCTTTGATTAGATGTATTCCCACTTTCTGAAACTCAATCTCTCCAAAACGTAACTTCTTATTTTTCCTCATCATAATATTGATCTTCCTCATTTTCCCTGCAAGTTGATCCATCCGTCCTTGCAGTCTGTTGTCACATCCTGCTGATTCCATCTTAAAAAACATTGCCTGCGTCCTCCCCTTTCTTACACAAAATGCTGCTTAGGAGTTTGTTCATGCTCTAGTAATTTCTTACATGGAATACTGTAATTCTTTCTTAAATGGTCTCCACAAAAGACATACTGCCTTGCTACAGTCTATACGTAGTGAATACTGCCACCAGACTGATTTTACTTTCCTGTGGCTCCTCTCACTCCTTGCCCCTCTGTCAATTCTTACATTGGCTTCCTATATTCTATAGAAGTTAATTCAAAATATTAACCCTTACCTATAAAGCTTTAAATAACTCTAGCCCTTGTTACATTTCTTTACTAATTTGTAGGTACACCTCTTCTCCACGCTGTAACCTTCTCCTATTTGCTGCTCTCTCCTTTACTGCTAACTTCTTGTGTCTTACAGACAGCTCCTTTCCTTTGGAAATGCCTGACAACCCCTTCAGACTCTCCCCTAGTCTTCAATCGTGTAAGAAGTCCCTCAAAAACCACCTCTTCAGGAAAGCTTATGGCCTCCCAGAGTAACTTCTATTTCACAAACCTCTCTCTTAAAGGGTCACACTCCACTCCCACCTCCAGTTCAGCTACTTTCCCACCTGTTGCTTAGTTGCTATCCCCTTCAATGCCCTTCTTGTTGTGTTTTTATATCATACCTAGATTGTAAGCTCGTTTGAACATCAATTATTTGCTCTTGTTACATTTTGTAATTGACTCAAAGTAAGTTGGCGACATATAAATGACAATAATAATTATTATAAAAAAATGTTTAAATGGTCCTCCATCCTGAATTACAGTCTATGCTACATTACTGCAACCTAATCCACCTAACATTTATATTAACTAAATCTCAGCTTCAATTTGGTTAGACTGAAACTTTTCATGTCAGCGCATGACATATTAAGAAATTAGGACCAAACTACACCTTTAATTTACGATAATCCAATGTACTAAGCACAATGGAGGCATCATTACTTCTACAATATGCCATGACTTATTATTTGTATGAAAAAATGATAATGATTAGAATGACAATAAGAGCTCCAGAATAAGATTATAGCTTTTCCAAATTATAGTTATTGTGTAATTGCTGTGAGAGGCCCATGAAGGAAAGAGCAAAGAAATTATAATCCGTAATATGTCAGATCTTCTGTAGTCCCTCGGTATTAAACAATGTCTTTGCTTACAATAAATTTAAGTTAAAGAGGTGATCTCTATGTGCTGTGATCATTGTGACACATCATAAATTATACCTTACATAATGCAAGCAGCCAGCTGTTATAACAAAGGCCCGCATGTGCTAAGTGAAGTCACAATTTTGTAGCAATTATTCATTTATTATTGTTATTCTTTATGAAAAACCTTATGAGTAATTGCGTAAAAATGTCCCTGAAACGCGTTGGTCCTTAGCCATGAAATAGAATATTTGAGGGGCTCTTAACATGAATGAATGCATATTAGGAATGTTATCTTTGAAATATTCCCTCTCCATGTTGCTTATGGTGGTGACAGGATATGCCCTACTACATTCTATGACCAAGGGGACTTGTTTGATGGGGACCAATCCTGTAAACATTCTCTATATTAGTCATGTCAATGTACAGTCAAGGGGAAAAATAACGTCAACCTGTGGCATTTTTGCAAATTACAGCAATTACAATGCACTTTGTGTAGTAACAGTGGATGTACTTGCACCATAACCTATACAACATACCCTGTTACGGTGCTTTGATTGTTACTTTCAATAATTTTTGTAATTCTAGATTTATATTGCAACATCTTCCAGAAGTGATATACCAATCTGAAGGGTTTGCTTTTTTTTTTTTTCTTTCATCTACAAGATGTGTTAGAACCCACATATTATGGAAAAAAAATGCTTTTAATACAGTTTATATTTATTAGGAAACTTTGATGTAAGGACACTTTAGCAGAGCCACTCTGATGATTTGCTGCATTGAACCTCCCTTACCTCACAAGGGTGATATCATCTGTGAACCTTCTAGCAATTACTATCATATCAACCTTTTCTCAAGGAATGCTTACTTCTCCTGCGCATAATTGGGGTTAGAGAACAACAGGGTAAATGGTGTCAGCCCTTACAATTAAAGTTAGGAGTTCTGCGTCTTTAAGTAGGGGCTTTGGAACATGAAATCACATGAGTAACACAGTAGAAGAGGTCTAAGGAAGGCAGAAGAAGACGATCATGAGAACTTGTATTAATTGAATCATCTTTTTATGGATAATTATGTTATCATTTTTTATGAGCGCTGTACTAGCTGAGCCTTGCATCGTTACTGTTCTCATATTTCTCTAAGACATTAAAATGTCTAAACAAGGAAAGATAAATGAATCTTGGTAACCATGGATAGTTGTAGACGTTGAAACACATTCCTGCTCCCCTCCCTAGTTCGGTTTTCTGTGGATGTTCTCACATGCCTTGAGCACTGCTTGACATTTTATATTAGAGGACTTCTGTGCACCATGTCTCAACCTTCGAAGGAGTGTCCATCTCTATGTATCATATTCAGGTGTGCACAGCCGGAATTGCTATTGTTTGTGGGATCTAATTTAACGGGTACTTTAGAATTACTTTCCCCACAAACAGTGATAGTTTTAAAGACATTTATTGACTTGGTCATTTGTAAATTATGAAGCAAGCAGATTCCACCTTTTTTTTGTTGTTGATAATTTGATAAGCTATACCCTGCAGGAGTTGTATTATTCCCGAAAATGAAAATAAAAAATGTAACTTAATTTAGGTTTGTGACGGTTTTTGTTAATATGCTGCCCCCTAAAGGTGTTTCATGCTCCTACATCTCCTAACGATATTAATTTACACAAATGTTTCCTAAACTGATAGCATAGACAACTTTGAGAACTATTTTTCACTTAAATTTGAGCATAGACAACTTTGAGAACTATTTTTCCCTTAAATTTGAAATTCTCTTTGAATTCTGACTTTAATAAATAACCCTGTAATTGTCATTGCTTTTCATAACTTTGTTATTGATTTCTTGCTGTGAAATCCAGCTATATACTCATACACATTGCATAGTTGCCAACAGTCATGTTTTTGTCAGGACAGTCCTATGTTTTAGGCTTTTGTCCCAGCAATAAAAGGTCTTAGGAACTAACCCCATTACCTGGCAATCAGGAAATCAAACTCGCCTCCCATCACATAATGCTGCCTCCTTCTGCCCTTCTCTGCTTCTGTCCTCCACCTTCAAATTTAGCAATGGTACTCCAACTCCCTCCAAGTCCACAGTGGCATAACTCTGCCTACCCCATTAAAAAGCTTGTGACTCTGCCCCACCTGAAATTTAACTCCTCCCCCAGCTCACTTTGACGCCCACTGTCTGTCTCCACCCCCTTCTTCGAAGTACGTGTTCCCAGTTATGAAGCTCTGCATGCTCCCCGATATCTGCGCCTTTAGATATGACCCTGTCTTTTTCCCTGAGCTGCCCATGAGCTAGGATGGAAGAGGAGGGGAGACAGAAGGGAGATAACCTAGACCAGCAGCAGCCCACTCCTACCAGCCTCAGCCTACCCTAACCTGCTATAATCCATTCCCATGACGATTTGTGTGTCTTGTGTGTACATCTGTGTGTGTGCGTCTACATGTTTATATGTAAATACAACCCCTGCATTCATACACCCTTGTTTTACACAAATTCCTACAAAGCACTCCTACATTCAAACACCCAGACACTACACACAAAAACACCACTACATTAAATGCCAGTACCACACACAAATACACCCTTGCATTTAAATGCCACCACTACACACAAATAGATACCTATATTTACATACCAACCCCAAAGAAAAACACACATATATACACACACATAGAGTTTCATTTCAGTATTTGTGTGTTATTAGTTTAAGCAGACTGTGATTGTTTATTGTTGTGACTTAGATGATGATCAGATCACATTTTATGACCAATTTGTGCAGAAATCCATATCATTCCAAAGGGTTCACATACTTTTTCTTGCAACTGTATATATATAGCACCATGCAAGTATTGGGAAATGGTAGACCCCCAGCTGACAAGCATCATGGGAATTATACAGCCATTGAGGAGCAATTTGGCCACCCCGGCTCTAGAGATGGGCACACATAAACTTGCACTAAAAATGTTGCTGGCCTGGCATTTCATAGCCTTTTCTCTCCATCTGTGTCTAAAATACATGTGAAGACTTGCATGAAGGGACTTCCTTCCCGACAAGTGGAGCTCTGTGATATATTCATAATGAGTTTTATTGCTGTGGTGGGGCTGTTTCACATAATCATGGTGTGGAGCTCTGTGATACACTCATGCACATCACGCATTTCTCAGAGTTGGGTTGCTCTGTGATACACTCATAAACAACACACCTTGCTGTGAGTTGTGCTGCTGTGGAGCTATGTGTTAAACTCTTACACCACATATGTCAGTATAAAAAAATTAAAAAATCCCAATATAATGCGTTTGCTCACTATGCGGTGTGTCTGAATCTTAATTTTAGTGAGTAGGACTAGGGTAACATTTTTTTCTTTGTATACCGGTAGCCATATGTCTTGGGCCAGCTCTGCTTATGTTTAAAGGGACAATCCGTTTTACTGGCACTGCAGGTCCCCTCTCCCTCCCACCTCCCATCCCCAGTTGCTGAAGGGGTCAAAACCCCTTCAGTGACTTAACAGAGGCAGCGACGATGTTCCTCGGCGCTGCTTCTTGGTCCACCCATGCTCCTCTGTCACCACGTCAGCCGCCTGGGGAAACTGATCACGCCCGCCAGCGGGGGAGTCCTAATGCGCATTCGCTGCAATGCCGCGCACACGCATTAGACCTCCTCATAGGAAAGCATTGAAAATGACTTCAATGCCTTCCTATGGGAATTTTAGTGACGCTGGAGGTCCTCACATAGCGCATGTGCTATAATCCCGGAAGTGCCCTCTAGTGGCTGTCTAGTATACAGCCACTAGAGGAGAAGTTAACCCTGCAAGGTAATTATTGCAGTTTATAAATACTGCAATAATTACAGTTGCAGGGTTAAGGGTAGTGGGGGTTGGCACCCAGACCACTCCAATGGGCAGAAGTGGTCTGGGTGCCTTGAGTGTCCCTTTAAAGAAAACTTCTATGGGATTTCCTGGACTTCATTGCGGAAGTTGGAATATATATTACAACAGCACTTACTGATTACTAAATGGATCTCAAAACCTCAAGTGGATTTTTTTTTACAACTATATTGTTGTGTCAACCTCAATGCCTTTTGGTCTTGTCAAGCTGCAACAAGTGGTGTCATTAAATATTAAATGACAGAATGCAATTTCCGTTAAAAAACATGTTTAGCATTTAAAAATGCAGGGTTAATTTTGCTATGCTCATAATGCAAAAAAAACTAAAACAAAGTTCCATGCAACAAACCAATTGAGAGGCAGTTTATTTTCAGACTTTGTAACTACATTTTGCAGATCAGGTTTTGACTTAACTATTTATTGAATCAAACTAAAAGAAACACCAGCGTTGAGTATACAAACCTGTACAAATGCTGCAGTATCGCAAGTTGCAGATTAGTTTTAGGTCCCCTTCATTTACGTAAAAAACTTTTTTTTACACACTTTTTCTCCCACACTTCCTCAATGTTGCCAGCTATTCTATCTCCTGCAATGTAATCCAGCTCTCTCACCAATGGTCAATCCAATACTCCTATATAAGGCTTTACTGGTTCTTTCATTGTAATGTATGTAATGATCATAATACTTGGAATTTTAATGGGTTGTAAACCACTGCCCATTTCATCTCCTTAATTAATGAATTATTAAATCTTTAAAAGGACACTTTAGTCACCAGAATAACTACAGCTTAATGTAGGTGTTCTGGTGAGTATAGTATCTCTGTGCAGGCTTTTCAATGTAAACACTGCCATTTCATAGAAAAGGCAGTGTTTACATTACTGCCTAAGAACACCTCCATTGGCAGTCACCTAGATGTCCACAAGATGTGCAGTACTGACATTCAGTATGTCCATGCTGTCAATGTATGGAGAGCTGATTGGTACAGCAATGTGTGTTGCCATGCATGTGCAAAGACCTCCCAATGCTTTCCTATGGGGAAGAATTGGATTGGCTGAGATTTTGATCATATCAGTCAAGGAGGCGCAATGGGGGCGGAACCAGCCACATGGAAAAAAGGTATGTTTTATGCCCTTTTAAAGGGAGGCAAGGGGGGCGGCCACATAAATTGTGCTTTTAACACTATAGTGTCAGGAATACACAATTGTATTCCTGACACTATAATGTTCCTTTAACCCCTTAAGGACACATGACGTGTCTGACACGTCATGATTCCCTTTTATTCCAGAAGTTTGGTCCTTAAGGACTTAAGGAGCAGATGTCACCGTTTCCCAGTGGCATACTACTGTCTCTAAATACCTAATGCCAGCAAAAGAGAAACCTGTTTTTTTTATAATCAGTGGCTGCAATCACTAAATATTAATCTTAAGAGGTGAGATCCTTAAAGGAAGGATTGTTTGGATACAGGGATATACAAAAGGTACATCCTCAGATGTATTAATATAAGTGTCATGTTGCTTTGCCATCTTGAAAGGCTGGAAAAGCATCACTATAATTGTAATCGTACAACCATTTGGGATTTACATTTTGCCCTACTGGATTATCTTTATCAAGTTAAAAAAATATATAGGGGGAGATTTATCAAATAGTTCTGTTCTGAAAATGTGGTACAAAAATGTAACACCAGGCTGGTCACCGGTAGAATTCAATTTTTTGATTCCACCGGTTTACATGCTGATTAAGCCATATTTAGTACTTTGGACCATTTTTTACAGAACACTTGCTATCCCACTCCCACTGTATCCAAATATGACAGTCAATCCAGAACATCTGCTTTTTTTGTAGAAATTTACTTAGCTGTCACCTTTTGCCAGTACTGCCCCTTTCAAGTAGGAAATGTGAAGCCAAGCTGGTCCTTCCATTGCATTGTGGAGGAGAAGTACTGATCCCCTGCACCCATGTATGAACATCACACGTGTGAATACTCAGTAATTCCTCATGCAACTAGTGAAAGGAAAATACATGGACATGAAAAACATAGATCCACATGGAACATCTGTATCACTTAATACAATTAATTTAAAACATAATGCTGCATACTTCCTCTTAGACATGAGAGGAAATGGTCTTGATGGTATGGTGCAGTCGGTCTTTACATTTTATTTTCTAACAGGAACACATGCATCTGGTATCATGCAAAAAAATACGGATGTTTATTAATTTTTTTCTTTAATCATTTTAGTAATCTTTCAAATGAATTCATGTACTTTGGTGTCCAATTATCATTATAAGGGAAGAAGATGTTTTAAAGAAAGCTGGGCGGGTTTCAGAAAATTGATTACATCATTTAGTCACTGAGGTCATTTAAATGATGTAATGCTTGGTTCTTTTCCAACTTAATAGACAAAGGTACATGTGTCACTTGGCCACTTCAGAATGTTTCACAGCATAATTTTATATACATGCCTCTAATTCATGATCTACTGCACATGTATGGAGAGGGAGAGAGAGAGGGAGAGGGAGAGGGAGAGGGAGAGGGGGAGAGGGAGAGAGGGAGAGAGAGAGGGAGAGAGAGAGAGAGAGAGAGAGAGAGAGAGAGAGAGAGAGAGAGAGAGACACAGAATAGATGTCCTCACATCATTGGCTAGCTGACCATCCACGTCTCTTTTATTCTAAAGGCTCTGTACACACCTGCAGAATTTAGAGAAGCAGATTGAAAACTTTCAGGCTAGTTGCCCCTTGAGAATCCTTACCATTTGGCTGTTTACATGTTTGGTTGATTTTTTCATTTGTATGTTGTTGCTTTGTCTGTCATAACATCTTGCAGATGCTAATGACCTGTGCTTATTAATACGTACAGATTTTCACAGCATGAATCTTGCTCTCTCTCGCTGTGACCTGTCAGATTCTTCACCAGGAGAGACCTGGTGGGACCCTGATAATGGGTGGATGGAACTAATGTTTAAACAAAGAATGTAAAATAAAGAGCAAGGGGGGGAGGTGATTCTGTTAGAAAGCAACAGTCTGCGAGAAGCACCTTCAATTAAGATGAAAGAGAAGGGGGTGGGGTGTGTGCATGTTCTGTAGTTGTCTCCATGAGAAAAATATATGTGTGAGGCTCATTTTGGTATCAGGACATCTACATGTTAATGCTGCCTGCAACACACACAAGCAGATCTGCAAGGGAAGGAGCAAGTAGAGACCAGCTTGCACTATGTATGTCGATTTCTATTTTCTGTTTGTGATACATTTGTAGCAATATCAGTAGACTTGTAGAATTCCTTTATTTTTTTTTATTTTTTTTTTGTCTTAGATGTTGCATATGATTTTATTGCTTGAACTGGGCATCACTGGCTGCTTTGTTCATTTTAAACCGATTTAATTATGTCTCATTCCCCCACCCAATGCTGCAAAGGCTATTTAGCGTCTCGTTTTGTGAATCCTTTGCAGTCAGTGCTTTGTGATCGTTTGTTTTGCTTTTTGTTTGTTTGTTTGTTATCTCGTATTGAGTGTGTTGCATCGCTGGATTCCTGGATATATCTGTGGGTCTCAGCATGCTATTGTCAGGAAGTTAATCTATACACAACTAAGAACAGTCTGCTGCAGCATTTGCTACCTGTACCCTTCGATGCTGCACCCCTTCCCTGTCCTTTATTCTGTTTATGTATGTTAATCTAATTTTCCATAGCTTGATAGCTAAACTAGTGATATTATTATTATTATTATTATTATTATTATTATTGCTATTAATATCATTTACATCCATTACATATTTGTTATATTTATTCACCCCCTTGTGCTTGTCAAGTTAAATAACAGTATCAGATTCTCATGTAAGTGTTTCTTCTGGGTGCATATTAGTAACCCTTTATGTGAGATATATATTTTTTTTTTCTGCAGATTTTTCTTAACTCAATTAATTAAATAGCTTGGCTATTTGTTGTAGATCACCCCTTGTACCAAGATATTAGTTGTGCTGTTGATGTTTGCTTTAGAATGTTCGAATCTATATTTCAGTGCTGATACAATAACATACAACTATTGTATCTCACATTCGTTAGAATACAGTGAGTGATGGTTGTTGAATGATCGTTCAGTAGGTCCCCCCTCCCTCATCTCATCAGTTAATTCCCATTAGTTTTATTTCTCTGTTTGGATCGAGCTTAATTTGCCTTTGTGTCTCCTAACTTGCAGGATGGCTCGGTTCGGAGAGGTAGTGGCTGGCAGACTGAGTTCTGGAGATGGGGTATCAGAAAGGAGCAAGACCCTTCAAGGCTCTCCAGCTGCTCCGGTGGGGACCCAAGCAGCCTTCAAACAATCCAAAGCTCAAAGGGCAAGGACTATGGCTTTATACAACCCTATCCCGGTCAGACAGAACTGTTTCACGGTGAACAGGTCTCTCTTCATCTTTGGAGAAGATAACATTGTCAGGAAATATGCGAAGAAGCTTATCGACTGGCCATATCCTTTATATTATCATTTTGCTGGGATTTGCAACCTCTAGGAAGGTATATGCTAACGTCCCTTTAAGTGCAGGTACAGTTCCTGGCTCTGTCTGTAAGTCGGTATACTGAAAATCAGGTAAGTACTCCTTTCACTTTAACCCCTCCCTAAATGTGCCTGGGTACAACCATACAATGCAATGGGGTGAAATTAGATCAAAAAGCAATAAACACATTGTTGTCATGGTTAATCGCACAATCCTCTTCCTTAATGGAATTATATCTCCTGCTAGTCTGTATGATAATAATAATATTAACCCTGATGTATTGGTGTCTTTGTATGCCTATGGTAGCATGATGCACCGATGTTCATTTTGACTTATATATAAAATAAATAACAATGTATTTGTGTGATTCCATCCAGACACCTCGCTGAGCAGTTTTGAGTTATTCTCTGCCCTGGGATGTATCTCTCTCCCCCCTCCCCCCCTCTGAAAGTATTCCTGAGCAGAAGTTCACCTGTTATTCAGTTACATTGTAGCATGGCTGTGCTAGAGCAGAAGAGGGCGATCAACACCCCCAGCACCCCCCTTCTTCTTATCGCAATGATTAATTATTAAAAACCCTGATGCTCATAGATATGCTCCGCTACCGCAATACAATCACTTCTAGTGTAGTGATGACAAATCATCCTCTTTTCAGATTCAGTCATCCCTGACAACACACTTACAATATAATGAAAACAGCCAAGTGATCTCTAAAGCGGGAGAGCATGTTTAATAGTGCTTAGAATGGCGATGCTTTCCAGTGACTTGGACTCAGTTTCAGCACCATGGACAGAAGCTCATTGAGCTGTATAATGGATCTGTTGTCAGTTCCATGGACAGCAGCTAGAAATGACCGTAGCCCTGTCCAGCTACATAGTGTCTGTGATTTTAGAGGATTGTTTCTGTCAATGATAATATACCTGTCCAGCTATATAGTGTCTGTGATTTCAGATCATTGTAGCCAGCAATGGCCACAGGCCTGTCCAGCTATATTGTGTCTGTGATTTTAGAACCCTAGATAGCAGCTTAGAAGGACCATAAACCTGTCTAGCTCTAGTGTCTCACATTTCAAAACATTGGACAGCAGCTAAGAATGTCCATACACCTGTCCATCTCTAGTGTCTCAGATTTCAGAATGTTGGACAGCAGCTAAGAATGTCCATACACCTGTCCATCTCTAGTGTCTCAGATTTCAGAATGTTGGACAGCAGCTAAGAATGTCCATACACCTGTCCATCTCTAGTGTCTCAGATTTCAGAATGTTGGACAACAGCTAAGAATGTCCATACACCTGTCCATCTCTAGTGTCTCAGATTTCAGAATGTTGGACACCAGCTAAGAATGTCCATACACCTGTCCAGCTCTATATCATCTTAGATTTCAGAACGCTGGACATCAGCTAAGAATGGCCATACACCTGTCCATCTCTAGTGTCTCAGATTTTAGAACCTTGGACAGCAATGTTGACATTCTGTAGAACTCAAAGATCTATAGATAAATCCACAGGAGTTGCAGAACTACCACTCCTTGGATGCTTTGCACACAATGACTGGAGATCTACAGTTGACCATCTCTGTAAATCTATATACATCTATATATATATCTATAAACATTCCCCATGATGCTCAAACAGCCTGGCAGTCTGTTTTGCAACATAAATGAGGTTTAAAGGAAATGCTCTAGGTAGCATGTATATGTGTTTGTTTTGATAACCTGATTATTCTCCTAATTTCTGTGTGATTTCCACTGCTGAGCAGACAGCTTGTTGCTCCATGTGCCATGTGCCACATTTACCGTAAGCTTTTCTTCCCAGACTAATCCTCTATATCACTGTCCCACGCAGCTTATTTTGTATCAAAACCACTGGTACTGGTTACTGGTAAATCCTTCTTCACCTCAAACAGATGATCATTGGTCATGTTTGCTGGTAACATTAGACATATCTAGATTTTACGTGAGCATTTAGTTCAATAGGTATACAGTAGAAATAGTATTCCTGCTACTCTATATTATCAATGATAATTCTAATTTATAGAGTGTCAACATATGTATATCATGCTGTAGAATGAGCCATCACAAAACTATTGTATACGATGACACCAAGTGAAAATGTGTTCTGTACCATGTTATTGATATTACATTATGTTGTATTAATATATTTTACATGTTATTTTACATTGAGCCATCTGATAGAAAAGCAATATACAATGTTTGCGTCCCGTACCCCCCCCCCCCCCCCTCCCCCTCTCCCTGCAGTAGTAAGAAGGATTAAAATGTATTGTTGGTGATCAATAATCCATATAAAAAATAACCACAAGTCTGATTTCAATCTTGTTTTATTGTGTAGCCATCAAACTGTATTAGTACTTGTCCTGTAAAATACAATAGGGGAATGTCAGACTCCAGATTTTTAGGGTCACAGACTTTATGGGTTTTCTGCATAATACGTAGCATATCGCTCAGTGAAAGACAATGTTAATTGTTTGATTACATGTTAATTAGAGAACATTCTTGCGGGATTGCAGCCCTAGATGATCAAGTTTTACATGGCTGACTTCTATCTCTTTTGTTTCCGTGTGTAAATAGAGCCATCTATAGAGTCTGTGGCTGATTATTATGTTACATGATGAGAGGTGGCATATCACAGTACTTAATAGGGCAGATTTTTTTTATTCTGTAGGATGTTTTCTTGGGGGCAAAAATGTGAGGAATTAGCTAAACTGCGATCGCAATGCATTAGCTCTGAATATGCCAATGATGCAAATATTTTGCTGTAGGAGGATGAAGTGCAAAAAACATTTCACTAAGCCATTTATAGAGGCTCCATGTTCTGAATTCCTTCACTTTCCGCATGAATTTTAAAGAACTTCTACTGGTTAAAAATAAATCAGGTTCCAAACAGCAGGGATCTTTCTGTCCTCAAAGTAGCGTTAACAAAAACAAGCTAAATTAAGACGAAAATAACCAGGAATTGTTTTCTATCTGTAACTTAAAACAAAGAATTGTAATCACAGACTAATCTACAGTTAAGTCATTAGGCACAGTTTTGATTATCCTACATTCAGGTTAGAGACTCCTGCAGTTTTTTTTCTCACAATGAAAAACAAGCAGGCATTGTTTCAACAAATTGGGTTCTCATTTTACTTCTACTGTTTAGGAGATTTAATGATGGTTTTACTGTATATCAAATAGCTGCTTAGCAGACTCAAAAGGTAGATTGTAAAAAAAAAATACAACTCTTGTCATACTCTGGATAGAAAACAGGGGAGACGTGCAGCGCCCAAATAGTCCTCGTTGTGGTATATGTAGTGAAAGAAAGAAAAAACAAAGGAACACAATAGTGTAGTATTTAAAACTAGAAATTATATAAGTCAAAATGTGCACTCACACTTTTTAGGAGCTTCAATACAACTCAGACTTATGCACCTGGGCGGAAAAATCCCTGCCTAAGGATCAAGTGCGAGGTGAATGCTTCATATATTCATGGTAGTGGGCGGTATCCTCATTGAAAATAAGATAAAAAATTGTATATGGTGAAGTATGTAAAGGTATGGAGCAGGGGTTGGTATAAATATAAAATTTGCACTCACATGTAGTGGAGCCATAGATAATGCTCCAAGGAAAGCGTGTGAAGTGGTATGATCCCCACTCAAGGATACAGGTGCAGATGGTAGTTCTCAGTTAATATATATATATATATATATATATATATATAGAGAGAGAGAGAGAGAGAGAGAGAGAGAGAGAGAGAGAGAGAGAGAGAGAGAAATAAAGCCACAAATAGTGTACACTGTGAGAAAGGGTGAGAAACACAATTAAAAAAAGATAAAAGACCAACTCATATGCTTAAAAACAAAGTATGGTTTGCTCAATCCAATACGCTTAGGTGCTATTATCCCCACCATGAATGTAGCTCAAAAATCAGGCAGCAGCAAGAGCAGGTCCAATAAAAAAAGTACTTTAATAATAAAAAACAATAAAAGTAGTTACAAAATAAAATAAATATGTAAAACAATATGTCAAAAACACTTAACATGTTTCACCTAAAACATAGGCTTTCTCAAAAGTACGTGTTATCTTGTCATACTCTGCCAACCATGAGTATGTAAGTTACAGTTGTACAAGAACTGACAATCTATCTTTTTGGCACTCTTGTCTATATATCCTGAATTCTTAGTTGGCATTGGGCTAGTTGGCATTGTTTTTTGGTGTTCTGAAATCTGATTTAAGTTCCCAACTCATTAGTCATTAACATCCAAATCTGTTAAATGAAGATTTTTTTTTAGGAAAATCAGTATGATTCATTGCAGAAAAGCTCAGAGCTCAGGATTAGCAAGTAACCTCTGTTATATGTTTTAACGTGTTGCCATTTTTCTGTTTGAGTGTTCAGTCTTATGGTAAGCACGTTGTTAACCACTTAATGCAAAATTGAGTTGTCCATGATGTAAACAAAATACCAACACTTAAATTTCCTTGTGATCCTTTATTCACAAAAGCAATAAAGAGGATAAGAGGATAAGCAATATTTAAACCAATTTAGTATGGGGGGGGGAAGGGGTGCACCCCTGCAGTAGGTTTGTGAAGGCTGGGATTTAATCACATGACACTTGCCTTTATTTGGATAAACCTTTTAAATTATGTAGTATTTTTGCATAAACCTTTAAAATGGTGTAATATGTTGAAAAACATTTCCATTTGAAAATATTTAGATTTAGACACCACTTCCCTCAGCCTCCACTCTCCTGTGATGTAATTACAGAGGTGGGTGTTACAGTTCAGTAGGACCCACCTCTGATCTGCCATCACGTTTTTTCTGCTTTCTCCTCTGGTTTTATCTGCTTGGGGACATTTCTCCAGGCAGGGCAAACCTCTTCCATGACGTCGACATGCTGGCTTCGTTGTCATCAGTCACTCTGTTCCTATACTCCCTAGCCAGCGTTGCCTATGGGCAGAGAGCAGAAGTACCACTTTTGGGTGGTTTCTTCGGCTCTCGTTTATCAATCAATTCCCTGGCATACAGTGTATGCTGAAGACTTCATTGACAGGTGGGAGATATTTTTTTTTTTTAATAGGTTTTTCTACCAGTCTATACATTTGTTAGCAAAACTGCAAGCAAAATGTATAGATTAAATGTCATGGTCTAATAAAGAGCGAAAACTGTTTTGGTTGCCCCCTAAAAGTTAGCAAAAATAATTTTAAATGTTTATCTAAAAATATTAAATCATTTGAAAAACTTATTAAAAAGTATAAATTTGAGGCCATAGTTTGGTGCATCAAAGGAAACTAAAATGGGTAAATATTTCAGTACAAAATACAAAGTAAATTTGGATATTAGTTTTATTATAACCACCACAATGCAGGTACCATTTTGTTAGAAGTCTATTAAAGGCACACTTACACTTTTTGTTGTACTTTAATTACTATCCAATTTGTCAAGAATTCAGATTCAGCCTCGTGCGATCTGTGTCCACTTTTAAAGGAACACTCTACGCTCCATAAACAATACAGCCCGGTTTAAGACATGGGGCCAAAGCAGGACCACGGTCATTGGCTGAGAGCACTCAGCTGAAGCTCTCAGTTATTTTGATCAGTCCTACATGTCAGTAAAGAAGACCTTAAGCATTGGCTGCATCAGCAGGCACCTGGCTGGACCCAGGTAAGTTGTCAAACCATACTAAAATAATGTAACTGCCTTGGGATGGTGCAGTGATACTCTTGGTCCCATAACTACTACAGTGGTGTAGTGGTTATGGTTCCTAGAGTGTTCCTTTAACTGTATTATTATGTACTGGTGTCATGCACTTCACAGACTGAATAATATACTCTTATTAAAATTAAAATATTTTAATTATCTTGACCTAGTCTATTTTGCTTGTTAATTATTGTCCTGATTCTTTAGTTGCCCAGTCATAAATTTTGTTTGTATAAATATTTTATGTTAGATATGAAAGAGGCTTCATATTTCGAGATTGTTTATTTCACTCTTCATTTTTATATTTGGGAGCTGACAATGTGAACTGTGAGTTTGTCTCCCTTTGCTAAAAGCTACCTCTTATTTTTGTTTTATGATGGCTATGAAGTTTTTAATCCACTGGTTCTTAACCCTCTGGCTCAGAATTCAATACTGGGTCCTGATATTATTTAAGTGTGTTGCTTTTGGTTGGAGTATGTACATAAATTTTGTAAGACCCCAGGCTGTTGCCCATTATACATTATTTATTGTTGCAACACTATTTCCCCCCCCGGGCTGTTAAGGGCCTATTGACAATTTTGAAGAGTTTAATGAGGCAGAATTTGTTTCAGTAAAAGAACACGAAGGGAACAATGAGTCACTGAAATAATTCCATTGACATCATTCGAGGCCCTGTTTAGCACCACAGTTTTTTGCAATTTGACCTAAAAACTTTAATTCATTTTGAACTCTTAACAATTCCCACTTTATTGAATAACCATGTAGGAGTGGGAAGATGATGTCTTCATATAATGTGAGTTATTCACTAAAGTGGGAATTAGCAGGGCAATTGAACATTTTGGGCTAAAATTCCAGAGGTGGAAAATAATTAAGATGGGGAATTTTGTCAGCATGGCCAGCATTCTTCCTCTAGAATGCCCGTTTTTGTGAATAAACTACAGTGTATCATTGAGGAAGGATTTCTAACATATTCAACAGGGTTATTTACTCAAGTGAGAATTCAAAGTAAATTCAACATGAGTTTCAAATTTAAGACCAGAGTAGCTGAACTGAAAGCGTAACTGAATTAGAGAATTTATCATGTTTGGCTATTTTGACTAGAAATTAACTTTAAACTTACCTTCAATCCTCACTTCACCGAATAACCCTGCAATGTATCCTGTTGTCTAATGCAAAGTAACAGGGATAAAAATAATAAAACACAAATGATCAATTTTTTTTTAAATAAAACAGAAGGAGGAATTCTATGGCACTTAAATTCATGAAAAAATAACAAAATAATAGAATATTTTCGGCAATGATTTACCTATGGACGCTGCATGGTACGGTTGATATGAAGATTAATTTCTTAGCTGTGTCGAGCTTGACTGATCACATAAGGTACTTCTTAAACGTGTGCACTGTGGAAAGTTCAGTTCGGCCAAATTGATTCATATAAAAAATCATTTCGGGTCATTCGGGATTTATTATTTTACGTGGCAATACGGTTTGAATGCATTTCATCTGTGCAACCTTTTGGGAAAACTGATTCAGAAGAACCGAAAGGGCATAACAAGTGGCCAATCAGTGTACTACAGAATATAAATATTATGTACCGTATATACTCGAGTATAAGCCGACCCGAATTTTATCCCAAAAAACTGGGAAAACTTATTGACTCGAGTATAAGACTAGGGTGGGAAATGCAGCAGCTACTGGTAAATTTCTAAATAAAATTAGATCCTAAAAAAAATATATTAATTGAATATTTATTTACAGTGTGTGTATAATGAATGCAGTGTGTGCGTATGTGTGTGTGTATGAGTGCAGCGTGTGTGTATGAGTGCAGCGTGTGTATGAGTGCAGCGTGTGTATGAGTGCAGCGTGTGTATGAGTGCAGTGTGTGTGTGCATGAATGCAGTGTGTGTGTGCATGAATGCAGTGTGTGTGTGCATGAATGCAGTGTGTGAATGCAGTGTGTGCAGGGCCGGTGCAAGGATATTTGCCGCCGTAGGCAAAAAAAATGTTGCCGCCCCCTCCCCCCCCATATGTCCTGACTTCCCCTCCTCCTCCCTCAGTGGTCCTTACCTCCCCACCCCCGTGTTCCTTCACTCCCCCCCCCAGTGGTCCTGACTCACCCCTCCCCTAGTGGTCCTTACCCTCCCCTCCCCTAGTGGTCCTTACTTCCCCCTCCCCTCCCATAGTGGTCCTTATCCCACCCCCTCCCTCTCATAGTGGTCCTTATCCCCCTTCTCCCTCCCATAGTGTTCCTTATCCCCCCCCCATCCCTCCCATAGTGGTCCATATACCCCCCCCCCCTCCCTCCCATAATGGTCCTTATACCCCCCCTCCCTCCCATAGTGGTCCTTATCCCACCCCCTCCCATAGTGGTCCTTATACCCCCCCTCCCTCCCATAGTGGTCCTTATACCCCCTCCCTCCAATAGTGGTCCTTATCCCCCCCCTCCCTCCCATAGTGGTCCTTATCCCCCCCTCCCTCCCATAGTGGTCCTTATACCCCCCCTCCCTCCCATAGTGGTCCTTATACCCCCCTCCCTCCAATAGTGGTCCTTATCCCCCCCCCTCCCTCCCATAGTGGTCCTTATACCCCCCTCCCTCCCATAGTGGTCCTTATACCCCCCCTCCCTCCCATAGTGGTCCTTATCCCCCCCCTCCCTCCCATAGTGGTCCTTATCCCCCCCCTCCCTCCCATAGTGGTCCTTATCCCCCCCCTCCCTCCCATAGTGGTCCTTACCCCCCCCCCTCCCATAGTGGTCCTTATACCCCCCTCCCTCCCATAGTGGTCCTTATACCCCTCCCATAGTGGTCCTTATACCCCTTTTTTTTATTATTATTAATTTTTTTTTTATTATTTTATTTCTTATTATATTTATATATTTTTTTTTTCGTCCCCCCTCCCTGCTTGATATATGGCAGGGAGGGGGGCTCTCCTTCCCTGGTGGTCCAGTGGCAGTTCAGTGGGGGGGAGAGGGGGGCTGGCAGAGCTGTAACTTACCTGTTCTGCAGCTCCTGTCAGCTCTCTCCTCCTCTGCGCCGTCCGTTCTGCTCTTCTGTCAGCTCCCAGTGTAAATCTCGCGAGAGCCGCGGCTCTCGCGAGACTTACACTGGGAGCTGACCGAGGTGCTGAACGGACCGGCGGAGGAGGAGAGAGCTGACAGGAGCTGCAGGAAAGGTAATTACAGCTCTGCCAGCCCCCCTCTCCCCCCAGTCTGTATTATGGCAATGCAAATTGCCATAATACAGACTCTGACTCGAGTATAAGCCGAGTTGGGGTTTTTCAGCCCAAAAAATGGGCTGAAAAACTCGGCTTATACTCGAGTATATACGGTATATATTTTTTTTTAGTACATTGATTGGTGCAGTGTAGGGATAGCAGTAAAAAATAAATAAATCTATTTTTATATGATATTTTTATTAAATAGATAATATAAAAACATTTAAATATATTTATTTATTTATTTATTTTTACTGCTCCTCATTTTCTTCTCTCTGTTGGACAATTCTCATTTGATCTGTGAGTAAAATCAACTTTTAGTGGCTGTCCCTTAACCATCAATCCTTTTTTTGGCACCACGGGTGAATCACGAATCAAATGAAACAGTTCTTGCATTGTGCGTTTAGTTTGTTTTGCTCTATATCTCTTTGGAGATTCCGACGACTCACTGATAGTCTTAATTTACATTACAATCTAAATTTAAAATACCTTCTAAGAGGAGTGGGGTAAAGTTGCACAAGAGGTAAGGGTAGGATGTATTTCATGTACGAGAAAATGTAGTTTGCTAGAATCATTTACAGTGAAGGGCTAGTTTATTGGATGACACAGTTGCAGGAGAGTAAGCAGGGTGGGTTACCAAGGTTCGGGGAGAAAAAGCAATAACAGTTTAACTGATATGCTTTCCTAAATAAGTGAATTTTGAATGATCTTTTGAGGCAACTGAGACTGTGTGAGAGTCTAACTGAAAAGGGAGCACAGCTCTAGAGAAGTCTTGAAAGCGGGCATCAGCACGGCCGGCGCATCTTATAGGCCAATTAGGTGTCCGCCTCGGGTGCTTCTTAAGGGGGGTCGCCAGCAGCAGCTTTACTACTGGTTTGGGCCTCCCTCTCTATATGGGACTTATTCTGTATTGCGTGCCACAGGTCATGGCACCGGGTGCTAGGAAGCACTTACATAGCTGCAGACTAGCGCCCGGTGCCATCAACCTCAGCCTCGGTGTCAAGTGGATGGGAGGATAGTGTGGGTGGAGCTGAGAGAGAGTCAAGGCAGCCAGGCGCAGTCCAGAAGCCTGGGACCAATGGAGAAACAATATGTAATGAAGGCAAAAGGGAGACATAGTGTGTGTGTGTGTTTTTTAAAGAATGTATATCAGCCTGTTTCAGTCAGCATGTGGGTCAATGTGTGCGTGCTTGGGTCTGTGTGTGTGTCTTTCTGCTTGGGTCTGTGTGTGTGTATTTCTGCTTGGGTCAGTGTGTGTGTCTGCATGGGTCATTGTGTGTGTGTGTGTGTCTGCTTGGGTCAGTGAGTGTGTCTGTCTGCTTGTGTGTGTGTGTGTGTCTGTCTGCATGAGTCAGTGTGTGTGTGTGTTTGTGTGTCAGCATGGATCAGTGTGTGTATGTGTGTCAGTCTGCATCAGTCAGTGTGTATGCGTCTGCTTGGGTCACTGTGTGGGTCAGTGTGCGTGAGTGTGTGTATGTATGTATGTATCTATCAGTCATTGGATTTGGGCATAAAGAACCCTTTTTAAATTTTAAACAAATCAATATTTTTTAAAGGAACTCTATAGTGTTAGGAATATAAACCTGTATTCCAAATACTATAGTGTCTCTGTCCCTACATAAATTTTTAGCCATAAAAAATATTTTTTAAAGAGGGGGGTTACTTACATTTATAAAGCACCAAGTCTCCCTCTGCACTGCTTGCCTCCTTACCTCGCTCAATGTCACTGATGGGGCAATGCTGGTCCAATCCAATGTTCCTCATACAGGAGCATTGGGACCTGATGTGCATAAGTGGCACTTCCAACACTACACATTAAACATGGCATTGTAGCGGAGGTGTCTCTAGTGTCTGTCAGTGCGACAGCTACAAGAGGCTTGTTTAATCCTTCAAGGTAAGGTAATGTTTTATCTTGTGGGGTTAAACTTACAGGACCACTATGCAGCGAATGGGGAGGCAATTATTTTTTTTTGCCTAGGGCGGCAAAAATGCTTGCACCGGCCCTGGGCATCAGAGGTACAAGTACAAACAGAGGATAGACGGAGATCTTCAGCAGAGGGTAAGGGCCCGGAGAGTATATACTTGTGTATCAGTGAGGATAGATGGGTAGGAACAGGGCCGGACTGGCCCACCGGGATACCGTGAAATTTCCCGGTGGGCTGTCGGCACCTGGGGTCGGGCAAGCAGCTGGATGTGCTGGGGGACTTGTGCCGGAGTCTGGCGGCCGCTGGGGGACTTGCGCTGGCAGCCGCTGTGGGAGATGCGCTGGCTCTGCTCCCCAGCGCGCAGCTTAATGAGACCGCGGCCAGAATATGATGTCATATTCCGGCCGCGGTCTCATTCAGCGGCGCGTGAGGGCGGGAGAGCAGTTGCCAGTGCAGCTCCCCCAGCGGCCACCAGCAAAAGTCCCCCAGCGGCTGCCAGACTCCAGCACAAGTCCCCCAGGGCCGCCAGACTCCAGCACAAGTCCCCCAGTGGCCGCCAGGCTCAAGCACAAGTCCCCCAGCGGCCGCCAGCACAGACAGCCATCTGCACTGCACGACCCCCTGGCAAGTAGTAGTAATGTGTGTCAGTGTGAGTTTGTCTGTCTGTTATGGTGTGTCTGTCTGTCTGTTATGGTGTGTGTGTGTGTGTGTCTGTCTGTCTGTGTCATGGTGTGTGTGTCTGTCTGTGTCATGGGGTGTGTGTGTCTGTCTGTGTCATGGTGTGTGCCTGTCATTATGTGTCTGTCTGTCTGTGTCATGGTGTGTATGTCTGTTTGTCTGTGTCATGGAGTGTGTGTGTCTGTCTGTCTGTGTCATGGTGTCTGTCTGTATGGTGTGTGTGTGTGTGTGTGTGTCTGTCTGTCATGGTGTGTGTGTGTGTGTCTGTTTTTCTATATGGTGTGTGTGTGTCTGTCTGTCTGTGTCATGGTGTGTGTGCCTGTCTGTCTGTGTCACGATGTATGTCTGTCTGTCATGGGGTGTGTGTCTGTCAGTCATGAGGTGTGTGTCTGTCAGTCATGGGGTGTGTGTCTGTCCATCATGGGGTGTGTGTCTGTCTGTGTCATGGTGTGTGTGTGTCATGGTATATGTGTGTGTGTGTCATGGTGTGTGTGTCTGTCTGTGTCATGGTGTGTGTGGGTCTGTCTGTGTCATGGTGTGTGTCTTGGTGTGTGTGTCTGTCTGTGTCATGGTGTGGGTCTGTCTGTGTCATGGTCTGTCATGGTGTGTATCTGTCATAATATATGTGTGTTTCTGTGTCTGTCATGGTGTATATGTGTGTTTAAATAGTGTATTTGCTCACCTTTTTTTTCCCCACACAGCGTGCTGGTCTCCCCTCGACTGGCCCTGCCTCTATGGCTGAGATCATCAAGCTTGCTCAATCATCTGTCATGGCAAGACATAGCCCTACATATTACACGCGACAATATATGGCGCAGTGACTTATGGGGCTGGCATAACATTTTTTTCCAGGGCTGCTTTGTATCCCCAGTCCGGCCCTGGGTAGGAACAGCATTATGTAGGGATCTGTAAGCAAGCAACAGAGTTTAAAATGGATTCCTACATCTTACAGAAAGTCAGTGTGACGACTGACAAAGGGGGAGGCATGGAAGTGTACTCTCTCCATCATTTACGAAGTAAAAACTATTTGTATTAAATACATCAGAACTTTTGCATAGTGATTGTAACGGACCGTTTCACTTACAAGAGGATAAAACCCAGTTTAGGCGATAATCCCCTTTCCAGATGCACAGGCAGCTACTGCAAACACCATTCTCCCGACTGGAACCACACGAACACTGGAACAGCTGAACAAGAAAAGCAGACATCGGTTTACACTCTTGGCAGTCAGCATACAATCCCATTCCCCCAAAGACCGAGACGACACATCGCTTTGAGGGTTAAGCAAGAACTCTAGACTGGGACACCCAGTCTGGCTTTTATTTCCAACTCACACATACAGGCCACACCCAGGGGGAGGCATAAAAGAACCAATGACATAGATGTTACCTCCCACACATCCCCTCCCCTTAGTGTGACACATAATCCCATTATGCATACAGAGTAAAATATACTTTTACACAACTTTCATAACTTTAAAACCATACATCACATTCACATAAAAATACATATCCACAATCAATCCATTCAGGGGAACAACATATTAAAAATGGCATGAATCCGACCAGGGGTTTAAAAGTTACTAAAAGTATCTTTTGGGCCTTGGCTTGCAGCATGGCACAATCTGGCCCAAACAGAAGTAAAACATCCCCCACAATGCATCCCCGCTTCCTCCCTTCTGCCCTGGAGATAATTGGAGAAGTAATCCAATTATCTAGGACTAGAGTCAGACTCCATTAACCACATGGTTGCAAAAAGACAGTAAAAGACATAAAATTACATACTGATACATTTAACACATAAAACACACATTTCTACATATCCCCAGTTTAACTGAACACATAAATACCTACATAATATTTAAGACAGTATTACTGTGATATGTTACAAAGTCTTAAAGGGACATTAGTCCCAATATGTCCATCGCTGATCTTAAAGGGCCAGCAGCAGCAATATAAATTATTACATGCCCAAATATAGTGTTTATAGAGCAATATGTCCATGGGCCGTAGTCGCAGGGCAGGAGGCTAGCAGCCAGGCCTCTCCAGTTCACAGTGGCGAAGCTGGTTTCGCCACATTTCTCCCCTTTGCCAATTAGACTAACAGGGTACCTGACTTTCTGCCGGTCAGTGCCCTGGTTAGTCCAGCAACCCACCCACGAAACAGAAATAACAGAGCAGCCCACCCACACTAACCGGTTACTACATCTGGGTGAGGAAGGATTTTGTCCAAGTTCTGGTGTTTCACCACTGCTGGGTGGGAGACGGGTAGGCTGCCTTGGTGGGTTGCTGAGGGGGCAGAGACCAGCGGTACTCTGTCCTGTTGCCAGCACTACCACGGGAGTAGTCTGGTGGGCGCCTGGTTGCTGGAGACTGGCTGTCTCCCCTTTAGGTGCACAGCTCGACTGCCGGAGGGGGAGACCGACTGTCTCCCCTTTGGATCCATCACACTGAGGCTGGGGAACAGGACCGACCGTCCCTATCCCTTGTGCTGTAAGTGCAGAGACTACGGTCCCATCTGCACAGTTGTGGGGCTTAACATCTCCCCTTGGTGGGTTAGGTTGCCGTGGGAGAGAGGGTGTAACAAGTTCCTCTCTCTGGATGGCAAACTGCCGCTGGGGAGAAAGGATGGCACCTTCTGCTCCCTGGGGTACACACTGCCGCTGGGGAGGAAGGATTGCACCTTCTGCTCCCTGAGGTACACACTGCCGCTGGGGAGGGAGGACGCTGCTCTCCTCTCCCTTCACCTCACACTGCCTTCCTGGCACATCACTTTGTTGCTGGGGGGCAGGAACAACAACCTCTGCCCCCTGTAACTCAGCCTGCCGCTGGGGAGGAAGGACGACACCTTCATCTCCCTGGGACACACACTGCCGCTGGGGAGGAAGGACGGCACCTTCAGCTCCCTGAGATACAATCTGCCGCTGGGGAGGAAGGACGACACCTTTAGCTCCCTGGGACTTACTCTGCCGCTGGGGAGGATGGACGACACCATCAGCTCCCTGGGTTACACACTGCCGCTGGGGATCTGGGCCGACTGCCCAGCATCCCTGTAGGGCCGGTAGAGAGACCTCGGTCCCATCTCCACCTGCCTGTTGTGGTTCCTCACAGGACCAATCTATGAGGACCCCTACTTCGGGTTCTTCCTGCCGCCTCGGGGGGGGGCGGCTAACCTCCTCGGATGCAGCCTCTACTCTGCTGCTGTACCACTCTTCCTGCTCATCATACTCTTCGTCCATCTTTGAGTTTTGCTCAGCCATGACCTGGTTCCAGATCCCCTGGAATGTGTCCATGGATATATAACCCCCATACTGGGCCACTTGCTGCCTCACCTTGGCCCTAAAATCATCTTCAGCGTCAGAGCCTTCCATACTTGTCTGCTCCAAGTCGCTGGATACCTCTGCTGCCAGGGGCGCTGCACGAATGCTAACGTTGCCCTCAATTTGTAACTCCAAGGAATTGGTGTTCTGTAGCTGTCCTTCTGGCTGTGGGAACAATCCCGCAGCTTGTTGGTTCCTCTGCGTCGTTCGCAGCATGAGGTACGCCTGTACATCGTTGTAGACCCGGTCTGCCATCCGCTCCGCTCGGGCTGGTGAGAATAGAGCCATCCTGCTCCTATATTCCCTGGCAAACTCGGATTCCTCCTTCTCCCTCGGAGGTGCTGCAGCAGCTGCGACTCTGTCTCCTTCCATTTTCCTGATTTCCTTTGTAGATAGGGTCGCTGTACGGATACTAGCGTTGCCCTCAATTTGTAATCCAGAAATGGTGTTGTCTGTAGCTGTCCCTCTGTTTGTAGGAACGATCCCGCCGCTTGCAACCAATTGTAACGGACCGTTTCAGCATAAAAGGGAATAAAATCCGTTTAGGCGATAATCCCCTTTCCAGATGCACAGGCAGCTACTGCAAACACCATTCTCCCGACTGGAACCACACGAACACTGGAACAGCTGAACAAGAAAAGCAGACATCGGTTTACACTCTTGGCAGTCAGCATACAATCCCATTCCCCCAAAGACCGAGACGACACATCGCTTTGAGGGTTAAGCAAGAACTCTAGACTGGGACACCCAGTCTGGCTTTTATTTCCAACTCACACATACAGGCCACACCCAGGGGGAGGCATAAAAGAACCAATGACATAGATGTTACCTCCCACACATCCCCTCCCCTTAGTGTGACACATAATCCCATTATGCATACAGAGTAAAATATACTTTTACACAACTTTCATAACTTTAAAACCATACATCACATTCACATAAAAATACATATCCACAATCAATCCATTCAGGGGAACAACATATTAAAAATGGCATGAATCCGACCAGGGGTTTAAAAGTTACTAAAAGTATCTTTTGGGCCTTGGCTTGCAGCATGGCACAATCTGGCCCAAACAGAAGTAAAACATCCCCCACAATGCATCCCCGCTTCCTCCCTTCTGCCCTGGAGATAATTGGAGAAGTAATCCAATTATCTAGGACTAGAGTCAGACTCCATTAACCACATGGTTGCAAAAAGACAGTAAAAGACATAAAATTACATACTGATACATTTAACACATAAAACACACATTTCTACATATCCCCAGTTTAACTGAACACATAAATACCTACATAATATTTAAGACAGTATTACTGTGATATGTTACAAAGTCTTAAAGGGACATTAGTCCCAATATGTCCATCGCTGATTTTAAAGGGCCAGTAGCAGCAATATAAATTATTACATGCCCAAATATAGTGTTTATAGAGCAATATGTCCATGGGCCGTAGTCGCAGGGCAGGAGGCTAGCAGCCAGGCCTCTCCAGTTCACAGTGGCGAAGCTGGTTTCGCCACAGTGATGAATTGGCTTGCATTCCAAATAATTATGCTAACTTGCCCCTTGTGGCACCTTAAACAAAATGCCACTCTAGACAACTGTCTATTGTGTTATGAAAAGCCTTGTCCTGATATTATCTCTTGCTATTAGTATTCCCAGCTTGTTCTGATAAATATCAATAAAACATGCCTGCTGGTAACTGACACATTGCCTCGTCCGTGCTGACTATGGTTTGAATAATATTAAAGTCACAATTTAAATGAAAACCAGATAAAAAAAATGATGACTACACCACATGCAAGGAGATGTATGAACAAGGATATAATGGATCGCCCACATTCAATTTTATTTTATAATCAATGTCATCACAGAATGGTCCCCTGTTCTCTAATTTCTAAGGTAATTAAGATCTAATTAATTTCGGGCTGCAGTTTTACTTTAAAGTGGCTTGTTTATGCATCAAGGATGTTCTAGTTGTTTATTTATACATTATACCTCTTTGAGTGACATTTTTTCTGGAATTTCATGAAATTTGCAACATATGTTGTTGGGTGTTACAATCTGTGAATTTTAAAAATACATTTATACTCTAAGGCTTTGATTGATATGTAGATGTAGAAACTGAATTTCTATTAATATCAAGACAATAACACAATTGGCGGACGTGCCAAGGCACATATACAAAAGTATAGCATAACATAGTGGGCTTTATATTACTGTGTGAAATATAGGCTTCCTTTCTCTAGTGACACGTAAAAAAAAAAAACAATACAAGGACCATGACCACTAAAGCCCAATGTAGTGATTATAGTGCCAGGAGTGTTTCGGCACCCTCTCAATATTCAAATATTCAAATGGGGTCCTGGGTTCTGAGTGTTGCCTCCTCTTCCACAGGAAGCTCCCTGCAATGAGCTAAGCCTAGGGGAGCAGGGCTAGGCTCATAGTTTGTGAGCGTACGGCTCATGTTCTTAGCCAATCAGCTGGCCCTGCATGGAAGGACTTAGCTAAGTGGAGCTGAAAGTGGTGCCCTGCAGAGTCCAAGTAGGTTGACAAGCTATTTGTAAAAGGTTTGACTACTTACCCTTTGGAGGGTACCAGGGCCACTCTGGCACCATGACCACTACATTTGTTGTCTTTAAGATTATAGAGTTCTTCGTAGTAGAGAGCCAGTTCGTCCACTATATTGTGGGGGTTGTATATTTTAACGTTGTCTTTGGAGGTGATATAAGGTATTTTGGTTTGTAAATAATTAGATTTTAGTTGGTTGGCTAGTAGTTTGCCTGCTTTATTACCCATGTGATAAAATTTTTGTTTGGTTTTTAACACCTGTTTAGTATACATTTGAGCTTGAATATTCTGAATGTTATTTTGTATTTTGGTGATTTGAGTCGATATAGCTTTAGAGGGGGCTCGTTTGTTGGATTGTTCTAGAGAATCAAGTTCCTGCCGTAATGCCGTATCCATGGCCTGGCGCCGCTTTTTAGTGGTGGAGCCTAATTTAATAAATTCACCTCTAATCACTGCCTTATGAGCTAACCATTGGGTTTCGATGGAGGTATCCTCGGTGGTATTGAGGGAGAAGTATTGGGATAATGTGGAGGTTATCTTCTGCAGGTTTATGGAGTCATCTAATAGGGATTCGTTTAGTCTCCATTTTCCCCGACCTTTCGTGGGATAAGGTACTTTGAACGTGATGGTGATGGGGGCATGGTCCGACCATGTTCTTTGTCCCATTGATTGATCTATTAGGTGAGGGAGAGTTGCTTTATCTACGAGGCACATATCGATTCGCGAATATGTCAGATGTACTTGCGAGAAATATGTGAATTCATACGCCGAGGGGAAAAGACTCCTCCATGTGTCATATAAGTCCTGGCAATGTAATAAATTGGAGAAAAGCTTTGCATTATGGATGGTCAGTTTATTGGGCGATTTATTATCTTTACGTTTTATATCAAGTGATGGGTCAAGGATGCAGTTGCAGTCACCACATATAAAAATGTGACCTTGTGACATGCGCTTTATTTTTTTAATTGTTTTATTCAGGAAAGAAAACTGCGCCTCATTGGGGGCGTAAATTGAGGCTACAGTCAGTGAAATGCCATTTAAATCACCTACTAGGATAAGCGCCCTACCGGTCGTGTCCGCAAATTGTTTGTGTACCGTGAATATCCAGTCTTTGTGAAAAATTATCGCCACCCCCTTAGATTTGTTCGGGGCATTGGCATAGTAGGCTGTAGGGTATTTTGCGGATCGGATTTGGGAGGGTTTTTTTGTGTTAAAATGGGTTTCTTGGACGCATATTATTGCGGCATCAGTGTCATGCATAGTATTTATGAGTTGTCTTCTCTTAAAGGGGCTGTTTAATCCTCTAGCATTAATTGAAAGGACTTTCATAACATGTTGCGTCATGGGTGAAAATTATGAAGAGCATTGATAGAGGGATACCATTGAACCCATATAGTTAGACTATTTGACCTCCAGGCATATATCTCAAGGAACCCCAACGTCACTGTACGAACTTGTCTAGAAACATTTTGGACCCACCACCAACCCAATGTGATTCGCGTATGTTTAGTATCTGGACCTACGGGAAAGGGAGACGTACGGGTAGAAGAAAAAAAAGAGGAATAATAAGAACAAAAGTATTTACACACATCTTCCTGGGCTGGAAGATACACAATAATCATCCCTGGATGAGAACTAGTATCTCCTCCAAGGGTGACAGAGGGAGGCTGAGAGTGTCTCCCGACCTGAAATGAAAACATGTCAACAGTACATATTAAATAATTCACGAAAATTGAACATAAATGAGATAGTTGAACAACATCGATTACCGATTGCAGCAATTTAACCAGGGTGTTGTGTTTGGTAACCATCCACATACCGTTTAAAGGTTGAGTGCGGTTTGATGGCATATAGCCAACAAAGCGTTCAACACACGTTAACTAAGTGATACACACCATATTGGGGACATAAGGTAAGCAAAATTTCACTTGGACGCGTAACCATTTACAAAGGCTCTGCATTTTTGCCCACTGGTGGATTTAACCCAGATTTGCAGACTATCATTGCAAAGTATGATTACAGCAATGGGTTTAAAATGTCTTCGCCACTGTATCCTTGTAGTCGTTTTTATACATAGCATTTGTTTGTTGTTTATTCCTGTAAACAGTTATTATTTTTCCTTATATATATATATATTTTTTTTTTTTATTATTTTTTTTTTTTTTTATTTATTTATTTATTTATTTATTTATTTTTTTTTTTCTTGTATTGGTTTCCCATATCAACCGTGACTCCAATGCCTATCACCCCATGTACGAGTAGGTATATTAGCTCTAAGCGGCGTGTTAGCTATGCCTTCGAACCTGTGGGGGAAGTATGGAAGCCTATAAGGGGAAGGCAACTTATTGCGGTAGTAATTGGTTCGTATGACGTGATAGGTATTAATTGCTACTGCCCATTTACACACAAAGTTAACACTGGGTGTAGCAATGAGCTGAACTGGTAAGTGGTAAATATGCATTTGAGCACAGTTTCGTGGCAAACAAACATATGACACAACTAAGCTCTAACGGCCGCGGCCCTAGAAATTTAGCATGCACTGCTGCAATTGTATCGTGACTGATACTGTCACCAATGCAGGCTGCTGTAACGCCGCATAGGCGGCATCATTTGAGCATTAGATAAGCCATTACACACTGGAGCGTAAATATACTTTTTGACATTCTGTAAGTTATGTGGTCTGTGACTATAGATCCCATCGTGGCAGATGACTATAAGCCATAGTAAATTAAGCCTATGTGTCCGGAGACCATGAGGCATCAGGGGTTAACTAATCTTAGCACGGGTATCATCCGTGGGAAGCTCTATTTAGCCTTGTATTACATTAGCTACGTACCTTTATCATAACATAGTTAACATATGGATCAGTTGCATGGCACATCGTGTAAATTCGAACAAAACTATTGGTAATTACAAACTTGGGATGGGGAAAACATAACCTTCTCTCTAGCTACGTACAGACTGGTAGTACCTGTAAACCAAGAGAGAGTATGCGCGGTCTGCAATTGTAAAGACCTGTAAGAAAGTTAATGGTAGAGTTCACGTCTTTTTGGATGGGGAGGTAGCCATTTGCCAGTCTGCCTTCATCTTTCTCGGAGATGTGCTGCCAGTCGTGCCTTGGGGAGGGTTTGAGGCGATCCACAGACCCCATGTTGTAAGTAGGTTCATCCCGTCCGCTGGCTCGTTGACTATATGATTCTTTCCTTGTCTCCAAATCAGCAGTTTAGTGGGGTACCCCCACCTGTAAGCCACATTGTTGTTCCGGAGCGTTTTCGTTATTGTGAGGAATTCTTTACGCCTCGCCATCGTTGTGGCTGATAAGTCTGCAAATAGGGCGATATTTTGGTGAGGTTCAGGAAACGTTTGCAGTTTTCTTGCCGCTGCCATTAGCGTATCTTTGTGCGCATAGTAGTGGAATTTGACAATCACATCTTTGGGGGCTGAGTTAGAAAGGCGTGCAGGCCTCGGAAGCCTGTGCATCCTATCAAATGCCCATGCTGAGTCCGGCAGATCTGGAACAAGTGACTTGCAGATAGACAGAATATGGGCAGGGAGGGCATCGTGGGAAATGTCATCAGGTATGCCTCTGAATCGAACATTCTGCCTCCGTGACCTGTCTTCTACGTCCGCAAGTTTTAATTTCAGCGCTTCATTTTCATCAGACAGTTTTTGGACCACTACATTTGGCTGTAGTATTTATGGTGCTTGGAGTGTTCCTCTAAGTTTTACTGTTCATCCATAAAACCTATGAACAATACTTGTTCAAAGAGAGGTGCATTTATTTTGGCTTAAAATGAGATTTGAGACTTAATTTACCTGAAAAGGCTTCTATACTACTTTTTGCTTTAATATCTCCTCTCTGCTAATACCATGGAAACTAACTTTAGATGTAGATCCTGGAAAATACACTTTGTGGGTTTCCTAAGGATGGCAGCTGAGAATCGGCTTTTCTCTGGAGGGTTAGCTCGGTGAAAAAAGATAAAATGTATTTCCTTTCTGGTCAAGTTTATTCCTCAGGATCAATGTCATATCACACATGTCATAAAATGAAAAGGCTTCTCTAACCCTCCATTCCACAAGGGGTTAAAATGTAAGTCATGACAACTTACAACTTCATTTTTAAAAATCTACTTTTACGGATATGACATGCAAGATATTGCATGAGATGTTGACGCAATTTCAGCAGATGTTCTCCTTGTTGGATCCTCGTTTGATCATTTCTGTGCTTCTTCAATAGAGAGCAGACACGGGATTTTGTTAATTTCAGACTTGCGAAGAGCTTCCACTGTGGCACCAAAGGTTGTGTTGGATAGGAGTGTCTTATTATAACAGTGCTAATCTGGCAACAAATACACTTCGACAATTATCAACAATGATCAATCTATTGAATACCACCCTATTTCCATTATGCATTGCAAGTTTGTTTCTCCTTTTTTTTAAATTCAGTGCCCTTAGAATTATGTGAGCATTATGATGTGGTATACCACATTCTACTGGACCAACAAATGCTGATGAAAAATAGATAGTCTGCATGGTACCTTCTGATGTTATCGAGTAATCCTGGTGGACCACATTTCTGTTAGAATTGCAAATTAAATAAAAGCTACTTATCAAGAAAGAAGGTTGATAATTAATTCACTTTCAGGTGGAAATAAATCCCTAAATGCATTCTGACTGTTGCTTTTCTGTTGTGGGGACTGTCATTATATATAAAGGAATTTGTTTATGCAATGGTCATGAATGAGCTAAAGGAACCCTCAAAATTCCATCTTAGAATATTTTGTCTTGTTACTTGGGGCTACCACTCCCCAACTTTAGCTATTTTTAATTTTATGCTTCTTTTAACTTTTGCCTTTGTCGGACTTCCTCAGAATCTGGAGTTTTCAAATGAAATCTGTTTAAAAATAATGTCTCTTCCTCCTGATATTTACTGTTGGCTATGGTTGCTTAGAGGTATAGATGCACATGTCCATCCAAAATAGACTCAGGTCATTATTTTCACTCTAAAATGTCAAATTCTCACTGAACTTCTTTAGAGCTAGAGGTCCGATTCCATCACAGTTTCATTTTCTGTAAAATATAAATAGGAATTCGACATTAAGCCAAATAAATGACTTTTTTTGAGTTGGTTTCGTGCCTAGAGGCCAATATCTACTGAAGTCCATTTGTGATGCGGGTAATCTTTCATACATGTGTCAGCAGCTACCAATCATGCAGAACTGAATACAAGATATATTGTACTTACTTTCTTCTCTAGACCTATACATTACACTTGCTGCGGCCATAAAATAATTGCCATAGATCTTGCTGAAAGTCTTGGGGGCTACCTGCCGTGACCCCTGGTTGAAAGTGAATAATGATAAACAGCTATATGAAAGCTAGGTGGCCTAAGAATAATTACAGTTAAATCAGAAGATGAGTGTTTAATTAGTATGTAGAAAACTAAGACTGTTAAGTATTGTATCTCACATTTAAAAGGTGTAAATGTATGTGGCTCCTCTGGAGAGGGATGTGTTTTTAATTTTGTTGCAATGCTCTGCATACTGCAATTACTAGAATATTCAATGACCTACTTTTGCACCACGTGAAAAAGAAAAAAAAATCTTCAAATTGATCAGTCAGTCCAGATACAATTGTCGAAGGGTTGTAAATACCATATTACACTGCTTCATAGGCGTGCGCAGCCTATTGCATTAGGGTGTGTACCCTAAAGCACAAACACGCCGCATGTGTATATATTTATTCTATTTTTATTTTTCTATTTTTACTATATATATATATATATATATACACACACACATACACTGCTGTGTGTGTGTGCTGCTAGTGTGCTGTGTGAGGGTGGTGTTAGTGGGATGTGTGGGTGAGGGTGCTGGTAGTGTGCTATGTGGGTGAGGGTGTTTGTGTGGGTGCTGTTTGTGTGTGAGGGTGCTGGTAGTGTGCTGTGTGAGGGTGTTTGTGTGTTTGTTAGGGTCCTGTTACTGTGCTGTGTGAGGGTGCTGTGTGTGTGAGGGTGCTGTGTGTGTGAGGGTGCTGTTTGTGTGATGTGTGCGTTTGTGTGATGGTGCCGTTTGTGTGATGTGTGTGTGGGTGTCGTGTATTTGTGAGGGTGCTGTTTGTGTGTGTGTGTGTGTTTGTGAGGGTGCTGTTAGTGTGCTGTGTGTGAGGGTGTTGTGTGTTTGTAAAGGTGCTGTGTGTGTTTGTGAGGGTGTGGTTAGTGTACTGTGTGTGTGAGCGTGCTGTATGTGTCTATGTGCTGTGTGTGTGTGGGCTGTATGTTGGGAGGGATTGTGGAGGTGGGGGCAGATTAGTAAATATCCCCCCTCCCTACCTTATGTAGGGAGGGGGGATCCTTGCTGCCATGTGCCATCCCTGGTGGTCCAGTGGAGAGTGAACTCTAGCCTGCGGAGCTAGAGTTAACTTTCGCGAGATCTGAGTGTTGCCGTGGCAATGCTCAGATCTCGTGAGAGGAACCTGGCAGAGCTGCTGTCTAGAGCTCCCCGGGTCCTCTCCTGCCTCCCTCCGTGTTGCTGTGGGTTGGTGAGGTAGATCTTTGATCTCCCCGCCAGCCCATGGAGGCTAAGAGCAGAGCCGGCACTCAGATAGCGCCGACTCTGCGTGAGCCATCAAGGGAGATCCGGACATCTCCAGAGAAGTCCTGGGGAATAAAGTGTGGGAACTCTTTTCCCACCCCCCCCCAAAAAAAAATATACACGTGTGTGTGTGTATATATATATATACTGACACACAGATATATATACGCGTGCACACACATACTTAGACACACACATACATTCACAGACACACACACAATTACAGACACACACACACACTCATATACACACATACACTCACAGACACACACACACTCACAGACACACACACATACCCATACACTCAGACACACACATACTCACAGACACACACTTACAGACACACATACACTCACAGACACACACTCACAGACACACATACATTCACAGACACACTTACAGACACACACACACATATACATTCACAGACACACTTACAGACACACACACACATACATTCACAGACACACTTACAGACACACATTCACAGACACACACACATACAATCACAGACACATACATTCACAGACACACTTACAGACACACTTACAGACACACACACACTCAGACAGACACACACACATACATTCACAGACACACACACACATACAAATATATATATTTTTTTATTAAAAAAATGTCCACCCAGCCTCCCTACCTGGAGTGCTGGCGTGGACTTGTCCCTGGGGTCCAGTGGGTCGGGTGCCTGTGTCCATCTCAGACGTGGCGAGGGAGCTGTGTGCTCTCTACTTCCTTTCGCCGCGTGGGCTGTCTGCTGTAGCTGGGAGCCGGAATATGACGTCATATTCCGGCTCCCAGCATCAGCAAACAGCGCGCGGCGAGAGGGAGCAGAGAGCACACAGCTCCCTCGCCGCGTCTGAGATGGACACAGGCACCCGACTGGGGGGGGGTGTCCTGCACCTCTTGCCCCCCGCCATGACAGGGGAACATGGGGGCCGGAAGGGGGCATTTGGGGGCACTGAGTGCCCGCAGGAACAGCGTTCCTGCTCAAATAAAAGTGCAGGAACGCTGTTCCTGCAGGACTCAATACATAGGCGTGCCGTGGGGATTAGGGTGTGCCCAGGCACACCCGGCACACCCCGTGCGCACGCCTATGCACTGCTTTAATGCATTGCACATATATACATAGGTTCTTCTGATTCAATCTAACTAAGGCGGTGTTCTAAACTTAAGCCCCCCCGATGTTGATAGCCTACAACTCCCAGAATTCTTTGAATGCAGTAGATGGCCAGAGGATCATGGGCATTCTAGTTCAGCAATATCTGTGGGGAAGCAAGTTTTGAGATGTTTGTTCCAAGGCATCGATGAGTTAGTTTGCAACTTCAGAGATTTGTAAACTGTTCTACATGATACTCAAGTAGCCCTGTGGATCATGGAAAATGTAGCTGGCGTAAATCTGCAATGCCAACGTTAGCCATATGACTGCTGAATGTTAACAGTTTCTTTATTTTTCACAGTTTTAGAAAGTATGGATTTTAGAGCTGCTTTTAGTACATTATTCTCTGTGAATGTACTGGTCACTAACCATAGTTCGAAAACAATTGTATTTCAATAGGAGGAGTAAGTACAAACTAATAAGAAAACTCAGATGTGTGTGTTGGTTCTACTCAAGAACACGCTATATGTATGTTTGACATAGAGATAGATGAAAGGGATGGGGAATTGTTTACAAAGGCTGTTTGCATTTTTTTTTAATGCCTTTGTTATACCACAGAAAAATCTGCATGATTTTTATTTATTTTGTATAGTGATCTAACGATTAGATGAATTAATGCATTACTGATGCATGGAGTATCCCTTTAAAGTTAGTGAGTGTTGAAAATCTGTCTTCAAAAGAAGTTTAGCATTACTGCTTTATAACTTCTGCATTATTAGGCATATTCAAAGAGCTGTTAGACCTCATACTCATTAGCAATTCTCACGGTCCCTGTACTCCATGCTAATGTGAATTAATGGTCATAGTACAGATGTTTATACTTCAAACAGTACAGATGAGTCCCAAGGTGCTTTCCGTAAGTAAACGACACACTTTTAGATCAAGAATAAGTATCAAATGGAAGTTGTCAATGCCATGGACGATAAAATGATTCTTAAAAGACCGATCTTACTCCAGATTGTCTTAGAAAGCATGTAAAACGTGTTCAGAATTGGTCCCATATTTCAGATGCAGTTAAATAGTTCCATCAGAACCTCCACATGTTGGCTTCTCATATTTACATGAAAAAGACACAAAGGAATCTATTCACTTAGGTTTCACAGTTCAACCAGCTTGTTGATCCAAAGAGAAATCAGGATTGCCAATTTTGATGCAAGAAGGATTTTTTCCCCCTCATTTTGGGGGATAATGGGAAATTGCTTCAAATTTTGTTTTTCTGTTTTCTGTTGCATCAGCAGTAGTTACCGAGATGTGTGATGGAACTTGATGAATCCAAAGTTAGTTGAAAGTTTATTTCAGTTTGTATCAAGACAGTTGCATTAAGTCATTGCGTGCTACCATTTTTCACATATAGTTGTCAAAAGGAAAAATATAGCCTTAAAAGCGTACTCCATGGGGGCGGAGCTAGGTTCCGATGTGGGTGGCCGCAGACTTGCAGAGCTCCTTGAACGCAGGCTGAGATAGCATAGATACCGGGGCCTCAGGAACCCACTGCACAATGGGGAGCAAGAACAAAAAAACGATGCCGGATCGACCCAGATATACGGGCGATATTCGCAATCTACTGCGGCAGCTGCATGGAGATTCGAGGCCCAACATGGCGGCAGACCTCGACGAGTTCTCAGAGGCCTCAGACGAGCTACCACTGCACAGCATGGCAGACCTGGTATCAGGGTCCATTCAAGCCTCCTCCAACGACAGAGGTGTCCTTTCCATCCATCACAACCGCAATATCCCAGGTTTGAGAAGATGTCAAGGGGTTTACTGCATGCATGGCTGCAGTAGAACACATCATAGAAGCACACACCTCTCAGATATCTGAGCTGCAGAAGCAGGTCCACGACCTTACCTCAGCCCAAGCTCAACTAACCTACCAACTAGCAGCACAGGAGGATAAGAGAAGGTGGAAGCACCTTAAGATCAGGGGCCTGTCTGAAAATATTACCGTGGCAGAAATGCCACACTTCCTGTGCAGATTGGGGCATATCACTTGATGGCATGTTTCGCCTGACCAAACCTGAGCTGAACACGGCATCAGCCGAACACGGCATCAGCCATCGGCGACCTCCTGGTGAAATTCCAGAATGGTCAGGATAGGGCAGCCTTCCTGAATGCAGCTGGAGGGAAGACCCCGTACTGCTTTGAAGAGATGGATCTCACCTTCTTCCCCGACTTATCACGCACAACTCTGCAATGGAGACAGTCTCTCTGATCTCTCACGGCTATCCTGTCCACCAATGGAATCAAATACAGATGGGGATCTCCTTGCTTCCTCATCATACAATACAAGGACTTGGAGCATACACTCTCGGATGTTTCAGAAATGGATGCAACCCTGGCTAAACTAGGCCTTGCCACCAAAGCCACCGCTACTATGTGGGACCCAGCCAACGTTGTCCCATTTGTCCCGGTGACCCATAGAACAGTGAGCACTGCAGTTACCTGACTCTCTTTTTTTTTAAGTGACTTTCTTTATTTTTCACCTTTTGTTTCTCATTTTATGTTACTTCATACAGTCATGCTTTGTAACTAGTGATGTACCGAACTGTCCGCCGGCGAACAGTTCCCGGCGAACTTAGCGTGTTCGCGTTCGCCGCCGCGGGCGAACACATGGGCGGTTCGATACGCCCCCTATTCGTCATCATTGGGCAAACTTTGACCCTGTGCCTCTCGGTCAGCAGACACATTCCAGCCAATCAGCAGCACTCCCTCCCTTCCACACCCTCCAACCTCCCTCCCAGCATCCATTTTCGATTCATTCTGAAGCTGCATGCTTAGTGAGAGGAGGGAAAGTTTAGCTGCTGCTGATTAGATAGGGAAATTGATAGCTAGGCTAGGGTATTCAGTGTCCACTACAATCCTGAAGGACTCATCTGATCTCTGCTGTAAGGACAGCACCCCAAAAAGCCCTTTTTAGGGCTATAATATCAGGCTGCTTTTTTTTTTTTTTTTTTCCTGTGTAATGTAATTGCAGGTGCCTGCCTGCCAGCTTCTGTGTGAGGTTCACATTGGATACTGCGCCTACTTGCCCAGTGCCACCACTCATATCTGTTTTAACAATTGGTTAAGCTTTAGATTTAAAATAAATAATTTGTTTTCACTGTAATAGAAGAGCAGTTGCCTGCCTGCCAGCTTCTGTGTCAGGTTGGATGCCTTGCCCATTTGCACAGTCAGTGCCACCACTCATATCTGTTTTAACAATTGGTTAAGCTTTAGATTTTAAATAAATAATTTGTTTTCACTGTAATAGAAGAGCAGTTGCCTGCCTGCCAGCTTCTGTGTCAGGTTGGATGCCTTGCCCATTTGCACAGTCAGTGCCACCACTCATATCTGTTTTAACAATAGCTTAAGCTTTAGATTTTAAAGAAATCATTTTTTTTTCACTGTAATAGAAGAGCAGTTGCCTGCCTGCCAGCTTCTGTGTCAGGTTGGATGCCTTGCCCATTTGCACAGTCAGTGCCACCACTCATATCTGTTTTAACAATAGCTTAAGCTTTAGATTTAAAAGAAATAATTTTTTTTCACTGTAATAGAAGAGCAGTTGCCTGCCTGCCAGCTTCTGTGTCAGGTTGGATGCCTTGCCCATTTGCACAGTCAGTGCCACCACTCATATCTGTTTTAACAATAGCTTAAGCTTTAGATTTTAAAGAAATCATTTTTTTTCACTGTAATAGAAGATCAGTTAGTTGTCTGCAAGCGTCTGGCCTACTTCAGCGTGTGCTCTGCAGACCTGTGCCAGCGTGCTTTGACAGTTGCCAATCATATCTGGTGTCTCTTTAGCGTGCTTTTACAAAGAAAAAAGGTTTCCAGTGTAAGCTAATAGCAGCCAGTCAGTGTCCTTCAAGCGGCTCTGTCAGGCCTTCCTTCAGCGTGTGCCCTGCACAACCCTGCCAGCGTACTTTGACAATTGCCACTCATATCTGGTGTCTCTATAGCGTGCTTTTTCAAAGAAAAAAGGTTTCCAGTGTAAGCTAATAGCAGCCAGTCAGTGTCCTTCAAGCGGCTCTGTCAGGCCTTCCTTCAGCGTGTGCCCTGCACAACCCTGCCAGCGTACTTTGACAGTTGCCACTCATATCTGGTGTCTCTATAGCGTGCTTTTACAACCAAAATTTTGTTTCCACTGTAATAGAAGAGCAGTTGCCTGCCTGCCAGCTTCTGTGTGAGGTTCACAGTGGATACTGTGCCCTCTTGCCCAGTGCCACCACTCATATCTGTTTTTACAATAGCTTAAGCTTTAGATTTAAAAGAAATATTTTTTTTTCACTGTAATAGAAGAGCAGTTAGTTGTCTGCAAGCGTCTGGGTGTCAGGCCTACTTCAGCGTGTGCTCTGTAGACCTGTTCCAGCGTGCTTTGACAGTTGCCAATCATATTTGGTGTCTCTTTAGCGTGCTTTTACAAAGAAAAAAGGTTTCTAGTGTAAGCTAATAGCAGTCAGTCAGTGTCCTTCAAGCGGCTCTGTCAGTCCTTCCTTCAGCGTGTGCTCTCCAGAACTGTTCCAGTGCACATTGCCAATCATATCTGGTGTCTCTATAGCGTGCTTTTAAAACCAAAATTTTTTTTTCACTGTTATAGATTGAATAGCAGTTACTTGTCTTCAAGCGGGTGTGTCAGGCCTACAGTGTGTGCTCTGCAGAACTGTTCCAGTGCACATTGCCAATCATATCTGATGTCTCTATAGCGTGCTTTTAAAACCAAAATTTGTTTTTCACTGTTATAGATTGAATAGCAGTTACTTGTCTTCAAGCGGGTGTCTCAGGCCTACAGTGTGTGCTCTGCAGAACTGTTCCAGTGCACATTGCCAATCATATCTGGTGTCTCTATAGCGTGCTTTTAAAACCAACATTTTTTTTTCACTGTTATAGATTGAATAGCAGTTACTTGTCTTCAAGCGGGTGTCTCAGGCCTACAGTGTGTGCTCTGCAGAAAGTAGGCCCCCCCCATTGTGATTTATGGCCCCCACCGCGCAGGGGTGGGGGCCGAGGGGGGGAGGACAGTAGGTCCCACCATTGTGATTTATGGCCCCCACCCACTGCGCAGTGGTTGGGGAGGACAGTAGCTCCCCCCAGTGTGTATCATGGGCTTTGAGGACAGGTGTCAATCCATACCTGCCAAGTGACCCTATGTAGGGGGAACAGTCCCTATTCTGCTCTGTGTCAGTGTGTATCATGGTCTCTGTGGACGGGGAACAGTCTCTATTCTGCTCTGTGTCAGTGTGTATCATGGTCTCTGTGGACGGTGAACAGTCTCTATTCTGCTCTGTGTCAGTGTGTATCATGGTCTCTGTGGACAGGGAACAGTCTCTATTCTGCTCTGTGTCAGTGTGTATCAGGGGCTTTGAGGACAGATGTCAATCCATACCTGCCAAGTGACCCTATGTAGGGGTAACAGTCCCTATTCTGCTCTGTGTCAGTGTGTATCATGGTCTCTGTGGACGGGGAACAGTCTCTATTCTGCTCTGTGTCAGTGTGTATCATGGACTCTGTGGACAGGGAACAGTCTCTATTCTGCTCTGTGTCAGTGTGTATCAGGGGCTTTGAGGACAGGTGTCAATCCATACCTGCCAAGTGACCCTATGTAGGGGGGACAGTCTCTATTCTGCTCTGTGTCAGTGTGTATCATGGTCTCTGTGGACGGGGAACAGTCTCTATTCTGCTCTGTGTCAGTGTGTATCATGGTCTCTGAGGACAAGTGTCAATCCATATCTGCCAAGTGACCCTATGTAGGGGGAACAGTCTCTATTCTTCTCTGTGTCAGTGTGTATCAGGGGTTTTGAGGACAGGTGTCAATCCATATCTGCCAAGTGACCCTATGTAGGGGGAACAGTCTCTATTCCGCTCTGTGTCAGTGTGTATCATGGTCTCTGTGGACGGGGAACAGTCTCTATTCTGCTCTGTGTCAGTGTGTTTCATGGTCTCTGTGGACGGGGAACAGTCTCTATTCTGCTCTGTGTCAGTGTGTATCATGGACTCTGTGGACAGGGAACAGTCTCTATTCTGCTCTGTGTCAGTGTGTATCAGGGGCTTTGAGGACAGGTGTCAATCCATACCTGCCAAGTGACCCTATGTAGGGGGGACAGTCTCTATTCTGCTCTATGTCAGTGTGTACCATGGTCTCTGTGGACGGTGAACAGTCTCTATTCTGCTCTGTGTCAGTGTGTATCATGGTCTCTGTGGACAGGGAACAGTCTCTATTCTGCTCTGTGTCAGTGTGTATCATGGTCTCTGAGGACAGGTGTCAATCCATATCTGCCAAGTGACCCTATGTAGGGGTAACAGTCTCTATTCTGCTCTGTGTCAGTGTGTATCAGGGGTTTTGAGGACAGGTGTCAATCCATATCTGCCAAGTGACCCTATGCAGGGGGAACAGTCTCTATTCCGCTCTGTGTCAGTGTGTATCAGGATTTGACTATCTTTATTCAGATTCAAAAATTACAATTCCAGGAAAAATTTAACAAACATTTACAAGAACATGTTATGCACATCATAGAAACAACGTGAACCTCTTTAAAGCCACAAACTTAAGACAAAAAGTATGTACACACAATGTGTAAGGGTTTGAAAGAATATTCTGAATCCTTACATGTTTACTTTATCGTTTGTTTGATTTTTGTGAACCATATATAAAATACAAGCAGCGTGAAAACTATAAAAACTCAAGTGGCCATGCTGATCAAATTAAATAGTATGCTTTACACAGCGTATAAGGGTGATGTCACAGCACAACGGGAATCTAACAGGGGAAGAGGTGAAAGTCATCCTCCCACGACCCCGCCATATCTGCCAAGTGACCCTATGTAGGGGTAACAGTCTCTATTCTGCTCTGTGTCAGTGTGTATCATGGTCTCTGAGGACGGGGAACAGTCTCTATTCTGCTCTGTGTCAGTGTGTATCAGGGGCTTTGAGGACAGGTGTTAATGTTAGGTGATTTCTGCCCTTTATGGATTAAAAGCAGACTCTGCATCAACTGTGTAATTTTCCATGGGAGTTTTGCCATGGATCCCCCTCCGGCATGCCACAGTCCAGGTGTTAGTCCCCTTGAAACTACTTTTCCATCACTTTTGTGGCCAGAAAGAGTCCCTGTTGGTTTTAAAATTCGCCTGCCCATTGAAGTCAATGGCGGTTCGCGCGGTTCGCCGGTTTGCGAACATTTGAGGAAGTTCGCGTTCGCCGTTCGCGAACCGAAAATTTCGGGTTCGCGACAACACTATTTGTAACCTCACTTCTGCCTTTTGTACCATGATTGCCTGGGCAAGTGCGGGCCAAGTCCGAGCAATTCCTGGCCATGCTAGCTCCCTAGATAACAACCCCCCCCCCCCCCAGCTCTGATGACTCGCTATGTTTACCTAATCTGTGAAGCTGTTCATCCTACCACAAGATTTTTACTGTTTAACATATTCTCTTTAGTTCTTTACCATACTTTAATCAATACTGTGTCGTCCCATATACTGTACTCTCATCGAGTATCGTTACATATGTTAGTACACAGATAATGTTCAACTTTGCCAAAACAAAAACCACACTCTGACCATTACTCTTTTATTGTACTGACATGAAAATATTTGCCCGAATGTGGAATAAATAAAGAATTTAAAAAAAAAACAAAGAAACTTACCCATCACCCAGTTCAGTGATTTGAAGTGGCCATGGTGCCCGGAGACTGTATGTGCAGCTTTTTCCTATAAACTTCTGCACATATTGAGATGACCCCTTTGTCACTGAAGTTGTAACTCTACCTCCAGCATCATTGGGGTCTCATTAGCCCGCCCAGGACTCTTGTTCCATCCATGCTAATGTCAATTCTGTGAACATTTCTATTTAAAGAGTTGCACAAGGATTCTTGGTGCCTGGGACCTAGGTAAAAGGGCAAACCTTTGCAAAATGGTTTACCCCATTACTAAGTAACGGGGTACTCTTGCTATCATAACCACTAAGGGATTGAAGTGGTTTTGATGCTTAAAGCAACCCTTTACGTATTGAACTGACCTAATAGCCATTAAAATCATATATATATATATATATGTGTGCGTGTGTGTGTGCGTGTGTGCGTGTGTGTGTTTTGTAATTTTATTCATGTCACAATATTTAGACCAAACCATTTTCCCCTAAAGATTTTCAGGATGCCTGAATTTCGGCTATTTGTTTGTTTGGCTCAGCAGAGTTTTGGTACCACAAACCCAATTCAGAAATTAATCAGATGAACCAAAAGTGCGCAAAAATTGGCCACTTAGCATATGTGTATATTTGCAGTGTACCGATAGGAGCATTTACCCACCTCTTTTTTCTCTCTGTTGCTCACTGCTCACTTGATCTAAAATCGAAACAAAATATGTAGTGACTGTGCCCAAGCCATAAATAATCGTTTCTTTTTTCATTAATCATCTCTTTTGGGTGCAAGCAGCACATGTTATGAAGGTTCCCTTCAACAAACAGTGAATTTTAGTGAGTTAAAGAACAGATTGCAAAATTCAATCCACAGATAATTTGCAAAATTTATTTACCTAAGCCTCGTCACAGTTACACCAATTTATTTATTTAATTTACTCAGAATTTAGCATTTTGGCACCTATTAATCTAAATCTATTGTTTTATAAATAAACTCCTATATATCCTTTGATTTAATTTTAATCTAATTAAATTGGGAAACAAATTCTGGAGGGTGGTATCTGGACATATGTCAAAACTACACCCTTTTACAGCCTAAAGTAAGCCTTAAAGAGATTCACTAGTACAAGGAATACAGAGTTGTATTCCTTACACTATAGTTCCATCTGCCTCATCCCTGTAACCCTGGCACAGAAAGGGTTAAAAAAAATTCTAACACCCGATTCCAGCGTCGATCTCCCTTAGCGCTGGGTGATCACTCAGCCACCTCCTATATCACCCAACAGGAGGCAAAATGCATATTAGACCCTCCCCGTAGAAAAGCATTGCTACATTGCTATCCTATGGGGTTTCTGATGCTAGATGTCCTCATGCAGAGCGTGAGAATGTCCACTGTCAGTGGTAAAGTTCCTTAACCACCAGGAAGTGCCTCTAGTGGCTGTCTGAGTGACAGTCACTAGAGACAGTCTTAGTCTTGCAATATAATCATCATAGTTTCTCAAACACTGGGGGCTAAGTGGCACTGGGACACTGCACCCAGACCACCTCAATGAGATGAAGTGGTCTGGGTGCCGTCTAGTGTCCCTTTGATATTGTCTTTTTTGGTGTGACCAGTTTTGAATTCTACATTCTTACAAATTAACGATGAACATGGTACTTGAGTATTTGATATTCATTACTCTACTCTACTGCTTACTGTATGTTCTAGCTGTGCATTTTTCCATTCTGTGCAAATCATTTTGATCTTTTCTGAAGGGTTTCAAGACATGGATACATTACAATCCCTGATATACAAAGTACTTTATACTCTGTTCTCCAATATTTCTGCAACAAATAACAAATAGTATTTATTATTTATTATTTATTTATTTATTAAAAATTCTTAAGAAACGCAGTC